>NC_090447.1:201906589-202214747 GCF_031143425.1 Pleurodeles waltl
GATGACATCCGGACCCTGATGGACAAAGGAGAAACAGCCGCCCTCATCCTCCTGGACCTATCAGCAGCCTTTGACACGGTCTGCCACTGCACCCTATCAGCACGCCTCCATGACGCCGGTATCCAAGAGAAGGTCCTGGCCTGGACCACATCCTTCCTCTCCGGCAGAACCCAGAGCGTCCGCCTCCCACCCTTCCGCTCCAAAACCACTGAGATCATCTGCGGCGTCCCACAGGGATCCTTCCTCAGCCCGACACTGTTCAATATCTACATGGCACCCCTCGCCCACGTCGCACAACAACACAACCTCAACATCATCTCCTACGCCGACGTCACCCAGCTGATCATATCCCTCACCGATGATCCCCACACTGCCAAAGCTAACCTCCACTGAGGAATGAAGGCCGTAGCCGACTGGATGAAGGACAGCAGACTGAAGCTGAACTCAGACAAGAGGGAGGTCCTCATTCTCGGACCCACCCCATCAGCCTGGGACGACTCTTGGTGGCCCACGTCACTGGGCACAGCCCCGGAACCCACGGACCACGCACGCAATCTGGGGGTCATCCTGGACTCCGCTTTCTCCACGACCAGGCAAGTCAACGCCGTCTCCGCGTCCTGCTTCAACACCCTCCGTATGCTCCGCAGGATCTTCAAATGGATCCCCCTCGACCCGAGAAGAACCGCTACCCAGGCCCTCATCACCAACAGACTCGACTACGGGAACGCCCTCTACTCAGGAATTACAAACAAGCTCCTGAGACGACTCCAACGCATCCAGAACGCCTCGGCCCAACTCATCCTCGATGTCCCCTGCCGCAGCCACATCACACTCCACCTGAGAGGCCTGCACTGGCTCCCCGTCAACAAAAGGATCACCTTCAAGCTCCTGATCCACGCACACAAAGCACTGCACAACACCGGACCCACCAACCTCATCAACTGACTCAGCTTCCACACCCCCACCCGAAGCCTCCACTCAGCCAACCTCGCCCTCGCCACAGTCCCCCGTATATGAAAAACCACCGCCGGCGGCAGATCCTTCTTCTACCTAGCCACCAAGACCTGGAACACTCTCCCCACCATCCTACGACAGACCCAGGACCTGCTGGCCTTCAGAAGACTCCTCAAGACCTGGCTCTTCCACCAGTAGCACCCCCCACCCCAGCACCTTGAGACCCTCGCGGGTATGTAGCGCGCTTTACAAATGCAGTGATTGATTGATTGATTGATTGAGAGTCTGGTGTGAAACGATGAGAAACAAGCATTGACAATCCACTTTAATAGACTAAAAAAGCAAACAATATTTGTGCATGACTGTGCTTCAAATGCTAACACATACAAACATGGGAATGCACAAATGCAGTGTGTGTAGCTTAGCTCAAAAAGTAAAAACAACTGGCTTTACCGAGGCTTGTTAATATAGTTATTCATATAGCTATTTCTAAGCACTCTAAATAGCTAATCTTACTATCATGTAATGTACCTAGCTCAGAAAGATTGAATACTAAGAGCCTGATTTAGGTCTTGGTGGAATCGGTCCCACTAGTCTGCCTGCTCTGTTTAAATGTTGGCAGTCTCATAGACAAATGTCAGTTGATGAGCGGCCATCACCGCCAGGACCGTACAACTACAAAGATGGCACCATAGGCAAAAGGAATTGGCATCAGGAGTCCAGTCAGTTTTACCACTGGCCCAATCACAGTGTGCCTTTCCACCAACGTAACTATGGCGGCTAAACCTCCACCCCTGAGTTGGCAGATTGGGAGGTATACAAGCATGAAATATAGCTTTTTCAACTTTCCTCATTCCTTGATGCCATGCACCCACTTGTACAAGTCTTAACCTTGTTGCTCCTGTTGGACCACAACAAAAATCAAAACGGTTGTTGCCGGAAGCAAAGTTAAGTGACTGTTTTACCTGTCATCATTTGCGTACATTAGCTTAATCATACAATGATGTACAATGCATATGTGTGTAATGTGGTAGTTAGAAAAACTTAAAGAAACACACCTCAAAAGATTATTAACACTAAACAATCTGAAGGTAACTGCCTTCATGCCAATGGACACCTACACATAAAGTCACATCAGCACCCAAAAATTGAAATGTGCCCATACAGGTATGTGTAATAATTTTTCATAAACTACATACCATATACATAAACAGTACACATCACTGTAACTACAAAAATCCAATATAATGTAGTAATTCTACTCATATGTAGCAATAAATGAAAATATGAATAAAAAATGTTTGAATAGTCCACCATGTGCACATTGGGCTTCAGTCCTGGAACTTGCCTCCTAAGTACACTGCAAAGTGCAACTTCCTCTGTAAGGGGGATTCAGTGGAAAAAGCCAGAACCTCAATGCAGTTTTCTCATTGGGCCCGGTTTGGGTCTGACAAGGGACAGGGAGAGGGCAAGAGCAAAAGCATCTGGAAGAGAAGGAGTTGAAGGGGTGGTAGAGGTTGGGGTTAGGGTGGATGTTGTATGTGCTTCTGTCTGTTTTGCATGTGGGTCTGGTGTATATGGTGCATGTTTCTGTGGGTGTGTTTTGGGAGGTGTGTGGTGTTTGCATGAGTGTGTGCATTTGTGTTTGAGGGTGTTGGGCTGTCTTTGCTTTTCTGTGAGTGTATATGTTTGGATGTGTTGGTTTTGTTGGTGTGTATTCTGGTGATTGTGCAGTATGTGTGTCTGGAGGGTGTTGTTTTGCATGTTGGTGTGTGTGTGTAACTGTTAGTGTTTGGATGCATGTAGTTTAGAAGTGGATGTTGTGGTTGTGGTGCTTGTGGGTGAGCTAGAGGTTGTGGGTGTGTTGGTGCATAGGGTGGTGGTGCACATATCTATGGTGGTGGGTGTTGTGTGTGGGTGTGGTGGATGTGTCTGTGGTGATGGATGTTGTGGATGTGGTGCTTGTGTCTCTGGCATGGTGGCTGTTGGGGTGGGTGTTGTGGTGATGGGTGTTCTGATGGTGGGTGTTGGTAGGTGTTGTGATAGATGTGGTGGTGGTTGTTGTAGGTGTTGTTTCAGCATGTGTGTATGTTGACTGTGTGCATGCTTGTGTTTCTTTGTGTAATTACATTTATGTGCGCGTGCTGCTTATGTCTGTGTGAGTGTGAGGTGCAAGGAAGTGAGTGCATTTGGAACAGGCTTGCGAATAGGGAATTGGGATGGGGAAGTGGCAGAAGTTGGGACATAAGTTTGGGATGGTTGAGAGGCTGCAGTCAGTGAGAAGGCTAGACCTTGAAATTAACTTGGTAGGCCAGACATAGCACTGTGAATGCCTTTTAGGTATGCTAGTTAGTTGTATAGGGCAAGTAATCCCTTGGATGTCATTTAGGAATGCAGTCTGGCATAGAGAGATGTTCTGTAGCAGGTCAATAGCCTCCTCACTCAGCACAGCTGGGGGGACAGGAGCAGGGGGTGCCTGCAGAAAAGAAGATGCTGGCCCTTTTAGGTGGTGGCTTGGCCAAAAGGGAGAGCACAATTGGGAATCTGGGGGTAGACAAGGATGCAAGTGGAACAGTTGCTGTAGGGTCCACCAGCACTAGGGACTGGTCTTCTGTGGAGGCCTCCTAAGATGATGACATTGAGGTCATGGCCTCGGTGCCAGTCCCCTCCCCCTCACTGTCCCCTCAAAGTTGGTGGTCTCAGCACTGAACCGCAATGGCTAGCTGCCTCCCTGCCTACGTGGCCAATGTCTCCTCCTCCTGCTCCTGATGATGCTGAAATGACAGATAGAACAGTTTTATTGTATCTGTGTAAGTAGAACTGACCAAAAAACATATTTCAAGTTTTCACATTTCACCTGCTTCAAGGCTTTCAAACTTCGGTTCTTTATTATCATTATCTTACGCATGTAGGGAACATTTCCAGAAACCATTTGTTCACAGTTTTTTAATCCCCCATGATAGGTCCTATATAATATATGACCTTGACTCATATCCAATTTAATATCTCTGTAAGAACTATTTAACACCTCTGAATGGGTGGGTTTTGTTGTTTAGAATAGTGAACGTAAGTCTTCAAAAAGGATATAAACCAAAAATACATTTGCACAATGCATTTGAAAGGCCCAAAAATCTGCATTATTTTCAATCACAAAAAGTTCAACATGAATCAATATGTGTAGACAAATTTTGAAATATTGTACCAATATTTGTATAAATTTCAAGCCTGTTTCCTTTGTTTATGCATTTCACAATGGGAACACCTACTTCAAGTAACTAATGCATATTTCAAATGTAAAAACGATTATGGGGCTCAATATGATTCCGGTGGGACATACCGCCACATTATGACACTGGTGGGTTGGCTGCAGCCAACCCGCTAATTTGCCATTCCCATTTACCATTCCAACCGCCATGTTTTTGTGGTGTTCACAATGCCATGAAAACCATGGCAGTAGGCCCTAACAGTGACAGGGAATTCCTTCCCTGTTACTGGTAGGAGGCTCACCCACCCCCCCAAACATGCCACAGATACCCCCCTCCTTCCAATCCCTACACCCCATTCACGCACAATCACAGACACGCACCACACATACACACACTCACTCACACTGGCATACACACGTTAATTCACACATGCATCCATTCATTCTCGCACACATCCGTACACACGTTCACACTGACATGCAGACACGCATTCACATTTCCATTCATACATGCATTCTCACACATGCATACACACTCGCAAACAACACTACACACACATTTGCATTCATTCACACACTCACACATTCATGCAAACAACCACACACACAACCCCCCCAACCCTCTCCCCTGTCAGAACCCCAACTTACCTGCATCCAGGGGGTCTTCCGGCAGGGAACAGGATGGGGCGCTGCTACCGCCAGCAGCGCCCACCAGCAGAACACCACCTGGCTGTATTATTATTCATAATACAGCTGGCGGTGGTCTACTGGTGTGGCGCTGCTGGTGGTAGCAGCACCACCTTAACACCATCCACCAGTATGGCCACAGCCGAATTTCCGCCCTTCTTGTGGTGGAAATTTGGCTGTGGTCATAATTTGGCGGACGGATGTTAGCCATGGCGTCGGTCTTTTGACGGCCATTGCTGCAGCGGTAGGCGGCATTTACTGCCAATGTCTTAATGAGGAACTATTTGAATTATGTACTGAATTAGCTTATTAATGCATCATGCACTATGTAGATACCTTTGCTGTTGAAGAACTTGAGAATAATATTTTGTGTTAGATTGACAAATGACTTATACAGCATAAGTGCATACATAGACCTTGATAAATTTCTAATCCACTACAGTACAGAGCAAAAACATTTTCACATTTGACTCCTAAATATCTCTAGTTATTTGAAGTTTGTTTCACCATTATGTAATTGTTTCACAAAATATATTTACTCTAGGCGAAAATTGGTACAACATCACAGTAACTATTACATACACTGATTCATATATTATTTTTTCATCAAAGATTCATGTCCATTTCACAATATGCAACAGATTACATCTTGATGGATTTATACATTTACAAAATGAGTCATGATTTCGACCAGATATTGAGCTTTTCAGATAGGATAGTGCAACATATTATGTGAAGGAACATTCCATCAGCAAAAGTCCTTTTGAGTATCCCATTTTTCATTGATTTCTCATCTGGACTGAACTAAGGACATCTAAAATGGTTTACATATGTTGTTCTCTGCAACCAATATGTACACGTTGCTGTCTGTGTTGTACCAAAAATTGAATGCCTATCACAATTATTTTTTCACCAAGAAGGCTTGCTTACATGCATAATTGTGAAGGAGAAAGATATCATGCAAATCTGTCACTATCAACATGAATGAAATAGTATGTTTTTAAACAAAAATGTAGCTATTTAACCTGATGTTACTAGTCATTTTTGCTCACATGCCCACCCTTGTGTGTAAAACCAACTTACAAATGTGACGTTTGGAATATCCACTGTATCACAATAGCATGTCATGCTTTCTCACCTGAAATAGGGCTGACATAATATCACTCACAATAAAGACCAGTGGCCTGTTTGGTGCTACAGTCCCTTATAACATACTACATGATGCGTATTTGTTGTTTAGGCAGGCATATGACTGTTCAGACCAGTCCTTTTGTTGTGAACACAAATCAGGTGCTATATTTTCCAATAATTTAATATACAAAACACATCATAATACACCTTGGGATAAACTTACACCTTCAAGAACTCTTCTTTCACGTTGAACATATGTCAACCTCAATATTGATCACAAAATTAGTGGCTGTGACAGAAATTAGTTATTTATCATGTTGAACTCACACTAGAACTTACTCCCTTGATGCTGCTGTTGGGCTATTTCAACTGCCCATCAAGGTCCGGATGGGCCACTGCAAGTATGAGGGCCATTAGGGGTGTCAAGATGCACCACAAACACTTCCCACATTGGGAGGACCAGCGGAACTGGACTTTGGTTGATTTTCTGGTCCAGCATCGTAGAACCTCCCTCCTCTTATGGCAATAGATGCTGCATCACTGATAGACCCCCAGGGTCCTCACCTTCTGGGGAATAGCCTTCTATATCGCCTTCTTCTGATAAGTGTTGTATAGTTAAAAAAAAGAAAGAACAAAATTGTGAGGTTTTGTTTGCCTGCATTGCTCTGACACAAGTTTGTAACATCTCTCACAAGCATTTCTAAAAAGTCAGTAGAGAGTCTTTACCCTCAACATTTTCAATGTACTCATGTTACAAATCTAGGCCAGGGGTCTGAAACCTTCTCCGGTAGTAAGAGCCACTCCTGAGCAGTACAAATCATTGTGAGTTACTAACGACTAAGTAAATTATACAACATTAGCACACATTTCCATGCACAGTTAGATTGGCTTAATATCAATTTTTTTAGCTGGAGATACTACGATGTGAAACACATACAATTACTAAGGGCAGTATGGAAGGGCTAGATAGTGTGTCAGTGAGTGCATGGTTTTTGGTGATGTATGAACAAGTGTGTGTAGTAATGGGACATACTTGTATGGGTGATTGAGATCCTGTGTCATTTTTACTTGCAGCGCAGGATATACTTTTCCCCATATGTGGCACCATTACATGGCTAAAGCATACAGACGGTCATCTTTCAGAAAATGGGAGATAGTTTAAATTGAAACAAAAAAATCAGACAACCCCATGATGTGAAAGTTTCTTCTTGACTTTACAATTCTCTCCTTTCACCATTTGTCTATACTTTTTACTTAAACTAGTCGTACAGTGTTGACTGGTCACTGGAAGTAAGAGGCGTGCAGTTTGTCAAATGAAATCTGGATTTGTGAGTAAAATGAACTGAAAAGTCAGCTTATTCATTCAGATGACTTTTCATTTCAATTTACAGACATTTAAAGCATGGTCAACCATTTTTATGTCCCTTGCTAAATTATTCAGTTCACTAAACTCCTTATAAAACACTTCACTCATGAACAAATAGGAACAAATTCGCCTGTGTACGAAGAAGAAACAAATTACTTAGAAAACGTTTCCCATTTGAACATGTACCTGTTTCTCTGGGTTCCCATACAACTAGCTATACAGAAAAAAGACCTCTGTGGTGAGGAATTCCAGCTCCTCAGGGAAGGAGTTAGGTACCCTGTTGCCTGCTTTGCCCAGCATTCTGGCTCTCTGAGGTTGCTAACAGCAGCAAAAGTGGAGGAGGTGTTGTTGGCTGCAGTGTTAGGAGCCAAGTGAGCTTTTTTTTAGATTCTGTGTACAAGTACACAGCGTCACGATCTGTGACGGGGATGAACACAGGTCATTGGCATTTGTGCATAGCTGTCTACCACATTACCCTATGGCTGTGTTCATTGTGGAGTGTTACACCTACTATGCACTCATCTTCCACCTATGGCCGTCGGATAGCCATTGTCCTGATGTCAAGGTCAGGAACCCTCCACTTTAGGATGTGAAGCAGAGTGTTTTTTAATACTTGTGCAACCCCACCACTCAAAATATTGGCTAGTTTGCCTACAACACATACAACACAGTTGTATGTGACAAACATCAATAGAAACGCAGTGTATTTAAGACTTCCGTTGTCGGATCACAAAAAAATAAATATAATTTTATTCTCCAAATTATACATTTCAGATACATGATTTACACATTATTTAAAAAAACTATATTAGACATGTAAAAAATTGGTATTCAAAGTTGAAACATAACACAAAAATGTTATGTTACAAACAATATGTATTTTTACAAAAACACAAGATGTGTGTGGATTATCAAAGTATTGTAAGACCATTTTTAATGATAAGTTGTTTTTCTTAAAGCAGCCATGTGAACCCAAGGAGGATTAGAAGACGACAGCCTCAAGTTTTCAGACCTTTTCCAGACCTTTGCACCATGGAGTGGAAATCATGGTGTACTTCATTTTGTGGCTACAGGATCTTTCCAATACATTGCGGCAGTATCAATAGGCATGTCACAGCCAACCTCCAGTAGTGTGCTACAAGAAGTCCTTTCTTCAATGATGAGACACATGAACAGCTTCATCTGGTTTACACAACATCAGGATTTTGCAAA
Source organism: Pleurodeles waltl (assembly GCF_031143425.1). Classification (NCBI taxonomy): domain Eukaryota; kingdom Metazoa; phylum Chordata; class Amphibia; order Caudata; family Salamandridae; genus Pleurodeles; species Pleurodeles waltl. The sequence continues at coordinate 201,915,145 of NC_090447.1, forward strand.
TGTGAAGGGAGACTTTTATGCCTTGGGTGGCTTACCACATGTGGTGGTAACAATTGATGGCACACATACTGCCTTTGGGCCACCACAAGCCAGGGAACAGGTTTACTGCAATCAGAAGAACTTTCATTCAATCAATGTACAAGTTGTCTGCTTACCTGATTTGTACATCTCAAGTGTATGTACCCATTTACCAGGTGAACACATGATTCCTTTCTACTACGAAACAGTACCATATCTTTGCAAAGGTCAAAACTTGAACCTGAGAGGGCCTGGCTTGTTGATAAGTACAATATGACATGAGGACCATTTGCTTTTTTCATTGTTTTGGAAGATGCAATAAGATAAGATATTTTTGATGACATAAATCAACAGGAGTTTGCCTATTTAATTGAGCTTATCTTGATTATTTCCCCTTCGTTCACAGTGTCAAGGTCTTGGAACATCAAATTCTAAATGCCAAAGACTAACTGGCTCATTTTTTGTCATAATTATCTAAATTGTGGGCAAACTATTGTTACTTACAAATTAATGACACCAATACATTGAGCTTTTGATTTTTTTATTTTTTAGCTTTTTTGAAGTGGGAAAATCATAACCTACTTGGTATATCTTTTTTAGTTGACTCTTTTTGACTAATAGTTCTTTTTTTTAATGATGGTGGAAGGAACACAAAAAAAGGAACTACCAAAATAAATACAACACCAGCCCTTGACTTGGGTTACGTGATTTCCTTTATTAACTCAAATAAATTAAAAATATTTGTAAACATAAATCCAAAGTAAAATAAAAAAAGGAAGTCCATCATGGTGGATGAAACTATTTTTGATGAACTAAAATTTTTAGACACCCAAAGTGCAAAATACAACTTTCCTCCAAAAAGATACATTTGTCCATGAAAAAGTCCACAGAGAGAAGGGTAGATACATACTGTAGAAAAATAGGTTTGGCGTCTCTTGGAGGTAGCGGTGTACGTTTTACAATCCTCTTCTGGTGGTCCGAATGACCGTCCCCACCGGGGGGGTCCACAGTTGCAGAGAGTGGATGGGTTGAGAAGTTTCCATTGTGGCAGAGCCTCCCTATCTGTGGCTAAGGTAAGTGTATTTTGTCCTGATGTTGAAGGACCACAGAAAGGAGTAAATGGCACAGGAAAAGCCCAGCACCTATGATGATAAACGTCAAACATCATCCTAGTTAAGGAGCACACATTTGAATTATAATTCTGCATCACTACATTGTGCTTTCTCTGCAGTTGCTTCATGTCCTGGAGCTCTCTTGATCTTGGTCTGAAGTGGATGTGTCTTCAGTTACAGACAGTGGTCCACCGGCCCTGAGTGTGGGACTGTTAGACCGGGAAGCTCTTTGCGTGGTTTCCCTGTATTTATTGGCTTCAGACCTCCTGTTTTTGGGCCCCGCAATGTAATTTGTTTTGGTTGGTTTTGATACTCTGAGCACTTTACCACGGCTAACCAGTGCTAAGGTGCAAGTGTTCTTTGTCTAAATTGTATTGGTGATTGGTTATTCATGGTTGGCATTTTTGATTTAATAAACATTAGTCCCTAGTAGAGTGCACTAGAGGTACCCAGGGCCTGTAAATCAAATGCTATTAGTGGGCCTGCAGCACTGATTGTGCCACCCACATGAGTAGCCCTGTAAACATGTCTCAGACCTGCCACTGAAGTGTCTGTGAGTGCAGTCTTGCACTGCCAATTTGACCTGGCAAGTCTAAACCTTCCCTTTTACTACATGTAAGTCACCCCTAAGCGAGGCCCTAGGTAGCCCCATGCGCAGAGTACAGTGTATGTAAAAGGTGGAACATATACTAATGTGTTTTACGTGTCTTGATAGTGAAATACTGCCAAATACGTCTTTCACTATTGCAGGTCCTCTCTCTCTCATAGGTTAACATGGGGACTGCCTTTAAATATCTTTTTTTCAGTGAAGTTCCCATTGAGAGCAGATAGAGATTTGGAGTTTGGGGTCTATGTTGGTTTTAAGATTTTCTGTTTGAAAATGCCACTTTTAGAAAGTGGGCATTTTCTTGCTTAACTATTCTGTTCCTTTGTCTGCTTGTGTATTCCATGTCTGGGTCAGACTGAAAGTTGGGCTGTTGTGAGTTCCCTCTAGACAGTAACACAAAGGGAGCAGGGGTGTAGCCTGCATATCTTGATGAGTCTCCTGGGCTACAGTGGGGAGGGAGATGCTGACACTTACACCTGAAAGGACTGTGCCTGTCCTCACACAATGAAGAATTCAAGTCCCTGGAGTGTGTTTGGGGCCAGGCCTTTTCAAGGCAGGATCTTATCAAAACAGAAACTTTGCTTTGGAGTTTGCCTACTTCAAAGGCAGAAATGAGTATAAGTAGTAGACCCAAAACCCCAGATTTTCAGGATCAAGAGGAACCTCTGTCAAGGAGAAGAGATTGATGCTTGAGGAGGACCTGCCACTCTGGCTGTTGCTTTGTTGTGCTGGCCTGCTGCTGCTACGTCTGCCTGAAGAGGGAAAGAAACGGTCTTTGCTTTCTGAAATCCTGCTTGTGCAGATTCTCCAAGGGCTTGGACTGAGCTTGGCCCAGGTTCTGAAGTCTCAGGGACATCAAAGACTTCATCTGCCAGTCTCTGGCCTCTTCACTGGGTGTCCTGACGTGCTCAGTGCTGCCAAATCCAGTCCCTGGACCCTTAGAAGTGAAAACCGATAACCTGCGGGGGAAAATCCACGCACAGCTGTGTACAAGTCAGAAAAATCAATGCACGGCTTATCCAGTGGCTGAAAATGTGACATAGTGCCTGCCTCACACCTGGAGAAATTATGCAGCGCCTGTTCTCACTGCGGACTCTTCGCACAAAACGTCGGAAATTTCCACATACAGATCCTGGGCATCAAAGTCTTCAACATCCCTGCACGGACCTGAGGCTGTGCACCAAGAATCTATGCACGCCCTCCAGTGTGAGAAAAGAATCAACACATTGCTTCCATTGAGACTAAAGAATAGATGCATGGCCTCACTTGCGAGTAGAGAATCGACTCATCACTTGCTTTCCGTCGCCCTTGCTGCTTTATTTTTGACACAAACCCGGCACATTGTGATAAAATATTGCATCCATTGATCTTTGTGGATTAAGACTCTTTTTATTTTAAAATTTCATATCTTTGCTTGGGCATGTTGGGATTTTGCTGTTTTTGTCTTGTTTATTTTAGATAAATATTGACTATTTTTCTAAACTGGTGGGGAGTCCTTTTGTGATGTTTTCATTGTGTTACTGTGTGCATTTTGTACAAATACTTTACATGTTGCCTCTGAGATGAGCCTAACTGCTTGTGCCAAGCTACCAAGGGGGTGAGCAGGGGTTATCTGAGCTATATATCTCCCTGATCCTGAATAGAGTAAGGGTCCCTGCTTGGACAGAGTGCAAACTGACTGCTAACCAGAGACCCTATTTCTAACAGGGACCTAAAATGAATTGCAAACAAAATTAAACTAAACATCTGGATTGTACCTCATATGTGTCTTCAGCTGCAAATGAAGCAACATAAAAGTGAAAATCATGATTAATGGAATAATTAGGCCTTTTTGTGATTTTTATTAATTTACACACACAGCTTAATTTACAGAGATGCAAAATTCAGTAAAAATGTTGAAGAGATATCCTGAAATGAATAATGTTATTAAGAAAGTGTACATTACATGCACCAGACATTCAACCCAACACAGTAGAAGGAATTGAGAAATACTCCATTCCAAGGCCTAGGAGGCTAAGACAAAAACTATAGTACAACTTATTAGAATTAATGTCAGTGATCGTTATATGAACACTGCAAACTAAATTATGTATCAAAGCTACCTGTATTCAGAATGCCACGGACCATGATTGGAAATATTCGATTCAACAGGCTAGGAGTTATGTAAGCAATTACATCAATTCAATAGACTAAAACAAGGTGACAACATATTAGATGAACACAAAAAGGATCTTTACACACATAGCATGAAATGGTGAATGGAAAATATATAACACTTTGACGTATGTGCATATATAAGAGAAAAGGGAGGTTGAGCAGCATCATATTGCACTATTGTTTTCCAGAGACAAAAACAGGGCATCATGCTAGTTGTAGTCATTTGTAATCATGATTCGACTATGATGATTTGAAACCACCTCCTACAGTATCTAAGGAAGTAAGATACCTTGGAATTACCATGGAGTTCAAGTTAACAATGAATGCCCAAGTAGACAAATTAGCAAGATCAAATTTCATTACCATGAAAACTCTGCGACACATCTTCCCCCACCTGGGATTTCCACACAAAGTCCAGGCTATCTCTCTTGTATTGTGTAAATTGGATTAAGCCAATGGCCTCTACCATGGATCATCTCTATCTACTACAAAAAGACTTCAAAGAATTTAAAACTCTGCTCTCAGACTACCCCTATATGTAAAGCCACAATCCCACATCTCCCCTGCTTGAAGTCCCTATATTGCCTACTGGTTGCCAGAAGATCCACATTCAAGCTGCTTTGTACCACCCACAAAGCAATACATGGAACAGGAGTGCTGTTCATCATGAATAATATCACCAAATACATTCAACAAAGGTACTTTCGCTTAACCCCGTGGGTGCCATGGACGTAATGGTTACGTCCTCGTTTGCACCGCTCAGGTGCCGAGGACGTAACCGTTACGTCCAGATAGAGGCCCTTGGGAAGCGCTAGCGCTTCCCCCGGGGGCCTCACATCCCCCTCCCCTGAGCAGGGATGAAAGGGGAATCGCTTCCCCTTCCACTCCCACCCCCTGACCCACCTGTGGCATCTGATGATGTCAGTGCGATCGCACGCTGACCTCATCGGGGGCCTACCCCTGAGCTTCCAGCGCAGCTCAGAGGATAAATGCAGAAGCAGTTCTCCTCTGATCATGTGGAGGGGTGAGAGCGGCATCAAAGGAAAGGAAAGACCCTTCCTTTCCTTTGATGTCTTTCTCTGCATTTCTGCTGCCCGATCGCAATGCGATCGGGCAGCAGAAATGCTCACTAGACACTAGGGAGTTTTTTTTTTTTTTATTGTATGCATAAGGGAAGCGGCCCCTTGGGCAAGGGCCACTCCTCAGGGGACCAAATTATTTTTAGATCTTTTCTATCCCCCTTGGGGGCAGATCGACCTGATCTAATTAGGCTGATCTGCCCCCAGGGGGGCAGAAACCTCTTGACACCAGGGATTTTATTTTTTTGTTTCTTTTAATTTTGTATATGTGGGGAGCGACCCCCGAGGGAAGGGTCATTCCCCTGGGGGGGAGCAAATTTATTTTAGGACATTTCTGTTCCCCTTGGGGGCAGATCGGCCTATTTCTATTAGTCCGATCTGCCCCCAGGGGGGCAGAAACCACGTAGGCACCAGGGATTGGTGTGTGTTTTGTTTGGGGGGCAGCCCTTTGGACCAGGGTCGCTCCCCATGGGGGCACATTACAGTTGGCCAGATCTGCCCCCTCTGGGAGCAGATCTTCCTATTTTTGGAAGGCTCATCTGCCCCCATGGGGGGCAGAAAGCCCACCAGAGACCGGGGAAGATTTTCTTTTCAAAATAAGAGGGTGGGGGTATGGCCATACCCCCCAAAAAAACTGGGGCCAAAGTTTTTCTTCCTACCAGTGAACAGATGGGACAATTACCCCAAATCCACACCCCAGGGGGCAAAAAGTCTACTAGATGCCAGGAAAAAAAAAAAAAAATAGTGTGGTAGTGGCCACCAACCAGTATGGGCCTGGCTATGCCTCCACCCCAACTAATGGGGGTAACAGTCTTTCAGCTCTGCCCCGCACACTAAAACATCTTATCCCACAGCAAGCAAGAGGACAGTTAATTATTTTGGGTTTTGGTTTTACATTTGGGCCATGAGAACTTGGCTAACTCTTAAAATCGTCCCACTTGGAATGGTGAGGGCTGCACTTTTTGGACTTTGGGATGCTGCCATGTAGAAAAATCCATAAGACCTACACACATCTGAAAACTAAACAGCTGGGTGAGTGCAGCGTGGTGTGCTTCACATGCACTCTGCACCATTTTCTTACCCACAATGCCATGCAGACCTCCAACATTGCTGGAAATCACAAATTTTCCCCACATTTTTGTGATGGAACCTTCCGGAATCTGCAGGAATCCACAAAATTCCTACCACCCAGCATTGTCTCATCTATACCAATAAAATTCTGCCCCACTTGTCAGCCTAAACTGTTTTTTTTCAAACTGCCCTTTTTGTCCCACTTTGGTTCCCCCTCAATTTTGACATGTTTTTGGCTCTTTCCTGTCATAAACACTCGGCCTACCTTCACAAGTGAGGTATCATTCTTACCAGGAGACTGAGAGGAATGTTGGGTGGTAGGAAATTTGTCCCGGTGCGGTGATCCTACACGGAAATATGGGAAAAATATGACTTTTTAGCTAAATTTCAGGTTTGCTGAGGATTTTGGGTAAGAAAACATTGGGGGATCCACGCAAGTCACACCTCCCTGGATTTCCTTGGATGTCTAGTTTTCAGAAATGTTTGGATTTGGTAGGTTTCCATTTATGGCTGCTTAGCCCAGGACCAAAAACGCAGGTCCCCTCCTGCAGAAACAGGTAATTTAGTATTTGATAATTTTTATTGTGTCGACAGAGGGTTTTGGGCATTTCCTTTTGCGAGCACAAGGCCTACCCACACAAGTGAGGTACAATTTTTATCAGGAAACTTGGGGGAATTCAGGTTGGATGGAAATTTGTGGCTCCTCTCAGATTCCAGAACGTTCTGTCACCGAAATGCGAGGGAAAAGAGTTTTTTTAGCCAAATTGTGAGGTTTGCAAAGGATTCTGGGTAACAGAACCTGGTGAGAGCCCCACAAGTCACCCCATACTGGATTCCCCTAGGTGTCTATTTTTAAAAAATGCACAGGTTTGGTAGGTTTTCCTAGGTGCCAGCTGAGCTAGAGGCCAAAATCCACAGCTTGGCACTTTGCAAAAAACAGCTCTGTTTTCTTTGGGAAAATGTGATGTGTCCACATTGTGTTTTGGGTCATTTCCTGTCACGGGCGCTAGGCCTACCCTCACAAGTGAGGCCCCATTTGTATCGGGAGACTTGGGGGAGCACTGGGTGAAAGGAAATGAGTGGCTTCTCTCAGATTCCAGAACTTTCTGTCACCGAAATATGAGGAAAAAGTGTTTTTTTGGGCCAAATTTTGAGGTTTGCAAAGAATTCTCGGTAACAGAACTTGGTGAGAGCCCCACAAGTCACCCCACCTTGGATTCCCCTAGGTGTCTAGTTTTGAAAATGCACAGGCTTCGTAGGTTTCCCTAGGTGCCGGCTGAGCTAGAGGGCATAATCCACATCTACGCACTTTGCAAAAAACAGCTGTGTTCTCTTTGGGAGAATGTGATGTGTCCACGTTGTGTTATGTGGCATTTCCTGTCGCGGGCGCTAGGCCTACCCACACAAGTGAGGTACCATTTATATCAGGAGACTTGGGGGAACACTGGGTGAAAGGAAATTTGTGGCTCCTCTCAGATTCCAGAACTTTCTGTCACCGAAATATGAGAACAGCGTTTTTGGGCCAAATGTTGAGATTTGCAAAGGATTCTCGGTAACAGAACATGGTGAGAGCCCCACATGTCACCCCATCTTAGATTTCCCTAGGTGTCTAGTTCTAAAAAATGCACAGGTTTGGTAGGCTTCCCTAGGTGCCAGCTGAGCTAGAGGCCAAAATCCACAGCGAAGCACTTTCCAAAAAACACCTCAGTTTCCTTTGGGAAAATGTGATGTGTCCATGTTGCGTTTCCTCTCGCGGGCATTAGCCCTACCCACGCAAGTAATGTACCATTTTTATCAGGAGATTGGGGGAACACAGAATAGCAGAACAAGTGTTATTGCCCCTTGGGTTTCTCTCCATTGTGTAAGACAGTGTGTAAAAAAGACGTCTATTTGAGAAATGCCCTGTAATTCACATGGTTGTATGGGGACCCCAGAATTCAGAGATGTGCAAATAACCACTGCTTCTCAACACCTTATCTTGGAAGGGTCATGCGACAGACTCCCGCCTTCAGGGGACCCCTGCTCTTACACCACCATCATGGCTGTGTTATCTAAATATGGTTGGTGCAATCCCGCCATCCCATCAGCGATGGAGTGCTATACACCTGCATTAGAGTCTGCCTCATGGGATGCAGGATACTGCTCGTGCAGCGGAGTACATTTCATCAATGCGGAAGGAGGTTGAACTGTCACAGATCTAAATACGGCGGTCGGAACTTTGTCAGCTTGAAGGAGAACTTGGTCTGCTGGAGAAGCAGGACAGCAGTAGCCCTGCCAAAATCCAAATTAGGCCCTAAGTCAGTCTTTCCGACATTCAAGCTCTTGATGCAGCTCAACATTGTTGACCTCAGAGAGCCATCTAGTAGGCCATATAAGCAAATGTTCTTCTAATGAAGAATATGTGAAGGTGAAGCCTAAAATAATTCCCTTTCCTTTAGCGTTTCAGCCTTAGGCATTGGACTTAGGAATGTGCATAATATGTGATATATGCCCTACTAGAGTCTACTTTCTGATCTAGTCTGTCTCTTCCATGCCTTGTGCTAGTCATTTAGTAACTGGAGCTTCTGACCTTAATTAGACATTAACTAGCTTTCACGGAATATAAGCAATTTATTTACATTGACACAATGACTACCGTCTGTAGGTAAGGTTTAAGCCAATGAAATACAAATATTTTAGTTAAACATAGTTCAAGAAATGATGTACCTTTTATGGTACGTTTAATGCATGATTTAAGCAGAGTATGTTTTCTTGCATGATTTAAGCACTGCATATTTTTAAACAATAAGTGCCTAATGTGTCTGGAATGTGTCTTTTCTAAAATGAAGACCCTTTTGAAACCAAAAAATTAAGAATTTGAAGGTGCAATTTAAAATGAGCCTGCTGTGGGATTGTTCTCTAAATCTCAAATTACAGGCCGAATTTACGATTTCCAAATAACCTCAAAAGAGTGACTTGAGATCGGTATTTCTTTTCCTCGGTTTTTGGACCACGGCTTCTCAGAAACTGTTCAAAGATGAATCACGGGTTTCAGGCGTGCTAGCTCAAAATTGGAGTACCAGGAGAACATGTAATTTTTCAGCTATAACAATAACACACAGGTCGCGTTCATGCAGCAGAATTAGTGGAACAATTTAATCGCAGCTGTTTCATATAAGGTGGAAAACATTGAAAAAGTTGGTCCTTCGGGGGTTTGTCATAACTCCAAATATGCCAGCATTTCTCAGACCTTCTTGTTCTGATTTTGTATCAATACTGGGCCAACCATCCCATAGAAATGTGGTATTTGCACTTCTCGGTCTTTGGAACTGTTGTTTTTCTGGTTCCTGGCAAAGTAAATGTTGGTGAAAATTACCCTGGCATGTATTTTATTCATTATTCTAAGGATTATTTAAGCATTAATTGGAATAGTGTTCCCAATATGTTCTAACATGTTGATTGAACGTTTGTTAAACACATTATTTTTTTGCATTTTTTAAACTATGCGTTTTAAAGATTAAACACATCAGTAAAAATTACATTTTCTACTTGTTAAAAAAGTTTAAACCTTGGCATATTCATAAAAAAGCATTTTCAATGCAACGGGTCTCGCATTTGCTCGAGTTAGAGCTATTAGCGTTGTAAAGCAAAAAAGAACCAGCGCGATCGTGCCATGTAAAATGCAGCGCGGTGGCGCTGCGTGTAAAATAAACAGATAAAGTAGTCCTGACTCCAGGCTGAAAACATGGAGCCTCATATGTTTTTGGATCTTTACCGGTGCTGTGTAGGTGGGTTAAACACCGGAAAAGGCATGACGTATGCATGCCTTTCACAAATAAAAGCAAGCTGATTTTAAAAGGCAAGCCCACGAACCAATGTAAGTGACTTACGTAACATGGGCGTGGTTTCAAGCCCAAAGAGAGACTACTGAATGGCCTGAGCACTTTGTGCTCGCCCATAAATAAAAAAGGGATGGTGAATAACAGGGGCTTCTCATGCCTAGAAAATGATTCACAAATTGATCTGAAAATCACAGTACTTCTTTATATCCAATATAGAAAGTGGTGACAGGAGCTCCAAAACTTGTGATGCACTCGAATGTTCAATGTGTGTACGGCTGCACTTATATCGCACCGATGCCAGTGTTTTCATCCTGCCCATCCATTTGCCATGTAAGAAAAAGCACTAGTGCATGGCGGATGGCTTCCACATTGTGAGGATAGCTATTGAACATCTGGTGTGTAAGCAACAGTCCTCTGATTACCACAGCACTATTTACCTCAGTTTCGACAACTATTGTAGTGTAACGCCGGTGGCACAGCGGTGTCGTCGCCACTACCAAGTTGTGTTCAGTCAGAGAGGTATTTTGTAATAACCCCTTTTGTTACCTGTTCATGAAATGACCCACGGGTCACGTGAGGAAGACCTAATAAAGGAGGCACGGCCTGTGGGTGTGGTCAGTGTGCATGCCTCCAGCCAGCAGCAACGGAGCACGCCCGTGTAGCCAGGGCTGATAGTAAACGAAACCTCGTGTGCAGAGTATTGTTTCAGGCACGCGATCAAGTAATGGAGCTAGGGCGCCCCTGACACCCCTGCAACTCAACATTGGTGACGAGGGTGTTTACCGGTATCCCCATGATGCGGCAGCCACTCACCTTGCCTCGTGGCCTGCGGTGCTTGTGCTGTTCGAATGGTGACGCCGGTATGATGGTGACGCTAGGCACATCGTGCCTCCCCGACGATGTGCTGCCAGCAATAAGATCAGCGAAGCGTGTCGGTGAGGCAAAGGGCATTCCCCAGCTTCTGAGAAGCAGCGTGTGTGCAGAAAGGAGCCGGTGAGTCAGATTAGGCCCCGCCGACCACAGTCAAGAAGTTTCTTAAAGGGGAAGCATCCCAAAAGATCAGTGCTGCCAGTTCCCCTCCAGAACAGTGCCTAGTGCTGCACTTTCCTGCTTCGTGACTGGCCAAATCCTGAGTGCAACACACAACACACAACATTTGAGCTGTGCACTCTGCTGATAAAGAAATAGGGCGGGTCTAAGTCAAAGAAAAAAAAAAACGGGGAAAGAAAAAGAAACACAAAATGAATGCCATACCCCTCATAGAACAATTCATAGTGGAGGGCACCACATCAACACCAGGTGGAAGGACTGGGTCGAGAGAGTACTGCTATTTTTTGAAGCCATGAAAATCGAAGATGCCCAAAAGAGGGCCATATTACTACATCTAGGAGGGAAAGATATATATAGAATATCGAAAACGATTGCTGAAGCAATGCCAAAAACATACCTGACCCTCATCGCAGCCCTCAAAGCCCACTTTGAAGCCATGCTAAATGTGGACTATGAGAGGTTCATATTCAGGCAAGCCCGGCAAAGCCAGAGGAGTCCATTGACACATTCTACACGAGACTCAAAGAATTGGCCACCACGTGCAACTTCCAAAATGAAAACAATGAAATCCGAGGGCAAATTATTCAAGGGTGTGCGTGAACGCATCTTAGAAGAGTCAGGGTTTTTGTGTACCTGTTAGAAATGGGATCTTAGTTGGCAGTCAGTTCATACCCTGTCCAAGTAGGGACACTCACTCTAGTCAGGTTAAGGGGGTCACACTCCTAAGATAACCACTGCTCACCCCCTAGGTAGCTTGGGATGAGCAGTCAGGCTTATCTCAGAGGCAATGTGTAAAGTATTTGTACATACACACACACACACACACACACACACACACAGTAGCACAGTGAAAATACCACAAAAGGGCTCCACACTAATTTTTGAAAAATAGCCAGTGCTTATCTAAGTCAAACAAGACCAAAACGACAAAAATCCAACATACCGAAGAAAAAATATTACTTTTAAAATTAAAAGGGTCTTAATCCATAAAAGTCAATGGTTACTTTTTTTTTAGCACAAAGTACCTGGCAAATGTCAGAAATAAAGCCACAATAAGGTGAAGCATCAGAAAAGCAGGTGATGCATCAATTTCGTACTCCCAAGTGAGGCCATGCATCGATTCTTTCCCCACCTTTCCCGCAGGAGATCGATGCATCAAAATCCAGACACGCAGTCTCAGTTCCCTGCGGTGATGTTGAAGATCTGACACCCAGGGACGATGTGTGGAAAATCCATGTGCACGGCAACAATGGATCCACACTGAAGCAGACGCTGCATCGATTTTGAAGCTCAAGACCGGCGCTGCATCTACTTTTCAGCAGTGGTGCATGAGCTGCATCAATTTTTCTGCCAAAACATCTCCTGTGCACAGATTTTCACTCAGGTTACCAGCTTCCACTTCCAATGGGCCAGAGATTTGGCACCCCTTGGCAAATGAGAACTCTCAGAAGAAGAGCCCAGGCACTGGTAGATGAAGTCTTTGATTTCCCTGAGACATCACAACAGAGCCATTTTCAGTTCAAGCCCTTGGAGAACCTTGGAAAGAAGCATGTAGAAAGCAAAGACCAGTCCTTTCACGCCCAGGGCAGAAGCAGCAGGCCATCACAGCAAATCAACAGGCAGAGTGGCAGGTCCTCCTCAAGCAACCAGCAATCTTCCTGCCAGAATGTCCTCAATCAAGGAGTGTTCTAAAGTTGTGGGGTCAGCATTCCAATATTTATACTCATTTCTGCCTTTGAAGTAGGGAAACATCAAAGGAAAGTCTATATAGTTCACAAAACCCTGCCTCTCCCTATCTTGGCCCCAGACACACTCTAGGGGGATGGAGACTGCTTTGTGTAAGGACAGGCACAGCACAATTCAGGTGCAAGTATCCGATCCTCCCTCCACTCTAGCCCAGGAAGACTCATCAGGATATGCAGGAAACACCTCAGCTCTCTTTGTGTGACTATCTAGAGCGAATTAAAAAACAACGTAACTGTCAGTCTGACCCAGACGTGTATTCAGCAGCCATGTAGAGGCACAGAATAGTTAAGCAAGAAAAGGCCCACTTTCTAAAAGTATATGAAGAGAAGGGGTCTGGCCTATAAACCAGCAAGTTTAGGCCAATTAAACTAAATACAAAAATGAAAAGCCAGTGCTGGAAAGATTTAAAGACACATTATTTAGAGGTCCACAGAAGAGCAAAGGAATTACCACTCTCAATATTTAATTTCCAATTTTGTACAATCAACTGCAGAAAAAATTTGGGAAAATGTCAAACACAAGAAAACAAAGACTAAATCATGCACTAAAATTCAGTAGAATTTGTGAACAGAGCCTGATTCTACTTAGCAACAAACACCAAAAAACAAAAATTACGTTAATAAAATGTATTCCATCCAGGTTCTGTCTAAATAGTAAAACACAAGAGCTGGATTTATTCACACATATTTTGCAGCTCCAAATGTAATAGCTGAACCAAGAGGTTCACAGTCTGTATTTTACATCAGGCCAATGCAGGGATAATGTGAAATAAAACCCTCAAACATAAATGTCCTTATCAGGCCATCTCTCTTTCTCAATGACCACTGGATGCTCTGAAAGGTCAACACGTTTCGAACCCACACCATTAACGGTTCTCATCAGGAGACAGAACACTGGAATGACTCTTGGAGGGCATCTGCCGGTCAAGCTGACCTTTCCTCAACGAAGGTGGTATTACATCTTCATTAATACTGTAGTGTTATTCTTTAAAACTGACTGTGTTAAACTCTAAATGCGACCTTTGCTCCTCACAGTCTTTGCCCAAAGTCAGCATTTAATTTACAGACCCTGGGCACCTGTAGTGCATGCTACTAGGGATTTATAAGTAACTAAAATATGCCAATTGAGTGTGAGCAATGTTACTGTGGTTTAGGAAAAAGAGCACAATCACTTTAACAGGAGTTAGCAGTGATGAAGGGCAGAGAGTTCTAAAGCCAGAGAAAGCAAGGTTAGAAAATGTAGGGAGTCAGGCAAAAGGTTTGGGGCTATTTTCCTACATGCACAGTGTTTTGAGGCCCTCGTATGATGTAACTCCCAAGGATATGCACAGTCATCTCAAAAGTACCTTCACTCTCTGTAACATATAAAACTTTATCATCATACCTCTTTTCTAACACTGTACCGACTGCTAAATCCTTCTGATGATTGTAGATATTTTACAAACGTGCTCTGTTCTCAAACAATGGCAGCTATGTCTATGCTAATTCAATATTGAGGTTAACAAGTATTTAAACACGCATTAAAGGAATTACCCAACACCCCAAATGTGTGTTTTGATTAATAACCTCTTCATATACAGAATGAAGAGGTGTTTTTAGGTTAACCACAGTGTATTAAGAAAGTGAAAATGGGACAATTTTGCCCTCTTAGGAATTATAGTTGATGACTAGTTGCAATAGGTTTCTAGGGGATATGCTGGCAGTATATTGTGTAAGTCTATGTTTATCCGGCTATTTCTTGCGGTGCAAAACTGAGGGCAATTCTGTTGATTAAATAAAAATACAACTGAACTTAATACTGACCAAGAAGATGCACATGCAATTTGTAAACATTCCTGACTCACACACCAGAACCATACACCCACAGATCAAAGGACAGTACATAACCACCTATCCAAAATGAACCAGAACACAATCCTAGTAATGGGAAACGTCCTAAACCACGACTCTGGAATAACGATGACGCCTACAACCAAGCGTAACCACACTGGCCGGAACAGCGACTGACTTTTTCTCCACCTTAACCACGAATGTGCTGAACTACATATATGTGTGGTTAAGGCAGAAAGGATCAGAAGCATGTGGGATCAGGTAACTGGGGCTGTGGCAAGGGTGGGGTAGTTTTTTTTAGGGCGTGGCGGATTAAGGGCTTGAGTTGGGTAGCGGTCGGGCTTTTTTTAGGGGCGGGTGAGGGTTTTGGGTATTTATTTTTTTAGGGCTTAAGGTGGGGGTCGGGCTATTTTATTTTATAGGTGCGGGGTTGGTTATTTTTATTTAGGGCTTAGGTTTGTGGGTGGGGTAGTTCACGTTTAAAGGGGTTTAAGGAAGGACGAGAGGACAGAAGAGGAGAAAGGATTGGGAGAGGATGCAGTGAGGTAATTGTGTTTGGGGCCGGGTTGAGGGGTAGTTTTTAGGGGTGAGGGATCAGGGTAGTTCGGTTTTTAGGGGCGTGGATGGGGGATCAGGGTATTTTGGTTAGGTAAGTGGGGTCGGGGTAGTTTTTAGGGGTGGGGGATGGACTGAGGGCTTGGGCGGGGTGGGGGGTCAGGGTAATTTGGTTTTTAGGGGCTTGGGTGGGGGATCAGGGTAGTTTGGTTTTTAGGGGACGGGTGGGGGATCAGGGTAGTTTGGTCAGGTGATTGGGGTTTGGGGGCTAGTTTTTAGGGGTGGTGTGGATTAAGGGCTTGGGGGTTGGGTATTTTGGTTTTTAGGGGCAGGGTGGGGGGATCGGATAGTTTGTTTTTTAGGGGCATGGGTAGGGGGATCGGGGTAATTTTGTTTTTAGGGGCGGGGTGGGGGGCAGTTGTGTTTAGGACGGGTGGGGTCAGTGAAGGTTTTAGGCCTCAGGGTGGGGGTGTTGGGGTAGTTTTGATTTTAGGGGTGGGGTGGTGGGGTTGAGGTAGTTTTGTTTTTAAGGGTAGGGGTTGGGGTCGGGTTATATTTTTTTTTAAGGCTGCCGTGAGGGTCACGGCAGTTTGGTTTTTAGGGCAGGGGTGGGGATTCGGTTGTTTTTAGGGCAGGTTGGGATTGTCGGCGAAGGTTTTAGGGCTCAGGTTGGGTGGGGGACCAGGGTAGTTTGGTTTTTAGGGGTGGGGTGGGGGATCGGGTTAGTTTGGTTTTTAGGGGACGGTGGGGGGTATCACGATAGTTTTGTTTTTAGGGGCGAGGTAGTTGTGTTTTTAGGGGTGGGGATTCAGGGTAGTTTGGTTTTTAGTGGTGGGGGGGGGGATCAGGTTAGTTTGGTTTTTAGGAGTGGGGGTGGGAGGGTCGGTTGTTTTTAGGGTGGGTGGGAGGGTCAGGGAAGGTTTTAGGGCTCAGGGTGGGTAGGGGGTGTTGGGGTAGTTTTGTTTTTATGGGCTGGGGTGGGGGAGTTGGGGGAGTTTTGTTTTTAGGGGTAGGGAAGGGGGGTCCGTTGTTTTTAGGGCAGGTAGGAGTGTTGGGGAATGTTTTGGGGCTCATGGTGGGTGGATGCTGTTGGGTAGTTTTGTTTTTAGTGGCGGGGGTCGGGTAGTTTTGTTTTCAGGGGTGGGGGTGGGAGGCCAGTTGTTTTTGGGGCGGATGGGGGTTGGTAAAGGTTTTAGGGCTCAGTGTGGGTGGGGGTGTTGGGGTACTTTTGTTTTTAGGTGGTGGGGTATAGGGGTAGTTTTAGTATTGGGGTGGGGTACTTTTGGGCCTTAGGACGGGTGAGGGGATCAAGGTAGTTTTGTTTTTAGGGGCGGGGTGGGGGTTCAGGGTGGTTTTAGTATTAGGGGTGGGGTACTTTTGGGCCTTAGGGCAGGTGGGGTAGTATGCTAGAACCACGCATGCCGTTCCCACACATGCCTTTACTAGGCATGCTTTTACAATGAAAAATCATTGTACAGGCATGCGTGGTAAAGGCATGAGTGGTAATAACGCGGTCATTGTTCTGACCGCATTGTTCAGGCATGCGTGGTTCTCGCATTAGTTGTTTGATCATACATTCCCTAATAACACATCTTTTTAAGACAAATCAGACTCCAGTCTGCCATGTGCACCGATAACTCGGACCACCTAAATCATTGCAGGGCAATGACACACTGTGCAATGTAAAACTGCCAAGAATGAAACATAACAATCAACAAAATACCAAAACCTGTGTCAATGAGGAACCTTTTGTAACTGGAATTCAGGTCACAGATGGCGAGTACCTCAGGACTATACTTGTATACCGATGGACATACTAGATACAGGTGTGGACACAAGACAGGTAGACTGCAAGGTTGCATTTCTAAAAAGGCAGCTCCTTTTTTCTAAGCAAAAAGTGGATACTTTAGGAGTGCACGTAAGGGGGGAACTTAACTACTGAAGCACTTTCCCACTTTGTGTGATTGTAAGCACCTCTTTTTGTCACAATCTGGACTAACAACGAGGAGCTCAAAAAAACAAAATTGCCCTAGGTTTAGGTAAAAAGTATACATTGTGCTGCTTATCCTCACTCTTATAATTACTCAATTATTTGGCACTTGATTTGGCCATCTCTCCCAATTTACACTTTGGAGACTGCGGCTAGGGAACATGGGACCACGTCAGATTATGCATCAGTGGAGGTGTCATTCGGGAAGCCCTTCTAGCTCCCACCCAGTATCTTTAGATGATGCACCTTTTAGCAAAGAGAATTAGGCATCAGTGATAGACCCACCCAGCGTTCGAATGCATGCCTGTTTGTAAAGGGCCAGTAAAGAGACACCTGCTGCCTTAAGGTGAAACACTGAGCATAAGATAAGTCAAAAAGAGCCATGCAGCATTCGTGTCCTCTCCGAAAACCAAAGGGACAGATTTAAGAGCCCCTAGCACTACCTTAGCGCCCCCATAGCATCATTTTCTTTATGCTAAGATGGCGCTAAAGTGGCATTTTTCCTGTGCCATATTTATAAAGTGACGCAATGCATGCAGTGCCACTTTGTAAACCCTTGCACCACTTTATGCCTGAATCAAACATAATTTTGCAGGGGGGCAGGAAACATGGCACAAGGAAATCTCTTAGCCATTTTCTTCTGCACTTTTAACACCTGCTAAGAGCAGGAATTAAAAGGGGGCTTCCATTATTTTTCATGGCCCCCTATGTACTCTGCAGGAGTGGTGGCAACATTTTGGCACTATTTCTGCAGAGTACATCAGTAGTGTAAAAAATACGCTATTGCCCCCTACCCTGCGCCATGGTGTGGCATATTTTAAATATGGCATACATATGCTGGTGGTTGAGGGTGTTAAGGGGCGCATGGAAAGTGGCACTGCATTGGGTGCAGTGCCAATTTCCTTAAATCTGTCCCAAAAAGTTTTAATCTATATTTTGCACACCAGCGCATTTTGCTGTGTAACATGACTTTAAGCGAAAAAGAGCTCTATGGTGTGACCAGCATTGATCATGTCATAGCCCTATTTTTTCCTATAAGCCATGTTTCACAGCAGCCCACACTGCTGTGTAATATCTTTTAGAATTGCATGCGTGGGGTCAGGGAGGGCAAACAATAAAAGGGAAGATGGCAGGGTGGTTTTAAAAGAACAGACAGCGGGAATAAGTGGGGGTGGGTTAAAAAGTGCAGACAGCATGAAGATTGAAAAGAATGGACTGTAGGGATATGCAATAAACATGAGCTCTGGAAATATAGGGCCTGATTATGACCCTGGCGGACGGCGGAGGCCGTCCACCAAGGTACCGCCGCTGAATGACCGCACCGCGGTCAAAAGACCGCGGCGGCCATCTAGACATTTCCTCTGGGACGGCGGGCGCTCTCAAAAAGAGCGCCCGCCGGCCCAGAGGAAATGCCCCTGCAACGAGGACGCCGGCTCAGAATTGACCCGGCGGAGTTGCAGGGGTGCGACGGGTGCAGTTGCACCCGTCGCGTATTTCAGTGTCTGCTTAGCAGACACTGAAATACTTTGCGGAGCCCTCTTACGGGGGCCCCTGCCGTGCCCATGCCATTGGCATGGGCACGGCAGGGGCTCCCAGGGGCCCCGCGGCACCCCCTACCGCCATCCTGTTCCTGGCGGGCGAACCGCCAGGAACAGGATGGCGGTAGGGGGTGTCAGAATCCCCCATGGCGGCGCAGCAAGCTGCGCCGCCATGGGGGATTCTAAGGGCAGCGGTAAACCGGCGGGAGACCGCCGGTTTGCCTCTTCTGATCGCGGCCGAACCGCCGCGGTCAGAATGCCCTGCGGGGCACCGCCGGTCTGTCGGCGGTGCTCCCGCCGACCCTGGCCCCGGCGGTCTTGTACCGCCGGGGTCAGAATCACCCCCATAGTCTTACCAAACCCTTATTGTATGAGTCATTGTAACAAGGGAGTCCAGCTGCCTGCAAGAAGTCTTGGGTGAGGTTTATTATATATATCATAGTACATTGCCTTCAAGTGGTTTGACAGGCTGGATAGCT
This sequence comes from Pleurodeles waltl, assembly GCF_031143425.1. NCBI lineage: Eukaryota > Metazoa > Chordata > Amphibia > Caudata > Salamandridae > Pleurodeles > Pleurodeles waltl. The sequence continues at coordinate 201,934,197 of NC_090447.1, forward strand.
CACAATTAGAAGTGAGTGATAAACTCCTTTCCACCTGTGAAGTTGGTGGAACTTTGGCCACTCCACATTAATCCTGTACCACAGAGTATATGTCAAAGTCCGCCTACCGCCGCAGGGCCGAATTTTTTTCTGGTGTGCGGCTCACCAATGGTAAGTTGGCAAGTGCAAGCAAGAACTGGCATCCCCTTGCACAATTTTCGGGCGCTAGAAGGGATCCTGGTGAGATTTTCCCAGCATGGATGGTCATGGGTAGTAGCGACCATTCTCAGTGAGAAAGCTGCCGCTGCAATAGAAATTCTACTCGAGCAGCAGCAAAATCAGCTTGAGGAGTAGCTCCCTCTGGCAACCTAACAGGGGTTTTCCTGTTTCCCATATGACCAGTCCAGCACTAAATCAGGATCAGATTAAATATTCACAAATGCGGTTTCCGAAGCTCAGATTGCTGGGTGCTATCAGAGAACAAGGCAGCCTTTATGTTGCATAGGTTGAGTCAGTCATTTTCGTGTGATTGGGTTTGTACACTAATGTTCTAATTTCTAGTTCGGGGATGCTCCCAACTAGGCCAGTAAAATAAGTTATACCAGGATTACAGGTAATATGAAGATGTTTTCCCCATTCTGGACATATCAGCAGCAACAATCTGCCAACCGGTCCTAGTACGACATGGTTCAAATTTGAGGAATTACCGGGGGAAATGGTTAACAACACTCCTATTGTACTTCTAAAGGAGCAGTCTTCCAAGAGATACAGATCACTGTGGAATTGGAAATTCCTGGAGTGGGAATACCATTTCAGATTTCCATTTATGCTTACAATGACAGACTTATAGTGGGCGCATTCTTTGAAAATGTTGTTAAGTAGATGTTCTAAAACGTTTGCTTCATCTGTATGCAGTGCACACAGATAACATATCTGTATACTCCAACTCGTGTTTTTATTAGTCCAACACCAGGATCCATATTTCTTCCAGGCGAATAATATATAGAGAAATATAAAGATGTCTAATAGCTTTTGCATTTCTTGGGAAGACACACGTTGATTCCAGATCACTATTGGTATGTATCATTCTCCCCACATCCTGAAAAGCTGGACAGTCAGTACATATTTATCCACCTCACTCGACAGCATGTTAGCAGCAAATACCTGGGGAGCTACAGTTATTGCCATGCGTTTTTGAGAACGAGGATATGAACCATGCAGGCTTTATAAACACTTGGATGGTAGAGGCAGGTAAAAGCCACAGTACAATGATTGCGGGATGTTGTGTTGTGGTTTGGATAATTGCCACCGCTGCACATACGTACGTGCGCTAGTACCATAGGGAAACACAGTGATCCTTGTTAAAAACGCACAGAAGGTATTATTATTACAGCATTGTTCTTGTATTATTATTAGGCTGCAGTTTCATTATGCACCCACTGTGGCATCCGATTGTGAATGCAAATCTTCCATTCATTTTATACACTGGCCATAGACCATAGGGAAATTACACTTTCAGATTTTGCACAGAAGGTATTATTATTACAGCATTGTTGTTGTATTATTATTAGGCTGCAGTTTGATTATGCACCCACTGTGGCATCCGATTGTGAATGCAAATCTTCCATTCATTTTATACACTGGCCATAGACCATAGGGAAATTACACTTTCAGATTTTGTTCAGGAAATGAGCTAGAAGATGGCGTATCAGATCTGACTACTTTTCACAGTCGCATGTGACTGTAGAAGGTGGACGCAAACAAGGGTTGGTGTGAATATTCTGCAACAACATATATTTGATCATGAGAACCAATATAAATGTATTGAACATGCAAACAAAAGTTACTCAGAAACTTGGGTTGTTCTTCATTTTCCTTTCAAAACAGGTTGGCTCACTGTGTGGCTTTCACTAAATATTGATGCATGGCATCTTACTTAGGATGTTTCAACATCAGGACAGTGCACGCTCTATGGGCGACTAAAATGCAAAAACCCAGTCTTTATGCAAAGGCATAATTCATGCATCATGTTTATATGCAGTTTGTTAACCTTTTGCGTTGCAGATTTTAACCTTGAAAACCACTATTAATGATGTTTGTAATAACTGTTAATTTGCAAGGTATTGCTGCAGGCTTACCAAGTGTGTCAGGGTCCCTTTCTAGGACCTTCTAGAAGCTTTCCCTACCCCATGACTGGGTGTGGTCTGTGGGCTGGGCTTGACTCTATACAAGGGAGTCAGCCCAGCTCCACAAGCTCACTATTCAGAGGTCCCGGTGCAGAGCAGCAGCAACTTCCTGAGCTCCGGTCCCAGAGGCCTACAATGATATTTCCAGGCCTGCCCTCATTATATTGATGATCCTTTAGCAGGGCGGTAAGGCAGAGGTCGGGCTGGGCCCCCGGCCCCCGTTTTCAAAGACATTAGAATTTTTGTGCCTAGTTGTGAAACTCCTTGTGTGTGTGGTTGTGTTTTCATGACATTTACATATTCTTGTTTGAATCGGCAAGGTGCGCGATTCAATTCTGGGATATGATTCTTGACATTCAGATCGGCAACAATGTGCACGATCATTTCATGATATTTGCATTGTGTATTTCGAATCGGCAAGGTGCGCGATTCATTTCCTGGCATTTAACTTTGACATTCAAATCGGCAACAGTGTGCATGATCATTTCATGGTATTTGCGTTGAGTATTTTGAATCGGCAAGGTGCGCAATTAATTCCCTGACATAAAAACTCTTGACATTCAGATCGGCAGTGTGCGCGATCATTTCATGACATTAGCATTGTGAAACTTTGAATCGGCAGCAAGGTGCGCAATTCTTTTCTGGCAGTAAACTCTTGATTTTCAGATCGGATGTGCGTGCGATCTTTTCATGGCATTGAATACGTTGGTGTGCAGTGTTTGTTGAGGTGCACACATTTATCCTGAGCTATTGGTTTTCTCGAAACGCTCAATTCAAAGTGCAGCATTCTTTGTGCTAATTAAGCTCCTAGTACATTTCCTGTTGTTCTTTCATGGAATGTTCGGATAGCCTTTGTCCTCCTGTAAAAATGCAATGTTTATTCTGAAACTATTTTGAAGAAGGTTCTTGTTTTCTAGACAGTATATGATACTCCTGAAAAGCTCAAATAAAAAATTGTATTAACCCATTTTTGATTTTTCCAGGTACCTAGATTTCTTGAGGCCTAGTTATAGTCATGTCCTAAGTTATCCATGATTACAGTATCAGAATTCTTAGAACCATAGTCTATTGAAAGTCAATGTGATTATATCTTGACATTGTGTTGTTTAACCTCTTGCTTTCTACGGGTCTCCTTCCCAGCTGTTCTCTACCTAATCCCCTTTTCCCCCACTTGGACTCTCTCAGGCTCTGTGGTATATCCATTGGAGTTTTGGAGCTGTCTAGTGGCGGACATGTTGGGAACATGCGCAGGCCCAGAGGATCTGGTCTCCCTGACAGGATGTTAGGAGGCACCAATATATCACCTTACAAACCATCAACAGGGCCCAGAAGTTAGTTAAAGCAAATCAAGGGAGAAGTCCTCCTGTGTTACAGAAGAGAGGTTGTTGATATATCAGACCTTTTCAAAGTAACTAGAGTATATGTATTCCTGCCCATCATGTAGAGTACAGAATAGATGGTTGTTCTTAACTGGGAGGGTTGAGAATCAAACACAGTCTGTAGTAAGTGAGTCTTCGGTGCTGTATTGAAAGCAGGCAGGCTGGCCTGCTCCCCCAATACAGTGGGCTGACGAAGTTTCAGATTCTCTGACCCAGAAATTTCATATTTCGCTTTTCTGCCATGTTACTTAATGTTGAAGATTGATTGAATAATCCATTTGGAAATGCTAGTTCTTAGGGAAAGCTTGGAGGCCTAATGGCGTGCAAGCTTATGCAAGTGTTAGCACGTCTGACCTTAATAAGTAAACTTACCAGGGGACGCGAATAGGTTGATGAACCTTTTGACCCGCAATTAAGATGTTCTTATCATAGATCCAGTACATAATAAATAATCAATACACAATAATTAATAATTATTAGTAATCAGCAAAATCAATAATCAATGGAGTCAGTAATTGTCACGGACCATGATCTTTCAGTCATGAAATAACCACACCTCTAGTAAACGTTTAGAATATTTATTTCCCTATATTAACAATGCTAAGGTCATGTAGATTAGTATCAATATCAAATGAAACACATACAGGAACAATACTGGTTATCCGAATCGGCAGAAGAAATACAATGTAATCAAAGCTAGAACAACACATTGTAAGGTCATGGTGCAAATCAATAGCAAAGTCAACTGCGTCAATTAAATAAAGTACATGAAGTTTAGCAGAGAAATTCATCAAGCATTAATCCCTGTTATTATAATTCATTAGTGAGGATCCTTAACTAATGTCCGATTAGCATTAGCATGTTGGGCTTCATGCAAAACAATTTAGTAAAACAAATTTGGAAAAACATCTGACTATGGCTTTATCAAAACAGCGCAGCTGGTACCCAGAAAGAAAAAGCAAGTATGCATAATAATCACAATTTGGAGACACCTATCCTCAGGGTGGATCAGCAAAGCAGAATCAATCTTCATCCTCAGGACATCAATTGATCAGCAAGGCATCAGGATTCATCATCAGAATTTAAAAGGGCAAAGTCTTTAAGCATTAAAGCTAAGCATGACTCATGTCAAGACGCATAAGAAAGTAGTAACCTCTCGGTCAGGAAAAATGGGCAATAAGGGCTGTCTTCTCCCAGAATGACCCTCTTCCCTCTGTGCAGTGTCGTTAAGTCAAAGTTACCTAACCTACCGCCTAAATCCCTATTGGTCAGTTAGTCATATATTCACACTCTGTCAAATAAAACTAATATCCCAAATCTATTAATTCTAATATTACTCCTTTCACATGTGATTGATTGGTTTGTCTTGCGATGTCTTTATCATCCGGCTTGTCAGGTAACAATATTGTTGCAGCGTGCACTCTAGTCAGTATCTTCATTGTTCTTGTCCTGGGAAAGTCAGTCTCACACACATTACACATAGAATGTTACATTATCAGGAACATCATCTCTTAGCAGTAGGTTCACATGAAAAGCTTCCGTTATGAGCACATTTACATGATACAATAGAAACTCACAGTTTACTTTTCTCTGGTCTGCAATTTTATTAAACACCAAGAAATACAGCTTTTACATGAGTCCTGGCAACTAGGACAAGATACTTGTTAAGTCCTACAATGAATAAAGCTAAAGCTTAATTCATAACCCTTAATATGACATATTATTGCATTAGTCTAACATATATTCAACATTTCATATTATTAAATCATTGATTGGTACATTTCGTTAACATTGGTGGCCCTTCTTCGTGATCACATTTTCAAATGTGTGCATTATTTTCCTACATTGTTAGATTTTTCCACACAAGTTATTATTCAGAAATACATAAAAACTCATTAATAATTTTTATCAAAACACCTGCGCTAGCACAAGTATTCTAAAACAACGTCCCCACAGACTTTGTAAACTGTGCACAGAATTTGTAAATTTAGTCATTTGCTCCTATAGAAGCCAGAAGCCAGAGTAGTTCTTTCCTGCCCAGGGTTAGGTGATCCCATAGTCTCAGATTCAGTGTAACTGACATGGAAACTGAAAGATACTACATTTTGTAAAGCACATTTTCTTGATGAAAAATGGCAAATTGATTTTCAGCTGGGACAATATTTACATTTACAGTTCTGGTCAAAGTTGCTAACAAAAACATATGTTTTAATGAGGCTTGCAGAAGAGGTACTTGTGGAAAAAACCCATAGTTTCCCAATTTTGTGAAGCACACAATTATTACATTTACACAATTCCGGAAGCCAAATTAAAAGTTCCCAACTTCATCCTTTCACTCTGCTCTTTACAATGCGGCCAGCAATGCTGGACCTTCACTTCACACCAGTTTCTCACAGTAAGGAAAATATAGGCCCTCATTATGAGATTGGTGGTAAATGCCACTTACCACCACATGACGGCCGCCAACGTACCGCCACTTTGGCGAATATCCTTTCGCCATATTATCACACACACACACACCAATCCGACAGAATATGGCCACATACACAAATCCACCAGCCCAAAGGTCAGTGCAAAAGTGGCGGTCCCAACACCCATATCGCTACGCCAACAAAACAATGCCCATCACATTATGACCCACGGATCACCATAGTGGACATTCAACGGCGGTAAACCATTGGCGGTACATACCGCCACGTTCTGAATTGACACCCACATACAAAACAACACCACATTGGCCAATACTTAAGAAACACGCCAGACACTCATACACACACCACACCCACACCACTATAAAACACACACCCACATTACCCACAACCCTTTATGAATACAAATCATTGCCACCAGAATGACACCAAGACCACTGCGACAACTAGATACCCTCTACTTACACCCATACATCCCTCACTTACCCCACATCACACACCCCACCACATTATTCAACACACTCTCACCAACACACACCACACAACACCCATGTACCCTCAAAGGCACCCCCGTTTCACTGATGAGGAGTTAAGGGTCATGGTGGAGAAAATTATCAGGGTAGAGCCACAGCTGTTTGGAGCACAGGTACAGCATATATCCATTGCAAGGAAGATGGAGCTATGGTGGAGAATCGTGAATAGGGTAAGCGTCGTGGGACAGCATCCAAGAACAAGGGACGGCATCAGGAAGAGGTGGAACGCCCTACGGGAGAAGGTACGTTCCATAGCAGCAAGGCATCAGCTGGCTATACAGAAGACTGGCAGTGGACCCCCACCTCCTCCTCCATAGCTCACAGCAAGGGAGGAGCAAGTCTTGGCAATAATGCATCCTGAGGGACTCACTAGAGTAGTCGGAGGACTGGACACTGGTAAGTCTACATGTGCTACTTATCACCCCCATATCTGCATGCGATCACATCCCCTCACCCTCACTCCCATCACTCAGCTCCATGCCACATGCTGTACCTACACATATGACTAACCCCAATGCCAGGCCCTGCATGCGATACCAATGCATGGACAGCCCTCCCAGCCCTGCATGGACCCACATCACAAAAGAATGCACAGCATAGGGAAACTAACAATCCCACAACACATCACCACACACAAGCAAAAAGTGGCAGGGCAGCACCAACGATAGAGGGGAAGTCAGGGATGTACAATATGTCATACACATGAAGCATAATACATCACTTACATCCCCACAGGTACCCCAGCCAATGTCAGTGGAGAGGAGGTGCCACGACTATCCAGTCCCCCAACAGAAGATGCCAGAAACTCTGGACTTCTGGATCTGGATGACCTACCTGGCCCATCAGGGACCACTGGACAGCCGGTCACCCAGGCCCACTCACAGACCACTACAGAGTCTCCCCCTTCAGTATCCAACACCACAGCACCCACCCAGCGTAACCACCTCCCCAGGACATGTCAATCAGCAGTGTGCCCACCTGTACAGGGACCCCAGGCCACACCTCGCCCCAAGACACTCATGGACCTGGAGTCAGTGGGCACACCGTTCAGGGGACAGAGGCACAGGCAAACAGGGACACTGGGAGGACTGCTGTGCGCCAGGGGGAGGACAGGACCAGGGAACCGACTCTCCAGGAGGCACTCTCTGAGATTCTGGGAGCCTACCAACATTCCCAGGACATGATGGGCCAGATCCTTGACAACGTGCAGGAGAACAGGCACCTGCAGGAGGAACAGTATCAGGGGATCAGGGAGGACTTGCAGGCCATCAACACCACCCTGATCTCCATAGCAGGCGTTATGGCAGACATGGCCAACATCATGAGGGAGGCAACAGCACACTAGCGGGCCCCTAGCACTAGCCAGTCCATTGACTAGCCCTCCACTTCTGCTGCAGCTATGGGCAGGAGGCCTCGCCACGGGACCCACAGGCCACCAGGTCACTGTAGAAGGGGAACCAACCCGCAAACGTTCCCTGCGACCCAGACAGAAGCCAGAGACACTTGCCAAGACTCCCACCAGGAAATGAGACTCTCCTGATTTTCCCCCTTGTGTCCCACTCATTCACCTTGTCCACTTTGAATTGCCATTGCTCCCTTTCCAATGGCCCCATGGACACTGCACCTGTGCTACAAACAGACTGAAACAATACCCTGGACTTTCCTCCAACATCACCCCATTCCATTGTACTTTTACCTCAATTTCTTTGCACTACAATAAACACCCTTGAACACAACTCGACTACCAGTATTTTATGTGTTGAAAATATGTATTTATGGAAACAGTCACATCCACTGCAAATTAACTGTACACTGCGAGAGCCTAGAAATAATGACCTGTAGCTGGCTGTAGTCTGCACATCAGTACACAGTTGTTATATCACCAACATCTGTAAAATGACAAACCATAGGTGACAGTAAGTAGAGAGAAAAGGAAGTTAATGCCATCATGCTACAGTCACAGAGAATACACCAATAGTCATAGAAATGTGCAGTTGCGCTGTCATTGGAAGTACTGACGGATAACTGATGTTCTGCTATCCTCATCCTCATACTCAGCCTTTTCATCCTCATTGTCATCAGGGGCATCTCCTGTCTCCTCCTCCTACAGAAAGGGTACATGGTGTCTGAGGGCCGGGTTGTGCAACATGCAGCATGCCTCTACTCTCTGGCAGCCCTTCTTGGGTGATCCCCCTGTCAGATGGAGGCACCTGAACCTGGCCAAATGTCTTCTCGATGATCCATCTGGTTCACCCATGTGCCTCATTATAACGTTCCTCTGCCCCTTTCCTGGCATTCCTCACAGTGGTTAGCAGCCACGATAGTTTAGGTAGCCAGAGTCACCTGCAAGTATTGAGGTAGCACATTTAGCCTCACACAATCCTATGGGGTTAACATCAGAAGAATACACTACCATACAATGGGTGGGGACCAAGGCTCACCTATTAGCCATACCCTGTGCCTCTGTAGTTGGGCCATCACATTTGGGATGCTGCTATTCCTCAGAACAAAGGCATCATGATCCGACCCAGGATACATAGCATTGACGTTGGAGATGTACTGGTCCGCCAGGCACATCATCTGCACATTCAGTGAGTGGAAACTCTTACGATTCCTGAACACCTGTTCATTCTGCCGGGGGGGGGGAACAAATGCAGTATGTGTCCCGTCAATTCCCCCAATAATATTGGAGATATGCCCCATTGCATAGAATCGGGCCTTCACAGTGGCCAAATCTTCCACCTGGGGGAAAGCAATGTAGCTGCACATGTGTTTGACCAGGACATAGAAAACTCTTGCTAACATGATTGAAAACATTGGCTGTGACATTCCTGCTGCCAAGCCCTCTGTCACATGAAAAAGAACCTGATGCCAGGAAATGGAGCACCGATAGCACTTGCACAAGAGGGGGATCCCAGTTGACATATAGATGAGATCAGGTCAGGCTCCAATTGGGCACACAGCTCTGTGATTGTGGCCCTGTCCAGTCTATAGGTGAGGATAATGTGCCTGTCCTCCAGTGTAGCTAAGCCCACCAGGGGCCTGTACATGGGGGTATGTCTCCACCTCATATTCATCCGAAGCGGTAGGTGTCTAAGGGACACAAGAGCGAGTAGGCTTCTAGAAATGGAACAATGAAACCACAACTGCAGTCCACATGGTGCACTTATGTACTGGGACAGTGTTAATGGAGAGGTATGTGCCAATCTAATCTGTGACATAGTTATTGTCGATATGACTGTTTCCCCCCTCTGAACTGGCGACCGCCTGTCCTATATGTAGAGATAGGTGGAAGTGAGGTAACTCCGCCGATGTTGGGTGTCGCGGCGGAAGGTGGTCTTGCACCGCCGTGCAAATTCCTCATTGGATAATACGGGGCTCTTTGAGTAAAGTGGCCAATGGGAATCTACGCCGGCTGTAACGATGTGCACCGCGGCAGACGTGACTGCCATTTTCTATCTAATTCCTCACTTGTTTCCTGACCTTCAACAGGAGCAGACCTACACTGTGTGTGCTGCTCTGACCTGTGTCTGAAACATACCATGGCCTGAGTGACTGGGGAAAGGGCCCCAGACTTCACTTCGGAGGAGTTGGAACGACTGGGGGATGGGGTCCTACCCCAGTACGGACAGCTGTGTGGGCCTCCAGATCAACAGGTGAGTACACTTTGGGCACAATGCATATGGGGAGGATGCATGGAGATGTGTGTTCAAGCATTGTGTAAGGGGGCAGGGAGAATGTCTTGCTGCGGTGTACGTGGTGTGCGCTGAGCTATGAGTGTGCCAATAGTGATGGAAATGGGTATGGTGGGCCATTTGTGTGACAGGCTGGACTGTTTGTTTAATGGTGTTCTCCTGTCTGTATTGCATGTGCAGGTCAGCGCCCATCTAAAGAAGGGAATATGGCCTGCAATCGCTAAGGACGTGCGGACCCTGGGGGTCTATGGCAGGCAGACCACCCACTGTTGGAAACGGTGAAGGACCTGAGACGCTGGGCACGGAAAACAGCAGAGGTCTAGTTGGGGATGGCCTCCCACCGAGGAAGGGGTGCCTGTCAAACCTTGACCCCCATGATGGCCCGCATACTGACGCTGGCCTACCCTGAGCTGGATGAGCGCTTGAGGGAATTACAGCAGCCACAAGGGGGTGAGTACAGTGGGTTTTATTACATATTTTGCCTGTTGGGGTGGTATCCGGGTGGTGGATGTGTGTTAGAGGGTGCCCCTAAGGCCAGGCCAGACATTGCAGCATGGGTCATCGGAAGGGTAATGGGTGTATGGCAAATACAGGTAACCTAGCTTGTTAGCAGTCCATTTCAGGCAGGGCATCGTGGGTCCCAGGAGTGCTGCAGTTGGTGGTGTGAGGTCCTCATCTTGCCTTAGTTACTACCCATTTCACTGGTAGTGCAATGCATAGTGCTTAAGCCTGTAACCTGTGTGTGACGGTGATGTGTATGCCAATCGTGGTGTTGGTGCAGTCATTGACCCAGTGTATCCTTTGTCTCTCTCCCCCCTTCTTGTTTTGTCATCCTGTCCTTGTGTGCATTAGCATCATCTGGTGGAGGACAGGGGCAACGGCGACAGAGGGAGCTGCATCCCACTGGACCCAGGAGGCAGAGTCGACTGACGATAAGGGAACCAGTGGGGCAGAGGGCGAGGGGAGCACCACAACGGAGACTGGGGGAGACAACACAGATTTAGATACCTCCTCCACTGGGAGCTCCTTGGTGGTGGTGGACACCTCTGTGACCACCCCAGCTGCAGGTACAGCCGCCACCTCACTGTACCAATACCGCCCTCCCAGCAGCCCCTTAGCGATTTGCCTAAGCCCGCTCTCCCAGGAGGGTAGGCATCTCCTTCGACCCAGGCACATCAGGCTCTGCCCCAGTGAGCCCTGCTGCCCTGAGTGAGGAGGCTATTGACCTCCTGATATACATCTCTGTAGGGCAGTCAACCATTGTGAATGCTACCCAGGGGCTGGCATCCCAGATGCAACAATGCAATGCATTCCTGGAGGGAATTCACAGTGGATTGGTAGCCCAACAGAGATCAATTCAGGCTCTGGCCTCCTCTCTGATGGCAGCCATTGTCCCTGTTTCTTCTGTCCTCCTCCAACTACCGCTTCCCAGTCCCATTCTGCTCAACTCCAACCCATCCTAGGCACACATACAGACGAGCATGCACACAAGACAACACCAAAGAATGGCACATGCAAACACAAGCACCACACTTCATCACACAAGCACTCACGCAAACACCATACAGTTGCAGACACAACACCCACTACCTCCACTGTCTCCCCTTTCTCCTCCACCTCTCTCCCAGTCATGTCCACATTCACACCTGCATGCACTACATCACCATCCACCATCATCATCACCACACCAAGTAGCACACACCTCACTAGCAGACACCTTCACAACAGCCATGCATGCGTCCCCTCTGTCCTCCCCCACCCTGTCTGTCCCCCCTCCTAAAGGACACAAACACTCACACATCAAACAGCCATCCACCACACATCAGCATACAGCCTATGTACCTGCACCCAAATCCAGCAGACATACAGTTCCTACAACCACTCCCTCTACCTCCACTCCCATCACTCCTACCTTCTCCCGTCCCTAAAAAGCTTTTCCTTGCCCAACTTGACCTCTTCCCTCCTTCTTTCCCCCCATCCTGCCCGTATGAGCAGGGTACCAAAGACCCAGCCCAGCACCTCAGCCAAACAGTTCACGTGGACAGTGGTGGCACCACCTACTCATGGTGGTAAGGATACCACACCTTCATCAAAGAAGGGGAAGGAGCCTGCACCTCCATCGAAGAAGGGGAAGGAGCCTGCACCTCCATCGAGATAGGGGAAGGACCCTGCACCTCCATTGAAGAAGGGGAAGGAGCCTGAACCTCCATGCAAGCAGGGGCAGGAGCCTGCACCTCCAGACAAGAAGAGGAAGGAGTCTGCACCTCTATCGAAGAAGGGGAAGAAGGCATCCACCCCTGCCAGGAAGGGTAAGGAATCCATGCCCCATGTAATGGAGGAGACGAAAATCTCTACTCCAGTGGAGGCTGTCAGGGTGGCACTTCCAGCTGTCACGGCGCCCCCACTGCCAGCTGAGGAAGTGCAGCCATCAGCAACTGCAGAGGTTGCCCAGGAAGCACCTCTAACCACCAACACATTGCTGCCGTCACAGCCAGTGAACGCCATGTAGGCCACCCTCCAGGGTCTGCTGTACTAGGGACCCCCTCCAGAACCAGTGGGGAAGTTACCCACCTGAGAGACTGTGGCCTTGCACTCCCCAGGTCAGAGCAATGTGCATGTTGCCCCATCTAGAACCACTGGGAAAGTCACCCACCTGGGAGACTGTGGCCTTGCACTCTCCAGGACAGAGCAATGGGCATGTTGCCCCATCCAGAACCAGTGGGCTTTTTCCTGCATCCAGCTGAGGTGCCGCCCCCCTGAGGTGCCTGCTCACTTGCAAACGGATGCCCCTGCAGAGTTTTATCTGGATGAAGTCACAATTCGAGTTGGGCCTTAAACTGTGCCCTGTGGCCATGTGTGCCCTTTGAACATTAGACTGGGCAGTGTCCCTTTGTGTACATGTGTCCATATCTGTTTCATTGACAAATCAATACATTTTTTAGATGTTGATTTGAATACAATCACTTTCGTCCATTCCTGTTGTACTTGCATTATTCTGCTGTGTATTGGGTGCAAATTATTTTTTGTGTGCAGCTGGTTGTGTGTATGGTGTGTGTGTCAGGTGTGTATTGTGCGTGTGTGTCACTCTCATTTTCCTCCCTTGTGTGCTAGGCGGCTGTACTCACTGTCATCATCTTTGTTGGCGTTGGTGTTCCAGGTGGAGCATAATGTAGAAGATCATCGGGAAAACTTGCAGTTCGGGTTCCATGGGAATGTTCTTCTTCCCTGTGTCTCCGATGGTGAGTCCTTTCTCTTCTGTGATGCGTTTCTGCCAGGCTTTTGATGGCGTTGGTACTGCCCAGAAAAGGCAATTTGCAGTGTCCTAATATGGTGGGCACCAGCCTGGCTGTTGGCGGCTACCGCCGTGGTGAGTGTTGTTTCCGCCCTGGCGGTTGGTGTGGTACATTGACTGTCTATGGGGGTTCTCACCGCCATGGTCATAATTTAGCCGTAATTACCGCCAGCATGTTGGTATTACTGCCACTTTATCACGCACCGCCAGGGTCTTAATGAGGGCCATAGTGCTCAACGTGACTTTCAGAAAAAAGATTGAACTTCTGCTCTTCTGCACTCAGGTCTTCTCTTATTAATCACTTCCCGTCTAGATGACCCCCCACCTGAAGCTTGATCATGGTAGAACGTGCATATAAAAGTCCAGTTGTGGATCTGCTCTGCATAGTTTCAAATGTGGTTTAAACCCACAACTTTAAGTTTTCAATACCTCTGATGAAATCAAAAGTAAACACAATGGAATGCAGAATGAAGCCCAACTTGTAATCAAAAGTGGCAGATGCCAATTGGCTGTTTCTATGTCAATATCCAAGCTTGGACAGACCCACAGAGCAATAGAGTTGCTGCACAGCTGTACATTTTAAGGCATGTTTTCAAGCCTCTGTGTTGGTTTCATGTCAGTTCTCCAGGGGGTGATGGATCTTGGGCGCAACTTGATCTGGATAGTTTGTGGTCTATTGTACCTGTGTAAAAGGAGGAATTAAGGGGCATATTTATACTTTCTTTGCCCTGAATTAGCGTGATTTCTTTTAAGCTAATTCAGCGCAAACATAACTCCATATTTATATTTTGACACTAGACCCATCTAACACCAAAATATTGGGAGTTACAGTCATTTTTTGGAATGGGTGAAAACTACCTTGCATCAATGAGATGCAAGGTCAGCGGTCCTGTCCAAAAAATGAATCAAAGCCCTTAGCGCCTTATTTATCCTTCTATGCAAAAAAGGTGCACGGGGAAGGAGGGCCTAAATAATGGTGCCAAGCCTGCTTAGTGCCGTTATTTAACGCCTGGGTCAGACCAGGCGTTAGGGGACCTGTGGACCCATTTCCATGGTCAAACACCATGGAAAGAGCCAACAGGTGCCCACCCCGAACCCCAGGAACTCCCCCACTGACACCAGAGGGAAACCACAGGGTGGGGGGAGCGCTATACTTTTTGATGCAAAACTGCATTTGCGCAGTTTTACATCAAAAAGTATAAATATGGGCCTAAGTATTCCACAAAATCGATGAACTGCCTGGTACTTTATTTCTAGGCATTTACGTTCAGGTGCTTAGAGAGGTCGGGTGGAAAAGGTACGATTTACTCAAGTGTGATGTAAATTTAGACCTCAAATACAGGTCACAGCAGTGCTTAATTTGTAATAGGATGTGCAGGTTCCGAAAGCACTGCTCAAAAGCCTGCAGATTGTGCTACTTGATGTCAGTGCCGCAAATCGCAAGGCTGCATAGTTTTGAATTGACCTCATGGCTCTGCCGTTCGCTAACTGACACTGTCTACCCTTTTGTCTCACTTGTGCAGTTTCTCCCTTGTGTCCGTTTTTTATCACCTTTGTCTTATTCTTTCCTCATGTGTGTGTGTTTACCCTCTCTTTCCCATGGTTAATATCTGGTGAGGAAATATAAGTGCCTGTCCCCAAAAAGGAGTGTCTGTGACCCCCACCAGCAACCACCAGTTCAAATTAAGCATGGATATGGATTGTCTAGTCCAGTGAGACTCAAAGTACAGCCCGGGGGGGGGGTGCGCAATCAGTCCTCCTAACCTTTACATATATCCCTCTGGTGAACAGCAGCACTGGGCTGCTCTGTACTCAACTCAGCACCAACATTAAAAATATGTTAAATAGTAAGCAAGCAGTTATTTGAAGGTTAATTGAAGTTGAAAAGGAAAGTAACTAGGGTGTCTCACACTGCTTATTTTTAGGAACATCTTCATGTTTAAAGGCATCTCACAGCAAAAGTGTAAAATGTGATAAAGATTGTTCAAAATTCAAAATGTGTATTTCATTAATATACAGTACCACTTCACTTTAGTACATCAGATTATATCAGTGGGTTAAGAAGTACTTTTGAAATAGTTTTTAAACTTTAATTTTGAAAGATTAATTAATCCCCTCACCCAGACAGCAATGGCAATAGTGAACTAAGTGGCAAGTGAGTTGTTATGTGCACTGTTAGGGTGGCCTTGGTTTCTACTGTTCATGAACAACATTCAAGTTTATTAAATCAAAAACAGGAGGTTTTACACAAGGCACATCCTAAAGCCACGCATTTTGAGGTCCAAAATGTCATAATAAAGAAGAAGGAGGGGAAGGAGGGGAAGGGAAAAACAATTGCTTAGGATCACATAATTTAGGAAAGTAGAAAGCTGGGATCAATCCCAGGTCTTCTGGTTTCATACTGTGCAGTTCACCAACTAGATTTGTATATGCTTTGCTCCCCTTGACCCACTTTACCGATTTCCCCACCACCACATAACCACCACCCAACTGCCCACCACCGTACTAGCCCTCAGTCACATCACAGACCAAAGATTTTGGCCCCTGTTTTATCAAGATGTAGGACCTTTATTCACTACTACGTGCAGTACTTTGGTTGAATTTTTTTTATGTTATGATACAGCACAGGTGAGACATGCATTTTATAAATGGCATTGAGATTATGGTTCTCCTAAATGATAATGTAGCCTACCAGTCCTGTCACTGAATGTACGATTACTTAAAAATGTTTGGTGAGTTAGTGATCATATCTTTCTGTTATGTGTTCTGTTCAGATGTTACAGGTACTAGCGCAGGTGTTTTAATAAAAGTTATTAATAGTTGTTCATGCATTATGAGTAATGGATTTGTGTAGAAAATGTAATAACGCAGAAAAAGAATGCACGCATTGGAAAATATGATCACGATGAGTGGCTGCCAATGTTCACAAAGTGTACTTACTAAATAGTTTATTAAAATGAAATGTTGAACATATGTTTGACTAATGTAGTAATATGTCACATTAAAGGTTATGCATTATGTATTAGCTTCATTAATTGTAGGCCTTAACTTAGCGAAGGTCTTGGCCTAGTTGCCCGGCCTCATGTCAAGCTGTATTTCTTAACGTTTAATAAAATGGCTGTCCTAGAGAGTTAAATTGTGATTTTCCATTGTAGTGTTTAAATATGCTGGTAGCTGGAAAGTTTTCTTAGAAAAACCGACTGCTAGAAGATGCTTTTCTTGCTAAATGTAAAATTATGTGTGTAAGACTGACTTTCTCAAGACGAGAACAATGGAGACACTGACTGGAGTAGAAGCTATAACAATATTGTTGCCTAGCGAGCCTGATGATGAGAACATTGCAGAAGAAACCAATCAGCGACATGTGAACGGAATAGTGATAGAATTCATATATTTGAAATTTTAGTTTTATTGGACAAAGTGCTAAAATGCGATCCCTTGACCAATGAGGGTTTGGGAAGTAGTTTTAGGGAATTTAATTTAACAAGACTGCACCGAGAGAAGACAGACCATTCTTGCCCATTTTCTGTCTTGACGAGAGATGCGCTTAACTTTATTGCTTAAAGACATTGCGTTTTATGAACTTTGATGCTGAATCCTGATGCCTCGCTGACTGAACCGATGTCCTGATGACAAAGACTATCTTAGCTTGCTGATCCAATTGAGGAGAGGTATTATTGTACCCATGTGTATTTTATACATATTTGCTTTTCTTTCTAGGTACAAACCGCACTGTTTTGATAGAGCCAATAGTTAGATGTTTTCCAAATTTGGGTTTACTAGATTGTTTTGTATGAAGCCCAACTTGCCAATGCTAATCTGGTGTTAGTTAGTGATCCTTACTCTGCGAATAGGGAATAATGTTTGATTATTTTTTTGCTGAATCTAAATGTATGTGATATCGTTTGCCAATAGTTCTTGTTATAAATTTGTACTGTAACTTTAAAATGTGCAATAGTTAAAGCTTTAATTAGATTGTGCTTGTTTCGTAGATTTGGACAGCCAGTGTTGTTTTTGTATGTGTATCATTTGATTTTGAGAATATCTTACTTGACTTTAGCATTGTTAATATTGGGAAATAAATATTCTTTTACTATAAGGTGTGGTTATTCATGACTGAAAGGTCATGGTGTGTGACAATTACTGACTATTGATTATTAATGTCATTGATTATTGTTGATTATTGATATTGTTTATTGATTATTGATCTACATGTACTGGAGTTATGGTGGGATCTTCTTAATTGTGAGTCCAAAGGTTCATCGACTTATACGCGTCCCCTTGTAAGTTTACTTATGAAGGTCAGACGCGCTAACAGTGATGGTAGCAGAGGTGATGGTTTGTCTCCTTAAGAGCTCACCATAGACGTCCAGTACAGAGGAGATAAAAGATGAAATTTTAAAAAGATTTTAAGAGTGTTTTAAGGGGAGATACGTATATTACATTGAGTAGAGGTGAAGCTACACCGCCAGAAGGTACCCCAGCTTACATTGCAATGAAAGAGAAGGGTGTCGCACCATGTCGTTGGCTAAAGCAATGTTGCAAAGTGACAGAGAAGAATGGGAACTTAGCATTTCCTACAAATGAGATGTTCAATTTGAGAGTTCTACATCATTTAAGGATGGTGCTATATGAATTGAAGCCCCTTCCGAGACCAGCACAGTTTGAGCCATTAGCAATTTGGCAGCTAGGAGCAAGACAGCAACAGACATTTGAGAGTAGAATGAGAAAAGCAGAAAATACCTTATCAGAGGCTTGTTGGGACAGTGATCACAGAGTTTGCAGGATGGAGACTTTGCACGGGATTTAGGTGTTTCCAGCAATTACACAAGACAATGAGAAGGATGGAATCAAAGCTACTAGAAAAACTAACAGAAGCCCGTCTGAAAATAGGGAGGCTAGAAAGTCTTCAACAGTGGAGGAAGAATCAGATGATGATGAGTTCATTTTACTGTTATTGAGAAATGGCCCACCACCATATGCAGCACATGAGAGTGGTCCGAGCACCAGTGCTGAGCCCACAGCTCTGACACAGGTTAATGGGATAGTGAGTCTGATGCAAGTTAATTCTAGCCTGATACAGAATACGATGCAGAGTGGTCGTAACGTGCCTACTACTCCTGTAGTTCAAAATCAGGTGCAACCACCACAGGTTCAGAGAATTTACCCTGATGTGCCCGTTATGGAAATGACTTTGAATTTAATGGTGCCCATGTAACAGGTTTACCCGAGACGGATGTTGGTTCAGGCAGAACCAACTCCACTTTTACTGCCCTGAGTACAGCCACAAGCCATGAGGAGATTCACTCTAGTAACAGGGACACAGTCAGATATGTCTTCAATGATGAAACAGAACATGGGAGTTACTCTCCCACAGAGCGTAAGTGCCACACCAACCCCCGATACTATATCGTTACCTATTACTGTTGGTCCAGATGTACCCCTATTTGCACAAAAGAAACCTACTCTAGGTAAACAGGGTGCCATGTCCCAGAACATAATGAGGGGAGGACATAATGAAAATGCTCGGGTAGTCTCTCCTGTGGGACAGACTTTTGATGGATCAAGAATATTGTTAGACTTAGTTCTTTTGAAACAGTTCCAGCCACTTTGGTAGGGTCAAACGTTAGCCAGAGTTTGGAAGTGTTGACACCGCAGACCCCGAATGCAGTTGCACAGCAGGTGCCACCAGTACAAGCCAGTAACATTTAGTTGCAAGATTTGACAGCTCAGCAGTTGACTGAATGGTTAGACAAGATGGATACCCCGCTGAGCGCTCCAAATGGAGAGGAGTGTTTGAATTAAGCTAGGCTAAGCATGGAATGGGGTGACCTCATTGAGGGAACTATGAGTATGAACAGGTTAGAATCCTACACAGAAGCCGAGTTGAGACACTTGTGCCTGAAGATTACAAGGGAATTGAACAATGTGCATCAGAAACTAGCAGACCTGGCAGAGCATAGAAATAGAGAAGACGAAGCATTTGGAAAGGAGTTACAGATTAGATTTTAAGACTAGAGATTTTGAACACATGAGATCAGCTGGAATGAAGACACACCTTCAGGAATTGCTTCAAAGTACCGAGACCTTGGGAGCATTAGACAAATCAGAAGGCAGATGGGTAAAGAAAAGAGACAAGAGAAAAAGGGATTCTGTGGAGCTAACTGCAAATGTGCAGCAAGGCCAAGATCCAGTGACTATTTTACCAATGAGAGAGAGTCCAGGAGGGAATTGTGTTCATGTCCCTTGGAATAGAAGTGACATTCTATCATTTACAAATAATTATCCAAAATTGAGAGAGAAGCCATTAGAGTGGTATCAGAAGACAAACAGCTTTGTGAAACTTGCAAAGTACCTGTGGGAGGAATTGAACACATTATTAGAGATAGTGGTTCCAGCTGATCTGTGGATAGAGTGTAAGAGGAGTGTAGTTTGGCCAACCAGTGGACCAGAGAGAGACAAGAACACAGGTGCACTGTCTCCTGAGGTAATGAAATATTACTATAAGGTGAGTGAATTTTTGAAAATGAGAAATTCGCCCAAGAATAGTGATTGGCAGAGGATTGACAGGACAGCTCAGGAAGCAAAAGAGTTGATACATGCGTATTATGAGAGATTGTTGCAGGTGTTCAATCAATCAGTCAATCAATCAGAGTATTTGTAAAGCGCACTACTCACCCTGAGGGTCTCAAGGCACTGAGGGGAGGTGGGGGCACTGCTACTGCTCAAACAGCCATATCTCGAGATGTCATCTGAAGGTAAGTAGGTCCTGTGTCTGACGCAGGTGGGTGGGAAGAGTGGTCCACGTCTTGGTGGCGAGGTGGGAGAATGCTCTGCCACCGGCGATTGTTCTGTGGATGCATGGGATGGTGATGAGGGTAAGGTTGGCGGGGAAAAGCTGTCAGGTCGGGTGTAGAAGGAGAGCTGTCTGTGGAGGTATTCTGCTCTGGTGTTGTGCAGTGCCTTGTGAGCATGGGTGAGGAGTTTGAAAGTGATGGGGAGCCAGTGTCGGTCTCTCAGGTGGGCTGTGATGTGGCAGTGGCAGGGGATGTCCAGGATGAGGCGTGCAGAAGCGTTCTGTATGCATTGCAGTCTTTTCTGGGGCTTGGCAGTAGTTCTTGCGTAGAGGACATTGCTGTAGTCCAATTTGCTGCTTACGAGGGCTTGGGTGACCATCCTTCTGGTTTCAGTGGGGATCCATTTGTAGATCTTCTGAAGCATGCAGAGGGTATTGAAGCAGGAGGAGGCGATGGTGTTGACTTGCTGGGTCATTGATAGCGATGAGTCCAGGATGAATCCCAGGTTGCGTGCATGGTGGAGGTTGTCGGTTCGGTTACCAGTGGCAGGCCACCAGGAGTCGTCCCATGTGGAGGGGGTAGTGCCAAAGATGAAGACCTCAGTCTTGTTGGAATTCAGTTTCATGCAGCTGTCCTTCATCCATCCAGCCATGGCCTTCATTCCTTTATGGAGATTGGTCTTGGCGATGGCGAGGTCCTTGGTGAGGGAGAGGATCAACTGGGTCCAGAGTGGTACAGAGACAATTGAGCCGAAGGACATGAATCATTTTTATTTTCAGATTGTGGAAGGATGGAGACCTGAAATTAGCCAGATGATTAAGAGTCATTTGATTTGCTGGCAAGCAAAGCCCATTGATGAGGTGTTGCAGCATGCAAAGTACTGTAGTGATGAAATTGAGTTGAAACTGAGAAGGCTAAAAGAAAAGGCAATGGTGATGCAGATTAAAGCTGATCAAACGGGCATGAAAGGGAAAACATGATGTTTCAGCCCCAGATGAGAGGTAGAGGTTGTGGCGGCATTGTGAATCGTGGTCCAGACTTAGGTACTGTATTGGTTTAAAATGATGTGCAGGGAATGAAGAAGTTATTGCCTTGTCACGTTTGCGGAGCCGTTGGATGTTGGAAACGGGAGTGTCCAAAGATGGTGCAGTAAGGTTTCACTCAGCAGAGTAATGACATCAATTCGTTCCAGAACATGAGAGGACCGAGAGTGAAAGTTCCTAATCCAAATTTTCAATATAATGTGAATCCAGTGCAGAATATTGAACCCATGCAGCAGGTGCAAATGCCACATGTACAGATGACACAGTTGCAGCCAATGCAGCAGCATGTTCCCATTGTACTTAGACAACAGATTCAAATACCTTAAGCCCCAATGAAACAGCAACAGATGATGCTTTCTCAACAGTTCACAGGTTAGAGGCCTAACCAAAGTGATAACACAGTACACCAATTCCTGTTACACAGTGAGAATGAAATAAACGAGGATTGGATGAGCGACAGTTCAGATGAGGAGCCATGTGTGCTTGCAACTTCCTTAGAAGTAGATCAGAGAGGTCCCTATGTGAAGGGAAAGGTTATGGGTCAGAGTTTCATTCTTGGTTGACACAGGAGCTACATGCACTACAGTGAGAAGTGCAGAAGTTCCAAACTTGCCCCTTTCAGGGAAAACAGTTCAGATTATAGGAGTGGTGAATCAGTATTTCACCAACCCAATTTCAGAACCAGTTCAGGTTAAAATTGGCAACTTTCAGGGATTGCACAAATTTGTAGTCTGCGATTCGAGTCTGGTATCCCTATTGGGAAGAGACTTGCTATGTAAGACCAAATGCTCGATTACTTGTTCAAATGATGGAATTGAGATTCAGATGAATAGTGATGATGAAGATGACCAATCCCCAGAGATAGAAGGTGAAACATACAAATGAGGATTACCCTCTCATTGAAATGTTCCTGATGTTCACAGTGAAGGAGCTTCACCCTGATTTGCAGGGAACGGTTAAGGAGAAATTGTGGGATTTAATAGGAAAAGAAGTAGGTCTGATAAAGGGAGTTGAGCCAGTTAAAGTTACTGTAAAGCTGAATGCAGTTTTCCCTCAACTTCCGCTTTACCACATGTTGCAAGATGTCCTTATGAAGGTCGCCCAAATAATTGAAGACTTTGTAAAGCAAGGGGTTTGGCGGAAGTATTGAGCAGCCCATGTAATTCACCGATGATGGGTTTGAAAAAACCCTGTGGGAAAGTTTGAATTGTCCAGGATTTGCGGAAAATAAATTAGATTGTGGTCAAATGTTGTCCCGTGGTGCTAAATCCAGCTGTGATAATGTTCCAGATTTCATGTGATGCTGAATGGTTCATGTCGTTGATTTGTCACAGGCTTCTATTCTGTGCCTCTTCTTGAGGAAAGCTAGTTTCTCTTTTGTTTCAAGTTTCTGGATCAAGTTTATTGTTGGTGCAGAATTCCTCAAGGGTTTTCAGAGTCACCTTCCATATTCAATCAGATCTTGAAAAATAATTTGGAGTAGTTGGAAATGCCTTTCCAATCGACTTTGGTACAGTATATTGATGACTTGCTGATTGCGTCCAAAATCAGGGATGAGTGCAAGTATGATACGAATGCCCTGTTGAACCATTTGGGAAAGAATGGTCATAAAGTGTCTCTGCTTAAATTGCACTACTGTAAAAAAAAAAGTGAAATACTTGGGTCACCAGACCATTGCAGAAGCTGACTCACAAGGAAGTCACCAACCCCATAGTGTTAGAGCAGGCTTGAATGAAAGCGTTCACTGGATGGAGAGAGAGATTCTATGCAAGGCTCCAGCTTTGGGTATGCCTGACTACACAAAACCTTTCACATTGTTTTGTCATGAGCGTGATGCATTTTCTTTGTCTGTCTTGACACAGGTCCATGGAGGTGTAAATCACCGAGTAGCATATTTTTCAGATACTTTGGACCCAGTTGCAGCAGCCTTTACCAGGTTGTTTACGCACAGTGGCAGTGGTTGGTCAAAGCCTTACACAGTGTGAAAGCATTGTGATGGGACATCCCCTGACTGCAATGGTCCCTCACTCTATTGAGATTCTGCTTACAAGGACCAAAACCCAATATTTGACTGGTGGGAGATTGACCTGATATGAAACGAGTATTCTAGGGTCACCAAATGTGTCATTGAAAAGGTTTAAAGTGCTGAACCCGGCAACCTTACTTCCAAATGAAAATGTTGAAATTGAAAAGATGGAAGATGTTGAGCATGATTGTCTTGAAGTAACTGATTTTGCACAAAACCAAGAACTGACATTAGAGATACCCAATTGGAAGAGAGTGTCCAAATTATCTTTGTCTGAGAGACGATGCAGGGACGCTGAGAGCAAGTTCTACCGTGTGCACAATTACTGGTATTCTGGAAGCTTCTTGGCTTTGAGGGGTGTATTCGGCCCAAGTAGTCGAACTGGTAGCCCTTACTAGACCGTGCCATGTTTCTGCTCAGCTGAAAGTTACAATCTATACTGATAGCCAGTATGGATTTAGAATAGTCCATGATTTTGGCCAGTTGTGGTCACAGAGAGGTTTCATGACCTCTTCTGGTTCACCTGTGAGAAATGGTGAAAGGATTAAAGAACTGTTACATGCTATTCAAATGCCTGAAAAGATTGTCGTGGTGAAATGCAGTGCACACCTGAAGTTTCAGGACTTCATTTCAATGGGAAATGGATATGGAGATCACGTTGCAAGGTTTTGCGCATTGAACTGTATGTCGTTCAAAGATAAGTGGGAACTGTTACCTGAAGAAGATGAAACATGTCCAAGTTTTGCACTGAAAGTAATTGACACCTTGGAGGAATTGAAAATGTTGCAGAATAATGTTGACAGGGAGGAGAAACATTCATGGAGTAAAATAAAATGTATGCAAAGATAAGATGAATTGTGGGTTTCAGAAGAGGGTCAGTTGGTTTTGCCAAATAGTTTGTTGTCTCAAATGGCTAGGTATTATCATGGTCAAGCACATGTTGGGAGGGATGCCATGATGCAGTTGTTCAGATATGATTGGTTCAACCCAAGGTTTAGACAGGTTGCTGAAGCAGTTTGCCATCGTCGTGTCATTTGCCAACAATTGAACGCGGGGAAGGAGACAGTAGTTCATTTGAGCCACATTGGAAGAGCAGGAGGTCCATTCAGCAGAATGCAGATGGATTTTATTGAGATGCCCATGTGTGGAGGTTTGAGATATGTGTTGGTGATTGTTTGCATTTTTAGTCACTGGATTGAAGCTTACCCTACACAAAGAAATGACAGTCTCACAGTAGTGACACTACTGCTTAGGGAACTAATACAGCATTTCGGCTTTCCGATCTCTTTAGAATCAGAGAGGGGAAGTCACTTCAACAATGAAGTAATTAAATTACTGAGTACAACATTGAAAATTGAGCAGAAGTTGCATTGTAGTTACCGCCCTGAAGCATAAGGACTAGTGGAGCAGATGAATGGTACCTTGAAGACAAGAGTTGCATAGGTGTGTGCCTCCACAAATTTGAAATGGCCTGATGCATTGCCTTTAGTTTTGATGTCAATGAGAAACACACCCGACAGGAAGACAGGATTGTCGCCACATGAGATCCTTATAGGCCGAGCCATGAGATTGCCAGATGTGCCTGCAAATGCACTTGTCAACATTACAGATGATATGGTGTTGAAATACTGCAAAGGTCTGGCTGATGTGGTTCGCTTTTTCTGTCAGCAAGTGGAGGCTACAACACTGCCACCGATCCATGACCCAGGGCACAAACTGACAGCCAGAGACTGGGTTATGGTCTAGAAACACGTGAGGAAAACGTGTTTGGAACCTCGTTGGAAAGGACCGTTTCAGGTAGTTCTGACAACCACCACAGCTGTGAAGTGCACTGGAATTAGGAATTAGATCCATGCCAGTCACACGAAGAAAGTGGCATATCCACTGGACCATGAAGAAGAGTTGTTTAGTGAAACAAGTCTCAGAGCCGGAAAGAGAACAAAGAGGAACTGAGACCAGATCTGAGCTTGTGAGGATGGTTCATTCACTCCTGTGAGAGATGAAAGAGAAAACCTCAAGGAGGGTGACGGAGAGCATATCTCAATTGAGGCAGCAGGAGAGCCTAGTCAGAGGAGGTATATTCCGGAAGCAGATGATTTTTAGAGACAAACAAAGCAATTGCCAGACCCTGAGGGGAAAGGAGTTGAGGTGGATCAAAGTCACTGTGGTCTGACTCCTCCTGAACCAGTTGCAGGTCCGTCAAGAGAAAATACGGCAGAGCAAGGAGAAGCTTCAAGTTCGACTCTGAAAAGAACACTGACAAAGTGTCGAGACGGGGCCACTCACCTGAAAAGCAGGATGTCTGCAGGAGTGATGATATGCCCCGACCTCCTGGAACACCTCTCAGCACTTCCTGCTGGACACAGAAATCCCGGCAGGTCTCCCAAAAGGAAAGGGGGAGTGGAAGAGAAAGAGACAAAACACTGCCACGTCTTGCCGGTTCAGCCAGGCACCCTGTATCTTCGGGGGCAGGTTGTTGTTGACATAGGGATAGTAGAGTTAGTGCGCTCAACTTCCTTGAAACAAAAGCTCTCTTTCTGATATGGGCACGGAAGCAGTAGAAGAACACCGGGATGCTCCAGCACTTTTCTTGGATAATAACTGTTGGCACAATTACTAACACTGCATTACCAAAAACCCAAACTGAGTACCATAAAAATAAGTACTGTAACAGTAGGGCTGGCTTCACAGAGATTCACTGTTGCACACTACAATTAGAACTGTGATTGCACTTATCATGCACAAGAAAGACAAACAAGGGCATTCATTATATCACATATAATGTTCCTGCATGGATAGGGCTAAACTAAAAGGAACAAAAACAATCCAAGAAATACAAATGTCCACTCTGGGTTTAAACAGTTAGGGTGGCTCAATTTGGTTTGGTTTCACTGTGTGTGAGAAAAACCCTTCAAAAGCAAATTCCTCACACATGAAACACAGGCATGAATGACACAATTGAAATCCAAGAGTTATACTATTAGAGAAAGAAAAGTCACGTAAATGCTTTTTTTAAATTGCGCTGTCACTCATTGTAGTACTTGAGCTCAAGCAGATTTCCTGAAGCACCTTTAGGCAAGTAACTACAATAATAATGTAAAATGTTAAGAAATGCATTTGTCTCTTCAAGATAAGCACTCTGCCAAAATACCAGGTCTGAAATACACCAGCTGTTTTAGGAAAGCACAACGCTCAGAGAACAAACTCCCTGGAGAACACCAGTCACTTAGCTGCAGTCTTTTCTGGAGTGCTAGAAGAATGCCTGGTGTCAGCTGGTACAGGAACGAAGAAAAGAATTGCCTTAAAAGTCCTGAATACGAGGATGACAGCAGGGGCTGGACTGCCAAATCAGATGCTGAAATCAGGAAGCAAAACAAAGCCAAGCAGGGAGGCATGCTTCACTCTACTATTTATAGCCAATCAGGAAAGCAGTTGTGTTTCCACATGTGGATGAGTCACCACACCCAATTAGAAGCACATGTCTACACCACACCCAATTAGAAGCACATGTCTACACCTGCTCACATTAGCAAACAAGCATTGGTAAAAACAAGCATTAATAAAAACCAATTGTGTAACACAGCACATTATGTTTACTTAGAAACATAAAGGTTTAACCAAGAACAGAGATGATTTAACCCTACTCCCTGGGGATTCTGATAGATAACGCAGGAGGCACCTTGGGGATTCCTGACACAAAGGGTCCACTGAAAGGAGATAAGTGGCCGGAGTCACAAGCAAAAGGAAAGAAAGTGAAGGTTGAAACAACAATAGAGGAAGAAGTAGATACAACAAGGAGAGAAGATCTAAGTGAAGGAGAATTGAATGGCATTTGAAAGTTGAAAAGAAAGAGAATAGCAGGTCGAAGATATGCAGGTCCTGAATGGGTCAATATTTTGGCACTTGAAGAAAACTGATGAACTGAACTGTTGAAACAATCTGAGAGAAAATGTTTGAGAAAGAGACTGTTGAAAGTAACCAGAGAAGACTTTGCTAACCTGATTTGACTTTTGAAACCTGATTTTGACAAGCTGCTTACCGATATTGACAAGGTTTGCTGGAAGTGAAACTGAGAGCTGTAAATAACTTCTGAAAGGAGAGTTTGTTTGTTTTTGATTTTTGCTGCAGTTTTTCAAAATTTCTCTTTTGCCTTCTGATTCTTCACAGATCATGAGTAGCATTACCCAGCAGGGAAGGAATACTAAGCGCTGTAAATATATGAGTATTGGTTTAGCGATTATGTGTGGGGTATTTTTTGTGGTATTGATTGTGGGTATATCTGTTATTGATAAGAGTGAAGCCAACCATACTTCTGCTTTTGAGACAAATACTGTACTAACAGCAATAGAGAGTTTCAGGTTAGATGAGAAGTATTTGCATGAGGGTACTAATGCTCAAGGAGAACTTTCTTCTAATTTCTTTTATCGCTTGTTGAGTAAGTATGTTGAGACGATAGATGCAAAGAGTTCTTATGTGTGTATGCAGATTCCTTCATCAGTTGAGGAAGGAGTTACGTAGCATAGTCTGCCAATAACATATGGAATAATTGTAGTCTGCTACTAACAAGATTCTATAACCAAGAGTACATCCAGTACTTTTACTCTAATTACGAAGTGGTGTTTTCATTTGTCCCTATAATTAGATATTTGAGTAGAGTAGCTAAGGATAATGACATAGTTTTAGTTAGAGGTTTCTTTGAACCTACACATACATTTGGCACAGCTTATGGGCACTGGAATAATCTGAAATGCTTGCTTACACATTTAGAGAACAGCTTCTTAGATCACACAGATGACAGGAGAAAGGCATTGAAGGAGAAGTTAGAAAAAGGCTTTGGGAAGAGGACTTACTTGAATGATTATGCTTATAATGCAATTAAAATGCAAGGGAAATTAGATTTAGATGTGCAACACGTAGGGAAACTTTGTCTATATAGGACTGGATCATGCACTGACACTTTATTTGTGGGAACGAGTGAATGTAGACATGTGTTTTTATTTCAGAGGAAATGGACATTTATTTTGAATGGACAGGACCCAGCTATTCCTGGGATTTATTATATCTGTGGTCCTAATGCTTATTACCGTCTTCCAAGAGGATGGTATGGGACATGTTACTTTGGGATAGTTCACTCAAAGATTTATCAAATGAATGATTTGAAGAAATTTGCGAAAGTGACTGAATTACATCATATGAGACAGAGGAGAGAGCCTACTTCTGGTATAGTGGGAGATGTATTTGGAGCAATGATTCCTTCAGTGGGAGATGTTGTGAATTTGATAAAGTTTTGAAAGTTGTCTACTATTGTGGATAACATGTTGACAAATTTTTCAGGGGCCATACTCCTGATAGATACTGAAATAGCTGGTAAAAGAGCTATGACTCTTCAGAATTGTCTTGCTTTAGACATTCTTTTAGCGAAGGATGGCGGAATCTGTAGAATAATTAATTCTAGGCATTGTTGCTCATATATTCCTGATAATAGTAAAGAAATTAGAGACCTAATTACTAATCTGAGTAATGGAAGTGCTGCTTTTAAAGAATTGAAAGAACCAGGTGTTTGGGAAAAGGTTGGCAATTGGCTTAGCAACATTTGGAATGGGATTCTATTGGAAATCTTGGAGGGGAGATTAACTATAGTGGTTTGCCTTATTGGAATATGGGGACTGTGTAACTTATGCAAAAGAATTAAATTGACAAGTTCAAAAAATGACCAGAGGAGGGAAGAAAAGAAAAGGGACAAATTGTTTAGGGAAATTCTAGACAGGAGCAAAAAGTATGAAGGGATTAAATTGTCAGACTTTTAGCTGATGCAAAAATTTGTGGGTGGTAGTTAGTGTGATGGCACATTTAGTCATCAGAGGAGGGATTACTAGTGCAGATGTTTAAATAAAAATTATTAATAGGTGTTCATGTATTATGAGTAATGGATTTGTGTAGAAAACAATAACATAGAAAAATAATGCACGCATTGGAAAATGTGATCATGATGAGTGGCCACCAATGTTCACGAAGTGTACTTACTAATAGTTTATTAACATGAAATGTTGTGCATATGTTTGACTAATGTAGTAATATGTCACATTAAGGGTTATGCATTATGTATTAGCTTTATTACTTGTAGGCCTTAACTTAGCGAAGGTCTTGGCCTATTTGCCCGGCCTCATGTCAAGCTGTATTTCTTAATGTTTAATAAAATGGCTGTCCTAGAGAGTTAAAAGGTGTTTTTCCATTGTAGTGTTTAAATGTGCTCGTAGCTGGAAAGTTTTCTCATGAGAACCGACTGCTATAAGATTCTGTTCTTGCTAAATGTAACATTATGTGTGTAATATGTGTAAGACGGACTTTCTCAGGAGGAGAACAATGGAGACACTGACTAGAATAGAAGCTGCAACAATATTATTACCTGACGAGCCGGACGATGAGAACATTGCAGGAGAAAACAATCAGTGACATGTGAACGGAATAGTGATAGAATTCATAGATTTGAAGTTTTCGTTTTAATGGATAAAGTGCGAACATGTGATCCCTTGACCAGTAGGGATTTGGGAAGTAGTTTTAGGGAATTTAACTTAAAAAAACTGCACTGAGAGAAGACAGCCCATTCTTGCCCATTTTCCGTCTTGACAAGAGACACGCTTAACTTTATTGCTTAAAGAATTTGTGTTTTCTGAACTTTGATGCTGAATCCTGATGCCTTGCTGACTGAACAGATGTCCTGATGACGAAGACTATCTTAGCTTGCCGATCCAATTGAGGAGAGGTATTAATACACCCATGTGTATGTTGTGCATATTTTCTTTTCTTTCTAGGTACCAACCACACTATTTTGATAGAGGCAGTAGTTAGATGCTTTCCAAATTTGTGTTTACTAAATTGTTTTGCATGAAGTCCAACATGCCGATGCTAGTCTGGTGTTAGTTAAGGATCCTTACTCTGCTAATAGGGAATAATGTTTGATGGATTTCTTTTCTGAATCTAAATGTATGTGATATAGTTTGTGCAATTGTTCTTGTTATAAATTTGTACTGTAACTTCATAATGTGTTGTAGTTCAAGCTTTCATTAGATTGCGCTTCTTTGTTAGATTTGGACAGCCAGTGTTGTTTTTGTATGTGTATCATTTGATTTTGAGATTATCTTATGTGACTTTAGCATTGTTAATATAGGGAAATAAATATTCTAACTTTTACTAAAAGGTGTGGTTATTCATGACTGAAAGGTCATGGTGTGTGACAATTACAGACTCTTGATTATTAATGCCGTTGATTATTGTTCATTATTGATATTGTTTATTGATTATTGATTATTGATCTATATGTACTGGAGTTATGGTGGGTTCATCTTAATTGCGAGTCCAAAGGTTCATCGACTTATTTGAGTCCCCTTGTAAGTTTACTTATTAAGGTCAGACACGCTAACACAGTGGCCTTGTTTCCGGGATGACTCGGTGGTCATTAGGTCAAATGGTGAACGCTTGTATTGGTTTCAAAGTTCTAGTTTCTGGGCGAAATGGGAGCAGCACAGTTTGTTTGCTTTGGCTCAGGTAGAAGGTTGTGCCCAGCTTCAGGTATTGTCCATGAAAGACTTGGCATTCAAGCCTTGTGATGGTAAAATGGCCATCATTGCCTAAAGCTATTGTCAGAGGTGATGTGCCACTTATGGACCAGCTGGTGGCAGTAATTGGCTGGCAGGACAAAGAATGGGAAGTGCCACAGACCAGTGCCATCTTAAGGATTTTTGATGCCTTGAAAATATATATTTTGGGGTCCTCTGTTTATAACATTTTAAATTTGTACCCAATTTAATCCAATTCAAACCCCTGCCAAGCGAACAATATGTAATTATGTGTCAAACTTTCAGCAACACTGACATGGTAATAACAGATGTAGTTTCAGGTTGCCTGGTGTCCTGAAGCCAAGTAATACCACAACAAAGCTTTAACAAGCACTGACAAAAACATTTTTATATGATTGGATCTAGGTTTGTTTTTGTTGCACGATATTTTATGTGGAATTCAATGTATAGCCAAGCCTGTTCCTCCACTTGTAGGAATGACACAGCAGTGCTGACTTAGTGGATGTTTGGTGTCCTACTGCACAATATTAAATTAGGCTATAAACATATATTGCTTTTATTGTTCAATAGTTATAGTCACAAATAAATCACTCTTCATAAGCAAATAGTGAGAACTTCTCCGATTAATTTCAGTATTTTATGGAGAAGGCAGGTAAAAATAAATAATAAGTAGAGAGATTTGAGATGAATAGAGATCGAAGGTAAAGAAAGAAAGGAGAGAAGCGGTAGGTAGATAAAGGAGAGAAACAGATAAGGGTTTAGAGAAGGGGTCTTCAAACTGGGGGGGGCAGGCCCCCCCAGGGGTGCCTCAAGTGATCCCAGGGGGGTTGCCAGGCCCTGTCCAAAAGAAGCATTATACAGATAACAGTGCTTTGTGTTGACTGACATCCTATGTTGCTATCTAGGAATGTAATTTAGCACTTGATATCCTTTAGCCCCTGCCAGGGCTTCAGTCGTTTCCCCCATGCTGAGCACCGTAGAAATGGATGGCCAGGGAGTACAATGCATTATTACAGGTCAGAGCACGTGGCTAAGTCGTTTTCTATTACTTTTATGTAGGTATTGTTTTTGCAAGCCACAATGCTGGTTTGCTCAAACTTACTGAAACTGAAGTGAAGAGCCAAGTCTGTTGTAAAGTGTGTTATCAACACTACACATGCCACAACCTCAGCTACTAAGATTTGTGCAAAGCCAGAGGAGGGAAGTTACCTGTTTAGGGACATCCAATGGGCCAGGGTAGTCATCTAACAGATCACCTTAGGGTTTCTAGTATGCCTACCCTACTAGGGAATGGGGCTACACACATACCACAACACACATTCACCATCACACACAAACACTGAGTTCTCTATCCGCTAATGTATTTAATTCCGTCAATGCACCTTTGCATTCATTTTGGGAGTGTAGGCTATTGCAGACTTTGGTGTTTTACCAGAAAGGAGTAGTTGAATAGCTATGGTACCTTGGATGTAGGAAAAGTGCCTATCTCCTATGACAAATAATTGGCTGGTACCAACAATCAAGTATTTCAGACCTGGCCTTTCTAATGCTAGCCACCTCTGTTAAAATCAGGTTCACTTTCAGTGAACTCCAACTAAACTTCGAGTACTTTACTAGGGAGAAACAATGCCCATCCACAGTAGAGCACCCTCCAGGAGACTGATTAAGAAAATACATCTCCTGAGCAGACAACATACAATTTTGTTTTACCAATGAAATAGCAGGCTGTGAAACACAGGCTACTGTGTGAGAGACTTTCACACGTTCAGTTGGTATGCTGTGTCTCTTCTATGGCTGTGTTGTGGCGAATGACTCTAAATTGTTTAACACATAAAACTTAAAACTTATAAAATTATAGATTAAGAGAGATACACCTATTTCATTAGTCATGTTCTAATACTCTTTTGTAGCATCTCACGTTGAACACCGCTGGTGGCCACAGAACTCGTTTCAATTAAATTGATGTCTACCCTTATCACTTGAAGCAAAACTACATGTCTTTTTGTTTTGCCTCCAAGAACAAGCTCTTCCACAAGCCCACAATACAAAGTAAGACAAGGAAGCAATCATAACTGATCCAACATGAAGTATGACATCTAGTATGTGACAGACGATAACTTGGGGGTAAAATGTGTTACTTCAGTAACACCACTGTGCTTCACCCAAAAATGTACCCAAAGAACCATCTTTGTTGAATCTCCCTCACAAGATTTGTATGCATTGAACTTTTCGATTAATGTATTTATGATACCTTTCTTGCTAGCAGAATGCTGTGCCGTGGTAGGTTAAATTAAGGCAATGCAAATAAATGAGAAACCATGACGAGGTGGGGTGTCTAGAAGGAGTGACACATATGGGAGGTATTCGATGCCCTGGGGGGTAGAAGGAAAAGAAGGAATGAAATGACGATCAGACCAGGAAGGTGGGGGGGAGTTGTTCTTTCTCTATAAAGAAAACAATACAATTTCTAGGAAACATAACAACCAGCAACATATTTGGGACATTTGGTACATTGTGTTATAATGTGGCAATGAATGATTTATG
The DNA here is from genome assembly GCF_031143425.1 of Pleurodeles waltl. NCBI lineage: Eukaryota > Metazoa > Chordata > Amphibia > Caudata > Salamandridae > Pleurodeles > Pleurodeles waltl. The sequence continues at coordinate 201,967,677 of NC_090447.1, forward strand.
CCGATCTTTACAAACAAAGAACAAACTCTTCTACTGTAGAACTGCAAACGTGTTTTGAACACAGTGGCATGCAGTTCTCATGAAAATTATGAGTGACTGAATAATGCATCTCCATTTAGAGAAAGAGACACTTAGGGGTATATTTAAGAGCCTCTATCTCCTCCTTGCGCCACATTAGCGTCATTTTTTAACTTTATTGTGGGCCAACGAGACCACAATCACAGCGCCAAATTTACAAATTGGTGCAATGCATGCATTGTGCCACTTTGTAACCCCGTGGGCCACGCTATGCCTGTGCCAGGCTTAATGTATGCAGTGGGGGCGTTAGTCCGTGAGGGGGGCTGAAAATGGCTCAGAGCAGGCATTAAAAGGGGGCATGCCATACATTTCACTGGGCCCCTATGTACTGTTCAGGGTTAGCACCAACCTTTGGCGCTAACCCTGAACAGCACATCAATAGCGTCACTAATGCCCCCTACCCTTCACCACGGTGCATGTATTTTAAAGACATGGTGCCTATAGGGGGCACAAGGGGCCGCAAGAAAAGTGGCGCTACATGTAATGTAGCACCACTTTTCTTAAATCTGGCCCTTAGTTTCAATGTCAGGCCCTTGAGGAGAAACTGAATGAGGATTCCAAACAAGTGACAAATATTTAAGACAGACTTGAGGGTCACAATTTATCATTCTGTCGCGCAACACAGTAATCCATCTTGTTGAGTTGCGCTATGTGAAAGGGAGATGGCAGGAATGTGCCATATCTATTAAGATATGTCACATTCCTGCTCTCTCCTTGAACGGGTGCAATTTTGGCTGCCTAGCACCATTGCGTGCACCCTTGTGCCACAGTACAGGGCTGTCTGCGTTGCAGGCAGGATTGTATTTGTGTGAGAAGGGAAGCCCTACTGCACAAAAACAATCCTCTGAGCCTTTTAAAGACATTTCTCCTTGTTGCAAATACCTTGGGAAGACGTAGCATTTTGACACATCTCCAGGTTTATCAGTATTGGTAAATTTGAGAATATACCAACTTTCATGGATGGAAGCATAGGAACATCCACGCTCCACCCGTGTATCACCTTTCCCAGGCAGAGTAACACAAGGCAGCAATTTGCACTGCCTTACCTTACTCCAGATTTACCAAGCAACTCAGGGCCACGCAAGATGACCTTGCATTGTTTGGTAAATCTAGGTTAGGTATTTCGTTGCCCTTGCAACACTATGCGTGATTCAAGGGGAGCGCAATACAGTAATAAATCTGCCCCTTAATATACAGTACAGTCATAACTTTCTAAGTCCAACTACACCATTGAGTCATCTTGCATGAAGAACAGATTTTATTTCACATCACTTGCTATTTTTTTGTTATGGCGTTTTAGGTTATCTGAATTTTAAGGAGCTGGGTGCACTCTGAATATGGTTATTGATTTTGTATTTCCGCAACAAACGAATTTTAACTTTATTCTTCATCTAGAGTGTGGAGGAACAAAGTCAGGTGTAGTCTTTTGATTTAGTACTGCCAAGAAGGGTTTGACAAAACATAAACCCCACCTTATCAGTGGCACGTCTTTTCACTCTGGTAAGTTTTGTCACTGAGTTTTTTTTCTCAAGGTTGTGCAATAAAATTAAAGTACAAATAAAGAGCGTGGTATGAGAAAAAATTTAAACTAGGCGTTAGTGGATATCTCAAAAGAGATGACGATCGTACTCCATATTTGACCTCAACGCTAGGGACCCTGTGCAAGTGAGTGAAAGAGGGTGGGGGCGTTCTAAGTTGAAGGATAGAATTGCTCTTTTGTAGAAGACGAGAAGTAGCATAGAAAAGGGAGTCAAAGAAATCACACTATGACTGCATAGAACAATCCAGAACATCAAAAGGATACGCTTAATACTTCCATAGGGATGAAACACGGGAAGATGCAACACCTGCATGCAAAACCAATCTAAGTGTGTCTTTGGTCATAACATTTGGATTGAGAAACCCGATGCTTGGCCTTTCATCCTCCCTGTCCAATTAGGGTCGTGGCACTGATTGAATGGCTCTGTTCAACAGTAAATCATATGTTTTAGACCACTAACCATTCATCCATCCCATCACACTTTCATCACAATACTAATTGCTGAGCTATACATATTCTTGTTGACTCAACAGCACGTACATTCCTCCACCCTAGAAATATTGGACGCATACGTAGAAAAGGGACATTTCATCATCGCAAAACTAGGACAAAGCAGGCAGTAGGGATGACCAAGAAAAGCATGCAAACAGAAACAAGACTCAGTGGGACTCCCTAATTTTCCTAACTAGTCCTAAATTTAGGTAAGCTAAACATGCAGAATGACCTCTGATTTATAACGTTACAACAAAATCCTTATTTTGCTAAATAAATGGCAAATGCTCTCAAAAATGTGCAATTGTTCTTAGATACTCCCTTTTTAAACAGAAGATATGGAGCAAGGAGTATTAAACATTTAAATTCCTATTTTGACAAATGAATGCCAAAAGCCTTTGGAATGTCTGCAAGAATCATTCCCGGAACATGCAAGTAGTACATGCCAAGGCAAACACCAAACTCAAGACAATAGCTAAAATGTTTTCCATTAAAAAGTCCTCAAAAGAATAATTTGCTTGGTTAGGTTCACTTCATTCCTACATTCAATCAGGTGCCTCCTCCAGAGCTCGAAGCCTGCTGCTTTTAGAGGCCTCCCACAATTTAAAACAGACAAGAAACTTAGGGGCATATTTATGGAAATGTGGTGTATTATTCACGATGCGCCACTTTTCTAGTCCCCATTGCATCCCCCTAACAACACCATACGGCGTACCATGGCGGTTGTGTGTATAAATTATGGCGCTAATGCAGCAAAGTACAGGGAGGGCCATTGTTTTCAATGAGAGTGTCATCTTAATGCCTGCCTTAGGCAGACGTTAATAATGATGCTAAAAATGGCGCAGTGAAATCTAGTAAATCTCACTGCACCATTTTTCTTTGCCCCACATATGGCACATAGGAAACACCACCGTAACGCCAAATATGCGTAAAAAAAATGCCGCAAATGTGGGGCAAGGTGGCGTTAGGGGCATCATAAATAAGGAGCAAATTTATGATGCCCCTATTGCCACCTTGCACCACATTTGTGTTATTTTTTTGGTAAATGTGGTGTTAAGGGGGAATTTACCACAAGCCATATTTACAAAGTGGTGCAATGCAAGCATTGCGCCACTTTGCAAACCTTTGTGCAACATTATGCCTGCACCAGGACTAATGTATGCAAGGGCATGTTCCCACGTAGGGAGGCCCAGACAAATAGTGCAGTGAAATTTACTACAGGCGTTAAGATGGCACTCCTATTAAAAACAATGGGCCTCCTTGTGCTTTGCTACATTAGCACCATTAATTTCTGGCCTATTATAATTTTTTCATTAAACACTCTCTGGAACCACTGCAAAGAAATAGAAGAGCTAAAAGTAAACACTATCATCAGTAAGTAAATAAATATGAGTTAAACATGGCCAGTGTGCTGCATGTGGGCCACGGCATATCAAACCTTACGGTTTGAAGTATTTTATCCTTACTACATATCCCCTTACATATAGCGAGGTATACTATGCATGCTTCACAATTGCTTGCTTTCCATTTATCAGGAATGACTGCACATTAACTGTTTTCTACATGAACTGTTTAGTACCTGTCACCTATGAGTACTCTCTAAGACTCCAATTTAGTTTATACACTAACTTAGCTATATTATCCAATTAACTCCTAGGGTGCCTGGGACATAATGGTTATGTCCTGGGCAGCACCGCTCATGTGCCCAGGATGTAACCGTTACTTCCTGCACCCAGCCCTCGGGGGAAGCGCTGGCGCTCCCCCAGAGGGCCTCCCTCCCACCCCACCCCAGGCAGGGCTGGAGGAGGAATCTCTTCCCCTTCCACACCCGAATCCCCCACCCACACCCCCTCAGGGCGTCTGATGACATCAGCATGCGATTTGCGTGCTGACCTCATCAGAGGTCACCTTGGATCGCGCTGGAAGCATGCTTCTAGCGGGATCCCGGAACAGAAATGCAAAAGCATTTCTTTTCCAATCGGGAGGTGATCGGGCAGCAGAAACGCCTACTAGACAACAGGGATTTTTTTTTTTTTAATTTCAATAAGGGGAGTGGCCCCTTGGGCAAGGGCTGGGCCGCTCCCCATGGGGCTAAATCATTTCTAGGCCATTTCTGCCCCACCAAGAGCAGATCGGCCTAATATACTTAGACCAAACTGCCCCCAGGGGAGGCAGAAACCACTAGACACCAGGGATTTTTTTTTTAGCAATACTTACGCATAAGGAGAGCGGCGCCTTAGGCAAGGGCCAAATTATTTTCAGGCATTTCTGCCCCCCTAGGGGCAGAAACCACTAGACACCAAGGCAATTTTGTTTATCAATACTTACACATAAGGGGAGCGGCCCCTTGGGCAAGGGCTGCTCCCCAGGGGGCCAAATTATTTTTAGGCCATTTCTGCACCCCCCCCCCCCTTGGGGGGGGGGGGGTGCAGAAAACCCCTAGACACCAAGTATAATTTTTTTTGTTTATTTTTATTTTTTTATGTGTGGGGAGCGACCCTGGGGGGCCAAATTATTTTTATGCAATTTTTGCCCCCGGGGGAGGGGGGGAGAAAACCCCTGGAAACCAGGGATATATATATTTTTTAATATATATGGGGAGCAACTCATTAGGCAAGGGTCGCTCCCTGATGGGCCAAATTATTTTTAGGCCATTTCGGCCCCCCCGGGGTCAGATCGGTCTAATATAATTAGGCCGATCTGACCCTTGGGGAGGCAGAAACCAGTAGACACCATGGATTTTTTTTTATGCCTATGCATAAAGGGAGCAGCTCCTTGGGCAAGGGTCGCTCCCCAGGGGGGCAAAATATTTTTAGGCCTTTTCTGCCCCCCCCGGAGGCAGATCGGCCTAATATAATTAGGCCGATTTCCCCCCAGGGGTGGCAGAAACCTTTAGACACCAGGGATATATTTTTTTTTAATTTACTTTATGTTTTTAAGTATGGCCAGCGACCCTTTAGGCAAAGATCGCTCCCTTGGGGGCCAAATTTTATTTAGGCCATTTCTGCCTCCAAGGAGGGGAGAAATCACTAGACACCGGAGATTGGTGTGTTGTGTGTATGTGTGCTTTGTTTGGGGGGCAGCCCCTTGGGCAATGGTAGCTCCCCATGGGGGCACATTATTGTTGGCCATAAGATCAGCCTATTTTTGGAAGGCCCGTCTGCCCCCAAGGGGGCAGAGAGCCAACCAGAGACCAGGGAGGACTTTCTTTCAAAATAAGAGGGTGGGGGTATGGCCATACCCCCCCACCCCAAATAAATGGGGCCAAAGTTGCTATGCCCACCAACAGGCAGATTGGGCAATTACCCCGGAGCCTAACCTCGGGGGGCAGAAAGTCTATTAGATGCCAGGGAATAAAAAAATAAATTGGGGGGTGGTGGCTACCAACCAGTATGGGCCCGGTTATTCCCCCACCCCAACTGAAGGGGGTAACAGTCTTTCACCTCTCCCCCACACATAAAAACATTTTATCCCATGGAAAGCAAGAGGACATTTGATTATTTTGGGTTTTGGTTTTACATTTGGGCCATGAGAGCTTGGTAACTCTCAAAATCGTCCCACTTGGAATGGTGAGGGCTGCACTTTTTTGACTTTGGGACACTGCCATGTAGAAAAATCCACAAGACCTAGACACATCTGAAAACTACACATCTGGTTGATTCCAGGGTGCTGTGCTTCACATGCACCCTGCACCATTTTCTCACCCACAATGCCCTGCAAACCTACTACTTTGCTGGAAATCACAAATTGTTCCCACATTTTTGTGATGGGACCTTCTGGAATCTGCAGGAATCCACAAAATTCCTACCACCCAACATTGTCTCATCTATACTGATAAAATTTTTGCAGGACTTGTCAGCCTAAAAATGTTTTTTTTTAAACTGCCTTTTTGGACCCGCTTTGGTTCCCCCTCAATTTCGACATGTTTTTGGCTCTTCCCTGTCACAGGCACTTGGCCCACCTACACAAGTGAGGTATAATTTTTCCCGGAAGACTGAGGGGTACGTTGGGTGGTAGAATATTTGTCCCGGTACGTTGATCCGACACAGAAATGTGGGAAAAATTTTATTTTTTAGCTAAATTTTAGGTTTGCTAAGGATTCTGGGTAAGAAAGCATTGGGGGATCCACGCAAGTCACACCTCTCTGGACTCCCTCAGGGGGCTAGTTTTCATAAATGTCTGGGTTTGGTAGGTTTCTCTAGATGGCTGCTGAGCCCAGGACCAAAAACACAGGTGCCTCCCGCAAAAAAGCCTACCTTTGATTCGGAAAGACATTGCCATCTGGTAGAAGTTTGCCTTTAAAAAGTACAAGTACCTGGACTTGACCTAGTCCAGAACCATAGAAGCTTCCTGACCTTCTATAGAATGTGGGTGTCCTGTTTGGTTTGCACAAAAGGGTGAAGAGACCCACCTCCCACAACTTATTTCGGAGGATTAGAGTTATTGAGATCAGTCTAGTGAATAAAATTACTTGGAAACTGTTAGACTTTTCATCCTTGGCGTGGTCTCCCTTAACTTTTGCCTCTGTTTCCCAGGTTGCTGATGTGTGCTGGACTCTGATTTTGCTGTTTTTGTTACTCTGGGCACTTTACCACTGCTAACCAGTCCTAAAGTGCAAGTGTCTCTATACAAAATGTATATGTAATTGGTTCATCCATGATTGGCATATTTGATTTACTAGCAACTCCCTAGTAAAGTACACTAGAGGTGCCCAGGGCCTGTACATCAAATGCTCCTAGTGGGCCTGCAGCACTGGTTGTGCCACCCACATTAGGGGCTCTCTAAACAAGGCTCAGACCTGCCACTGCAGTGTCTGTGTGTGCAGTTTTAAACTGTAAATGCGACATGGCACTTGGGCCCATTTGCCAGGCCTAAACCTTCCCTTTTCTTACATGTAAGGCATCCCTAAGGTAGGCCCTAGGTATCCCCAAGGGCAGGGTGCCGTGTATGGTTAAGGTAGGACATGCAGTAATGTGTTTTATATGTCCTGACAGTGACATATTGCTAAATTTGTTTTTCCCTGTTGTAAGGCCTGTCCCTCTTTTAGGTTAACATGGGTGCTACCTTTAAATATGATTAAAGTGTAGATTCCCTTTGGAAGTGGATAAACATGTGGAGTTTGGGGTCTCTGAGCTCACAATTTAAAAATATATCTTTTAGTAAAGTTGATTTTAAGATTGTGTTTTTGAAAATACCACTTTTAGAAAGTGAGCATTTTCTTGCTCAAACCATTTCTGTGACTCTGCCTGTTTGTGGATTCCCTGTCTAGGTCAGTTTGACAGTTGGGCTGGTTGCACCTCACACTAGACAGTGACACAAAGGGAGCTGGGATGTAGCCTGCATTTCCTGATGAGCCATCTGTGCTAGGAGGGAGGGGAGGAGTGGTCACTTACACCTTACACTTAGTCTTACCCTATTTAATATATACATGGCCCCCTTGGGAGAACTAGTCACTAGTCTCCTACGCAGATGATACCCAGCTGGTGGTCTCTTTCTCCATGATGGAGGGATCAGATGGATCGGTTTTGTCTTCAGGTTTACAGGCAATATCTAGTTGGATGATCCATAGTAGGCTCCAACTCAATGGGGATAAGACAGAAATAATGATCTGCGGCCATCTGTCTAATCTGGGAATTAATTCATTGACCCTCTTTCCTTTGGAGTCTTTGCCATCTCCTAAGAATAATATTAAGGCCCGTATTTATACTTTTTGACGCTAAACTGCGCTAACGCAGTTTAGCGTCAAAAAGTTTTGCGTCGGCTAACGCCATTCTGAAGCGCCATGCGGGCGCCGTATTTATTGAATGGCGTTAGCCGGCGCAAGCAGACCGGCGCTGCCTGGTGTGTGTGGAAAAAAACCACGTACACCAGGCAGCGCCGGCGTTGGGAAAAATGGCGCTAGGGCGTCTTAAAAATGGTGCAAGTCAGGTTGACGCAAAAAATCGCCTCCACCCGATTTGCGCCATTTTTAACGACGCCCAGACGCCATTTACATGACTCCTGTCTTAGTAAAGACAGGAGTCATGCCACCTTGCCCAATGGCCATGTCCCCTGGGCATGGTCATTGGGCATTGAGGCATGTAGGGGGGCACAAATCAGGCCCCCCTATGCCAAAAAAAAAGTCTAAAAAAAAATAAAAATCATACTTACCTGAACTTACCTGAATGTCCCTGGGGTGGGTCCCTCCATCCTTGGGTGTCCTCCTGGGGTGGGCAAGGGTGGCAGGGGGGGTCCCTGGGGGCATGGGAGGGCAGCTGTGGGCTCATTTTGAGCCCACAGGTCCCTTAACGCCTGCCCTGACCCAGGCGCTAAAATCCGGCGCAAATGCGGGGTTTTTTGCCCCGCCCACTCCCGGGTGTCATTTTTGCCCGGGAGTATAAATACGACGCATTTGCGGCGCAGTCATTTATTTAGATGGGAACGCCTACCTTGCATCTCATTAACGCAAGGAAGGCGTTCACGCAAAAAAATGACGCTCTTTCCTCATACTTTGGCGCTAGACGCATCTAACGCCAAAGTATAAATATGGCGTTAGTTTTGCGACGAATTTGCGTCGAAAAAAACGACGCTAATTCGCCGCAAACAGAGTATAAATATGCCCCCAAGAGTCTAGGAATTTGGCTTGACCCATTTCTCACTCTGGAATATCAGGCCAAGAAAATTGCTGTTGCCTGTTTTGATCATTAAGACTTTTGAGAAAGGTATTAGGAATACACCCCCCATTGGCGAGACAACTTACTGTACAAGCAATCATTCTGTCTCGACTCGACTATGGTAATAGTCTATTTCTTGGTTCCCCTAGATACGTGGTCAACAAATTGCAGGTGGTTCAGAATGCAGCAGCTCGTCTCCTGCTTGACATTTCAAGGTATAGCTTGGTTAAACGGGCTTTGTCTGCACTCCACTGGCTTCCGGTGGAACAGCGTGTGAACTTTTAGACTCTTTGCATCATCCACAGATCACTACATAATAGAGGACCTCATCTGTTAAAGTCTTTGGCAACTTTCTACAAACCAGCTAGAGCCCTTAGATCGGCATCCACAGCCTTAGCCGTACTCCCCAAGGTTAAGAAAGCTAGATGGGGTGGTGTCACTATGGAATATTGGGCAACTATACTATGGAGCTCCCTCCCCCTTAATATCCGACTAATTAGTCACAAACTGAACTTTCGGAAAGCAATTAAAACCTGCCTTTTTAAACTCTAGTTCCCGTCTCTGGCTTTTATTGTGGTCCTACAGCACTGCGAGGCCTCCGGGTAGTTTCGGCGCTCTACAAATTCAAATAACATAACTTACACCTGAAAGGGCTGTGCCTGTCCTCACACAATGAAGTCTCCAACCCCCGGGTGAGTTTCTGGGGCCTGGCCTGGGCAAGGCCGGATTTCACAACCAAGAGAGACTTTGCTTTAAAGTAGGCCTACTTCAAAGGAGAAAATGGGTATAAGAAGGGCACCCAAAACCACAGACTTTAGAACACTTCTGGAAACCAAGAGAAACCTCTGCCTGGAGAAGAGCTGAAGAGCTGAGGAAGAAGACCTGCACTGCCTGTGACTGTGCTTTGTGGAGCTATCCTGCAGTTGCTGCTTCTGCCAGAGTAAGACGGCAAAGACTGGACTTTGTGTGCCTTCCATCTTGTGAAGGTCTCCAAGGGCTTGATTTAGAGCTTGCCTCCTGCCATTTGAAGTCTCAGGGACAGCAAAGACTTCTCTCTGCCAGCACCTGGAGTTTCTGGAGAGACTCCTACTCTACCAAGTGGTGTCCATCCAGTTCCTGGGACCCTGAAAGGAGAAGCTCTCAGCCTAAGAGGAAGAAATCCACGCACAGAACGCCAACTCCGATCTGCGACTGGAAAATCGACGCATGGAGCTGGAGAAACGATGCGCAGCATCGCTGACGGAGGCTGGTGAGATCGCAACCCAAGCTGTGTGGTTTTTGGATCATCGTGCGGCTGGATTTCTGACGCAAACACCGCTGGGCGTGTTAAAACAACTCAAGGCCTGCCCGGACCCGAGGGTGCTGACCGAATCGATGCATCGCTCTCCTGCGGAGAGAAGAAACAACTCACACCGACCCAACTAAAGGAGAAACGACGCAAGGTCTCTCTCGTGAGTGAAAGAGACGCATCGCAAACCCTTTTTGAGGCACCCTCACCCGTGCGGTGTTATTTTTAATGCACCCAAGGTACATGTTCATGGTAACAGTGTTAGTGTGTGTTTAAAATTACATGAAGCCTTTTTTTGTATTTTTATTGATAACTTGACTTGTGTATTGTGGATTTCTGTCGTTCATTAAGTTACTGTGTGTGTGTTACACCTAGCACTCTGAAATCAAGCCTACTGCTTGTGCCAAGCTACCAAGGGGGTAAGCATGGGTTAGCTGAGGGTGATTCTCTTTTACCCTGACTAGAGTGAAGATCCTTGCTTGGACAGGGGGTAACCTGACTGCCAAACAAAGACCCCATTTCTAACAGAACCTATGAACACTACTGTTGCATCAGCCATAATAGTGAAACAGAAGCAATATCACTGCAGACAGCCTACCACACCCAGATTACTAAATTCACTCGAACCTGCAACCCCTGTTCGCACTCCTAGGGTGGGATTGTCTGTTTGAAAATCATTGTATGCAAATATCCTTTAATGGACACTTAGGAGGCAAGAATTGTTTTCTAAATGGCATTCTTTTACGTTCAATTATAACCTCTGATTTCTGGAACCAATGCTGTCCATTTTCAGACAGCACTTCTTTTTTAGAAATGCTGTTTTTATTTAACTTGCTGATTTACATTCTTTATTCCTAGGACACTTGACCAGTCTGAATATTTTTCCACCTACCAGGCTATTACCGCCCAGGCAGTCAATTGAACTACAGGGCAGAAATCACTCTGCTCAGTGTATGCAGGGGAAGGTGCCCTTGTGACCCTTTCCGCAGAGTATAAAGGGGTCTTCCAAATCCCAAACCCCATTAATTCTCCAAGCGACCCATTGATGCCCAACAAAATAACACTGTGAATAAGAAAAGAAAAATGATGGTTTTAGCCAGAGTTTTATTTACCTGATTCTGACTGATTCATAATACCAATTTCGGATGTTTAGCTGGTGCACACAGGTAAACAGAGCTACATCTGCATGGGGTATGCTCCATGCACATTCAGTTTGTCCCTCAAGCAGTGGTGGGCAGAGTCACTCGCTGTGCAGGGATCCCTGACAATGACACCAGCCATCACCTGTATTATTAGTAGCACTGGTTGTCTATAGCCCTAAAAACCGCCAGTCAGAGGCTAATTCTCATGTTAGTAATAGGCGTTAAGGGTCGTGGTTTCACCGCTTGACCAGTTTACAAAACACAAGGTGAAGCCATGGTTCACGTTTTATGTACCAAACAGAAACATATGCTACAGGGGTATATGTATATTGGATTTTTGACAATAGTGACTTTAAGTGTGAGGTTACACTAAAACATGTTTAAAACAGTTGAAATCGGAAAATCTCTTATTTTGTGATAAAAATGTAATTATACTTTGGGCTGATTGTTATAAAACATGACAAAATGAGCAACTAAGGATGACTGGAAGGGAAAGAAATAGAAAAATCGAAACAATAAAACCAAGCAACTGTTCAGTGCAAAGTAAAATTATCTGTCTCGTTTTCTCCTTGCCTGTTTGTCTCGGTCTTCCAGCTACTACAAGGACCCCTGGGGGTCTGCGAAGTCTCTTCAGTGGCTCCGCGACTGCTTAGAAAATTAAATAATGTTAACATATAAGGTCCCCAGCTTTCAGTAGTGACTCAGTAGGGGGGGGGGGGCGGATTCCAATAATGAATCAGTGTGGATTCCCGGGTTCCAGTCATGATAAAGTGAGGGTCCACAGAGGTCAAACGTTTGGGAACCACTACTCTAGATTGCTTCGAATTTACGTTTTATTTGTTTATAAACAGAAAAACATGCAAAACCAAAAATCCTTGATGAGACATTGAAAAACAACTTTAGCCAACCAACTTGATTTTGCTTGTACAGCTTTTTCTCAGAGCCGTTTAAAAGCGAAAAGGCGGCAAGGTCGCCACTTGATGGGTCAGCAGAACGGCATTTTTTTTTATTGTCAACATAACTTATAAGTAACACCATGTTCCAGACGACTATCCACAAACAGCACATGGGAACTGAACAGGAAGTGTTACATTCTTCGTGCATGTACTATATAACACATTCCAGGTTGGACGGCCGTGCATCACGTTCAGAAGGATGCTGGCATAGCACACCACTAAGAATGAGCAGGAAATTCCATCACAGTTGTTCTTCATCATAATTCGAAAGATTTTCGAGATTACAATTGCACACTGCAGAATACTGACTTCAGTTCACAGCAACAAGCACGTTTACGTGTCAAGCTTTGATGCAGATTGATTGGGTGTGTTGTAATGCAGAGACACTGAAAGCATGCACTCCAGTGTTGCTATGGACCACACTTATCAACATACTACATACACGGGGTTTCCCATGCCAAACTACTCGGAAACGCTGGAGTATTGTCCAAGAACATTTATGGTAACAGGGCAGTCCCATTTCACCTCAGTAAGGACCAGTGCTTGTGCTGATCTGTGTGCATAAAACGTAATGCTTGTTATGTAAATGAAACACACAATGAGCACATCTCCCTTAGGTCATCAGAAAAAAAAGATTCTGACCAATAGTTCCCATTTCCCTGATGGTACAATAGGGGTTATTGTAGTTACAGGATTTTGTGAGATTTCAATTAAGAAAAGAGTAACATGTTTTTCAGAATATATAGTTATCCATTTTCATTTAGTGAAATTGCGAATTTAGTGAGAATAATATTCACGATAAATTCATTGTACGAGATCAAACGAAAAATGAATAAAGGACCCCTTCACATAACGTGTTTATGCATTTTCTTCTCAGATCTGAGGCAGTCGACCAATGTATCAATAGGAAAAAATCAGTCGGGAATGTAAAGAAGATATTAGAGAACCATAAGTATTATCAGATTACATAAAGCAGCTGACGAACGAAGAGAGAATGAAGAAACATAACCAACATAATGATAATTATGAAACTAAGAGCATAATACTTCACTAGTGAACAAAAAGAAATCAATATTAAATTGCCAGTAAAAGTGTATGGTAGGCACAAAGTTACGCATTAATATTTTGTGTAAGTGAAAGAGGCAAAGAGCAACTTCACACAAACAAGCACTGGCAACGCCAATAGTTCAGGCTTTATCTACAAGCTGTTTGGCTTTGTCAATGCCTGTTTTGTTTTGTAATGTATTTTGCAGAACGATATTGTTAGGAAAGGTACTACACCCTCAGCAATCTAGAAAGAACCATTGGCTAAAAGTACATTTTTTTGTATCTCAAAAGCACACATTACGTTAGTAGTCTATGACACTGATGTGAACTACTTTTGATTTAGATGTGCTCCTTGTGAAAGTCAGGATGCTGTCATTCATAGTTATTTTAGCCCTTGGCTGAAGTGGGCGACCCTTTGCCCATGCCATATGTTACATTGGGCAGAAGTAGAATCTGAATAGTAACAGACCAATGGTTGAAGATAGCTGACTGAAACCTAATATTAAAAAGTGTGCCATACATATAATTTTAGTGAAATCAAAAGGTCTTGGCTAACTCAGACCTTAAAAGAAATGACACAATTGGGAATAAACCATGAAAAGGGGAAATGTTACCCCTTAGGAAAACAGAGGTGTAGGAACAACCCATAAACAAGGATTGACAAAGTCAATAGGTCTGGGTTTAATTTTTCAACACATGAGGCACTAGCAAATTACAGCGAGAAGCATAGGATGTAATTAGCACGAGTGGCCAGAGAGTAGAGTTGTAAAGTAGTCCCTCATGAAGATCAGTGTAAGTGAGTGAAGGTAGAAGGATACACTAAAATAGCCAATAGCATTAGGTGAGAGATGAATCCTCCACTGGGCTGTACAAAGACGTGGATGACAAAGCCTCATACCTTCATGGCTGGAAGAGTCTGTCCAAATAAAACAAGTGTTTGAAGAGTAAAACCCAAAGCATATTCCCTATGAAGACTGATAAAAATAGGTATATTTGACAACTGTACTGCAAAATTCCATATCGAAAAAGTACACTTCTCAGTGTAAAAAGTTTACCATCTGTGTTTCACTGGCACATTCCCCAAAGGAAAACCCTATCAAGAAACCCAGCAGTAGAAGTTAGTTGCAGGAACATCTAAAAGGTGCAGCATTAACCTGATCACTCAAAACAAGGCCTGAGTTTTCTAAATCATGGAAATGGGAACTGACCCTGCTGAGAAAGAAAATATTCGGTAAGAATGAGTTTATATACTCCCTGCTTTCAGGGAAATTGATGAATGATTAATTTTATATGGGTGAACATGCTCTGAGTATCTTGCCAAAGGAATTGTTGCTAGTGACCATGCAATCCAGATACATTGCAGTACATTTTATTACTTAATCTGATCAACCTTTTTCTAAAAAACAAACAATCATTTATTACAAATAATAGTTCATAAAATAAAGTAGTGAGGAATTCTCCGAAAATCTAAAAAAAGATGTGAAAACTAAAATTAAGTAACTCATTTTTCAGAGAAGGTGAAAGTTGAGCTGAATAATTAAAGAACTGAAAAATGAGATGCTGTGATGCTAACTATAATAATGTATAACGGCTGTGCCCAAAACTGATATCTGCTAACGTTCCTGTACATCATGAGAGAGTAAACAAATTACAATCTCAAGATTGATTCTGTTTTACTGGCCATATTTTCAGAGGCTACATTAGACCAAAGTGGTACAGATGTTCTCAGAAGGCCTCCCCGCAGTTTGTCATCAACTTCAAATCTTGAGCATGGGTCATACAATTATGAATACAGCTGCAAAAGGAAGGCTCTAAGGTTCGATTGGTTGACTATTACAATGGCCCCAATGTGACTGGGCGTGTCTGTGTCATGAAATAAAGTGTTGTGAGCCACATCATGAGGTTGGAATGTCACCAATAAACTGAGGGAGGTGCACAAGCTAATTGTCGTAATTATTAATTACATGAACCGGTGAATGAAGAAATATTTTTTCACAACAATCCTTTTCGCCATGTCATTGTAAGCAATTTCAGCCATACAAATGATAATGAATGCAAATATGGCCAATCAATGTTTGGAGTTAGACCTCAGATCGAAAAGAGTGTTTAGAAGGATAAAGAGACAAGAAGTCTTCAAGACCACTCATATTTGTATTTCCTACTGCAGACGTGACAGATTGATTACCACAACTGACCTTTCTATTTTCTTACTTTCTAGTGCCCCTACTAAATAGATTTATGAATGACTGCTAAATAGGAAGATGCCTCATTATCTTGAATGACAAGCATATGGGAACAAGAGCAACAGATCCCCCTCTATTATGCTCAAAGACGAGAAGAGCAAATAAGCACGTTGGATCTTACCTTTTGTCTAGAGTTCTCTTATCATGTCCGCCCCATAAACTCAGTACAGCTGATTGCCAGTGATTGGATTTGAACAGACGAGGCCCAAAGAAGTAGCAGATTACCTAAGGCAGAAGGAGTGGAGATCTGAGAAATATAATTCCAAATCAAAATCAGGTGTCGTCAGTTTATTTATGTTGTGTAAACTCGACCCAGCCCAGTCTCTGTTGTGGATGAGATATGAGGTGATAAAAAAGATGGACTAATAAGAAAGTAAAAGTCGTGAAAGTGTTTTAGGTTTAATCGAATAGCGAAGGTAGGCACAGTGTTCCATGTTCACCTCAACTTGAACTGTATTAGCCAAATCTAAGATTCATGCATTACTGCTTGGGTTTCCTAACATGGAAATCCTCATGTTGGCCTCAGGCTGAATGATACCACCATTCCAAAAAGAGATGTCATGTTTGTGAGTTCTGATGATGTTGCTGGATTCTGGTTGGAAATTCAGTCAGAAATTGCATTCTCATTTTCCTCAAAAGTCCAGCAGCAGTAGCTATTCGTACAAGTCAACATTATCCTGTTTTTTACCTCTATACTGACAACATTATCTAGTGTGGACAAGTAAAACACATAATAATACATAAGGTGGGGAAATGAAAGTGGAACATATTTATAGAACTGCGGCACTGGGAATTTCTTAAATAACCAAAGTGTAGTGGGACATTTTAGGTCATCCATGTTAATACTGAGCCAGTGGATAATACTCAAATTGGGTGTGTGTTGTTTGTGCGTGCATGAATTGTGAATATGTGTAGAATATTCATATCCCACAACAGCACAATGATTTTTATATTCTAACAGCTCAAAAAATTGAATATGCAGAAACAAAGATCTGAAAAAATAAACGAATGGCGCTATAAAACAGAAATTAAATTACAAATGTTGCACTTAATTATCCTGGTAGTCTAAGGTTCACAAGTTCCATTTAACTTATTTGTATTACAAAACTGTGACTCCACCCAGGGAAACCGTTAGGTCCTTATTTTTTTCTTTTGATCCCTTTCCACAAATGGGAAAGGATATACATCCACTCTGACATATCCACTCAATTTGTTAATAAGAAGTGCTGCTGGTGCACAGTAGGTAGAGCAGTTTGAAGAGGGGACACCATGTTTTAGAGCTGCCACGTCATCCAACATTTTTGTTATTCTAACAAAAGACTATTAAGTTGGGAGTTTGTTTGTAGAAAACCAAAAATAAGCAATGGCCTTAGACCTCATGTACAAAGATTCAAAATGGATCATAAATAGCAACTAATAGAGATTCACAAATTGAGATTTCCTAACGGGAACATATTAAAAGGGATTTGATAAAAAGGGTCAAAATTGTCTCACCGCCTTCTAACATATTCGTTGGTATTTTGGGAACTGATGTATATTAATATGTCGGCTCTCAAAATACCTAATCGTAGTGGGTCACACTTTGACCTACCTCTTTATTGTGCCTAAATGAGGTCGCAAATTGTGACCCACTAAGATTGGTTTCAATCACGGGGATGGTGGCCTACTGGGGTCAGAAGACCATCCTATCTGTGATTGCTTTTGAATAAAGCACTCTTTTCTTTTTTTAAAACTAATGCAGCCCGTTTTCCTTAAAGCAAGATAAGATACATTTTTTAAAAGATGAAAA
The DNA here is from genome assembly GCF_031143425.1 of Pleurodeles waltl. Taxonomy (NCBI): domain Eukaryota; kingdom Metazoa; phylum Chordata; class Amphibia; order Caudata; family Salamandridae; genus Pleurodeles; species Pleurodeles waltl. The sequence goes on from NC_090447.1 coordinate 201,984,905, forward strand.
AGTTATGTAAACCATTTTTAGGATTTGTCAATGGTCCCAGGGACCACTGCCTACTCCTTAAAAACGTTTTGTCAACATTTCATCTCCTACAGTAACTAGGTCCTGAGTACAACTGCACAAGGGAGACTGCCACTGTGTTCTATAATATATATATCTGTGTGTGCTGTTCCAAAGGGCAAACCCTTATAGTTAAGACATAAATAAATAAATAATTCAGGGTGTGGGTACTGCTGATCCAGCTTCCACTACTGCAGTACCCAGCGTAGCCCTTTTTTAATGGTTTCTTTCCTAACGCAGTATCAACATGAAATATTTCTGCAATAGGAAATAAATCATTAAAATGAATCACAAAATAACCTGGCCTGGTTAGATGTAATGAAGCACAAAGACGATGCAGGTCTGCTCAAAGGGGCAAGGGAAGCAAAACGGGCGTGGAGAGAAGGTGAAAGGGGCAGAACACAGACCATGGAGGGCAGGCCAGAGGGGCAGGAGCAGCACAGCAGATGATGGAGGGCAGGTGGAGGGGCTGGGTCAGCAAGCTGACCTTGGAGGACAGGCAGGAGTGGGCAACGGCAGCACATAAGTACAGTTAGCAGAACAGAGGGAGGGCAGCAAGGAGTGAACATGGAGGGCAGGTCAGAGTTGGCAGGGGCAGTACACGGATCAGAGATAGCATGCTGGGGGTCTGGGAGCTGAAAACTGACATTCAAGAACAATAGGGAGGGACAGCACAACAGACCACAGAGGGTACGTCTAGGGACAGGTGTAGCACATTGACCAAAAAGGGCAGGTGTTAGAGGTGGGGCGGCAAGTTGGCCTCAGAGGGCAGACAGGAGATGAGGAGCAGCACAGGAGACCACAGTGGGCATGCAGGAGGGGCACGGGCACAATTCAGACCATGGAGGGCGGTGGACCACAAGGACATGGCAGCAAGCTGACCACGAGAGTAGGCAGACAGGTTCAGCAGCACCACACAGACTACAGTGGACAGACTGGCGAGAAACTGACAGAACAACAGACAACAGCAAGAAGGCAACAAATGACAGGGACAGCAAAAAAGAACAGGAAGGGCAGGCCAGAGGGCAAGTGCAGGAAGCTGACAGTGGTGGGCAGCAGGAAGGGGCAGGGGCAGTGGCAGCACAACAGACCACGGAAAGCAGGTAGAAGCAAGTGTTTTAAAGGGTAGTCCTACAGACCATGGATAACACCTTTAGTCCAGGGCAAGTAAGCTGACCACAGACAACAGGTGGAAGAGAGCAGGGGCTGCACATGCTCTAAGGAGGGCATGGGAGAAGGGGCAGTACCACTGACCAAAGCGAGCAGAGGGTAGAGGGCAGACAGCACAAAGGCGAGGGAGTATAGCCCACAGGGCCAGGGCCAGGGGCAGCAAGCTAACTTCAGACTGCAATAGCAGGGGCAGCACAATGAACCTTGGAGATCAGGGGCAAGAAAAGGCAAGTGGGAGGAGGCAGGGGCAGCAAGCTGACCACAGAAAGTAAGGGGCAGTTAATAGCCTAAGTAGGGCATGCTGGTGGGCCAGGGGCAGCAAGTTGACTTTGGAGGGCATCTGAGTGCACCAGGAGTGGCATAGGTAACTTTGGAGGGTAGATAGGTGGGAGCAGGGACAGCACATAGTCCACAGAGTACAAGCCATGTGCAGGGGAGGGAATTGACCTCTAAGTGATGCCAGAAGCAGGGACAGCAAAATAGACCATGTGCAGCAGACGTGAGGGGAAAAAGGCAGAACAAAGGCCATGCAGGGCAGGTCAGAAGCCCAGGGGTAGCAAGATAACCTCAGAAGGCAACCGAGTGATGCAGGGGCTGCACAACAGACCAAAGAGGGAAAGTGGTATGGGACAGTGACATAAAGCTGATGGCAGAGGGCAGCAGGGAGGGCCTGTGGTAGCACAACAGACCATGGGGGGCAGGTGGGAATTGCCAGTGGCAGCACATGGACCAAGGAGGGCAGGCCATGAGACCAGCTGCATGTATCAGACCTCAGAGACCAAAAGGGAGGAGCTGGGTACCACAGCAGATCATGGATAGCAGGCTGGCAGGGCCAGGAGCAGCACACAGACCAAGGAGGGCAGGATGGGGGCCAAAAGCAGCAAACAGACCTTGGAGATCCTCCAGGGTGGGCAGGGACAGCACAACACAAAACATAGGGCAGACATGAGACGACAGAGACTACACACAGACCATAGAGGCAGGCTAAGGGGCCAGGGCTACAGGCTGACCTCTGAAACCAGCTGACGGAGCAAGAGCAGCAAAATTGACTAAAGAGTACAGACCTGAGGGGCCAGGGGAAGCACAAGGACCATGGAGGAAGCAAGGTCACATCAGATGATAGCTGGGGAGGGTCACGGGTAGCACAAGGGACCACAGAGGGCAGGCAGAAGGCATCTGGGAAGCACAGGGATCACAAAGGTAATGCCCGGAAATCAGAGGCAGAAAGGTGGCCTCAGAGGGCATGAGAGAGAAGCAGCATAACAGACCAGAGAGGGCTGACTTGGGGAGCATCAAGACCAGAGAGCGCAAGCCATAGGCCGAGGCTGCAAGCTCACTTCAGAGGGCAGGGTGGAGGGGTATGGGCATTACAAGGACAAAAGAAGGCAAACAGGAGGGGTAGGTGCAGCCTAGTTGAGCACAGAGGGCAGAAGGGGAGGTAATTTGAAATGTTTTCAGTGATGTCATTTAACAATTTACCACACACACTGTAGGAGACTGTCTCTCTATGTAGTGCGCGAGAATGATGTGCACTGTACAGAGTCCAAGCAACCCCACCGTGGTATCCAGAGGTATAATACAGACAACCTAATTCTCTGTTTTTGTGGTACTGTGGTTGAGCAGTTAGGCTTATCTTGGAAATGTGCTAAGCATTTGTTGCACATACACAGTATCAATAAATGTGCACACACACACTCGGAAGATGAGACCAATTTACAAAAATACTTCAGATTTGTATTTAAATTATTAAGATGAAGATCATCAATATATGGTAAGCACTTTTGTAGCTATGATTTTTCAAAGTTTAGAAAATGTTGCTTTTCTGTGTGTGATTATACACCATAGGAGTCAATGGGAAAAATGCATATAAATCAGGCAATGCTCTCACAAATGTCACATTCTGGTTTTAGGTCGAGGTCGTCGAAGTGTCTGATGGGCCAGCCAGAGAATGTCGGGTGGTTCCCGGTTCAAACGGGAGCAACGGCTGAAGGTCTTGGAGCTGGCACCCAAAGGAGAAGGGGACCAATTGGAAACACACTTCAAAGGTGGACTTAAAGGTAAGTCCGGTGGGTCCCCTTGGAGATAGAGGTTGCAAGGGGCTAGGTACCCCTAGAACACTGCTGGATTTTTGATGCAGGCAGCAGGGAGGCTGGGTGCAGTATAGATAGAACAGCCAGGACTCATGCGTCTTGGAATCCTTGGAGTCAGGAGCAGGTGACTTTGAGGGTGGATTGCAGTTCATTGGTCAGCAGCTAGTCACATTACCGGACTTCTAGGGTTCGTTGCCTGCAGGGTCCACGCAGTGATACCTTCACTTAAAGGGAGGTTGTTGGTGACTTTTAGAAGGATGGAGGTGCTCTGGGGTTTTGTAGAGTCCTTCAGGGTTCCAGGTGACACCTCAGTGGTAATTATCGAGTCCTTGGAGCAGGAGGCAGAGCTTTGGTCCTCATGCTGTGGATCTTCTTGGTCCTGGTCTTTTTTTGTGTCGATTTAATTTAATCTCTTGGTCTAGGGAAGCCCTCTAAATACGGCAGCTAGGAGGTGTTAGAGGGATACCTGGTAGTGGCCAAGGGGGCACCTACCTTAGCATGGCAACACCCAGTGACTACTTTTTGGGGGAAGGGGTCACATCCCTGACCCTGATTGACCATTTTCCTGCCATCCAAGATTGAGGAAAATGAAATGGAGTGGTCACCTTGCCTGCCACACCTGAGGGGTGGTGCACACTGGGGATGACCACTTCTCCTATCCTTGCTAGGTTTCCCGGCAGTTTTACCATCTAAAGTGGGGACAAAACCATTAGATAGCCAACTGCTGCTAGCAGCAGAGGTGGTAAAGCCTTTGAAGCTGACTGCTGGTACAGGGTGCCTGCCTGGGGGAGGTGGTGTAACTCCTCCACCCAGGAAAGGTTTTGTGTTCTGGTTCCTGAGAACAAAAGGCTCTCATCCAAAGGGTCCAAAATCATGTCAGCAAAATCAGTCAGCAACCATGCCAGGGCTGTTGGGTTTTGCAGGGGGTACCTCTAAGGTGTCCTCTGGGTACATTTTATAATAAATCCAGCACTGTCATCACTGTGGGTTTATTATTCTAAGTTGTTTGATACCAAACAACCCAGGGTTCAGAGAGGTCATGACGTAGTTGAGGAACCCGTAATGATCAGTGTCCAGCACATGCATTTGCTGTCTTCCCTGTACACTTACTATGTCTAAAAATTAGCAAAGACACAATAGGGGCATATGTGCTCATGCACACATATGCCCTCACATGCATAATGGTACACCTTGCCGTAGGGCTGTAGGACCTGCCAAAGGGGTGATTTAACCTACATTGCATGGAGTGTTAGAGGACATATCACTCTTGGTGAGCGCAATGTTGAGTCTGCAACATTGCATACACTGGGTCATGCACTTGTAATGGTCATCAGCATAAGGCTGGTGTGGGGCTTCTCAGAGTGGCACAATTGGTGCTGCACTTCTGGGGGGCCCTTAGCAGTACCCATGCCTGAGGTGCCAGGGGTACCATTTACTAAGGACTTAAAAGGGGGTCCAGATTTGGGGGAAAAGATTTAGTCCATGGAACCTGTTTAGCAGGGGCCCAGGGCAATTACAGTTTGGAGCCACATTATTTTCCAGGCAAAAAGAAGTGGGGTACCTTAAGGCCCTTTCCCTTTCTCTCATTCTCTCTGAGGGGGCTTGGTGGCCTTATTTAGGACACAGTTCCCATAGGAAAAGCAGTTTTTCTTTTGCTAATAACTTTGGTGCTGTTTGAAAAATCTTTACTCAGTTTTCAAAAGTACTTTGCTATTAACTTCAGCTGCTATCTGGAAGGTTTTGGAGAGATTCGTCAAGCAGGAGCTGAGAAAAATGGGGGCATCAAAGCGTGTTTTCCCCACGCATTTTCCCATTGGGATTTTGACATGCCTAAAGCCCAAACCTCTGGACCGAATTACACCAGATTTGGCAGAAAGCTAGATCTTGGTCAAGAAAGATCTTTTTCGTAATTTGGTGTAAATCTGTTCTGTGGTTTTGAATTTATTGAGATTTTTTTTTAATCTAAGTGGGTGTGTGAGTGTATTTATAGATGCAAATCCAACATGGATCCACCACAGTGGATCTGTGGATTCACATGCCAACAGCAATGCTGTGATTGGCTGGGAGCAATCTCAGAGAAAAGTTGCGGCCACCACTTTATCAATCAGGACACAGTTCCTAGAGTGGGAAATAAAGATGAAATACAACATAAGTTGTCAGGATCAAGGTATTCTGACACTATGGGGCTGATGGAGGGAGTCTCTGAAGGACCCCTCAAGGGCAAGAAATTGCACCACAAAATGTGTTTTTTTTGTGGTGCCCAAGGATCCACAGATTCTCTGCTGTGCTTAGTGTGGCCTTCATGTGAATCTACAATGGGTCTGTGGATCCAAACCTCAATTTAAAAGAATTCACCAACTCACTCATACACCCATTCAGACACTCACAAGCCCACTCACATACCCACAAAACTACTACCACACACAGTCACAAAACCACACAGCAATTCACACACCCACTCACACACCAACTTACACAAATACACATCCACTCACACACTGTTATGGCCACTGACTCACCGACTCACAGATCTACAAAACTACTTGCGCACCCACTCACGGACCCACACAGCCACTCAAACAACCACTCACACACCCACTCACAAACCCACTTATAGACCAATAAATTCACTACCACACCCAGTACCAGACCCACACACCCACTCACAGATCCATACAGTGACTCGCACACCCACTCTCAGACCCACAAAACACTCACACACCCTCTCACATACTGCTCACACACCCACTTCTACACACAAACAACCACTTACGGACCCATTCACACACCCATACAGTCACTCACATACCCACTCACAGACCCACAAAACCACTCACAGACACACACAACCACTCACACATGCACTCATATACCCTCTCATACACTCACATACCCACTTAGAAACCCATACAACCACACACATCCAGTCATACACTGTTGGAAAAGGCCATTTCTGTAGTGGTATCCACAAACGTTTTTGCCTTTCTCCTCCTATTTGTCTGGCCCTCTTTTGTTGGCTTTAAGACTCTGAGCACTTTTCCACTGCTAAACAGTTCTAAAGTGCATGTGCTCTCTCCCCTAAAACTTGATATCATTTTCTTACAGCTATTTGACTTATTTAATTTACCTGTAAATCCCTTGCATAGTGGTATACCAATACACATGGCCTGTAAATTAAATGCTACTAATAGGCATGCAGCGCAGATTTCCCGATCCATGGAAGTAGCCTTTCGAACTTGGCTCAGGCCTGCCACTGCAGAGCCTAAATGCATAGTTTACTGCCACCTCAACCTGGCAAGTCAAACTACTTGCCAAGGCCTAAACTCTCTTTTTAGTACACCTAAGTCACCCTTAAGGTAGGCCCTAGATAGCTGTATGGGTAGGGTGCTGTATATGTAAAAGGTAGGACACATATTTCTATGTGTTACATGCCCTAGTAGTGACAAACAGCCTCTTTTGTTTTTCACTGCTGTGATTACTGCTCCTCTCATAGGTTTGCATTGGGAATTCCCTTATATATGCCTAAGTGGTAATTTCTGATCTGTGAGGAGTAGCTTGGGCATGTTTAGTATGTTTGGAATGGTAGTGAGAAACCCTACATACTGGTGTGGGTGGATTTTACATTACTATTTTAGAAATGTCCCTTTTACCAAATGGACATTTCTCTATGCTTATAACTCTAGTGCTTTGCAGCCTGACTCCAATCCATGTCTAGGGCAGAGTGACAGCTCCACTTTGTGCATACTCCCCAGAGAGCCATCCATCAGGGAGGGTTAGGTGTGACAGGGTTACATCTGCATTCATCTACATACTGATGGTCTTACTAGGCTGGCAGAGATGGAGGCAGGGTACACTGTCTCCTGCTCTCACACAAAAGGCTTTGTTTACCCTCCCACTGATCTGGAGCCAGGGTAGAGGAGAACTGATTTTTTTTTAGAACTGGTCAGATCTGGCTGGAACTTTCTCCCACCTTCTAGAAGCTGGGCATTTTGAGTATAAGTAGAGGGACTGTAACCCTTTGTTTTAGAGCACTTTTGAGAACTGGGACTCTGCCAGAAAAACTGCTGGACTGCTCTGAAGTACTTATCTAGAATGCTCTTCTATTGTGCCCTGCTGCCTGAAGTAGTTGGTGGCCTGAGGACTCACTGGAGGGCTTTTCTGTTTGTGGCCCTGCTGCCAGCCTGCTTCCTGATTCTGGACTGGTTGGACGATCTGGTGGGACAACCAGGAGGAACCACCATCTTTGTTCTTTTGTGCTGCCCTCCCTAGTCCGTGCTGCCTTCCTTGGATTCTTTTCAGTGTTCTACCAGGGGCCAGTGGTGCATTTGCTGCCCCTGGTCCTGAAGCTTTAGCGCTTGGAGAGCGCTGTATTTTTGTTTCTTTGCTGGGGCAGAAATGACCACGTGGTGAGCGCTCTTCATTCTTCCTTTCCCTGTGTTATAGCGCATAGTAAGTGCTTGTTATTATCCTCTCTCTGCACTGTGTGTTGGGTGCTGCCTGTGACTCCCAGGCACCAGAAGTAGCATGGTCGAGGTGCTTCTGACACTCCCCCACAGAGCCATGTGTGTTGTTATCACCCGATCAGTGCGTGCATCCTGCACATTTGTTCTCAAGGACACCCTGTGGGTGGGGTCTGACCTCCCAAGGAGCCTACAACGAGCCAGTGTGACCTTCTCCCAGCATTGAGGACAGCCCCCCCTCTGAAAAGCCATGTCACCTGGAGGACCCTGGCTGATGTCAGGCTGAGGAAATCCACCAGAGCAGCTCTCGACCCAAGAAAAGAGCAGCAAATCAGGTGGGAGAAAGGAGCGGCACTCTTGCTTACCACAGCTGCACCATGCAGGAGCACCTCAGGAAGGTCTGCCCACAGCATCCATGGTGAGAGCCCCTCCTGTGTTAGCGCCTATCTTGGGGGGTTGGGGAGGGGGGGCTAGTACTGATGCCAGTTGGGGAGGAAAGCCCCTGACAGAGGATCCCCTCCCAGAAAGGTGTGTTATAACCCTGTTTCGGGGAATTTAACATATGTCTTATACTAGGCATCCAGGTTTTCCTGTGGCCTATGACTTTTTCATGAAGCCACTGTATACACACTAGTAGGAGGTGCCAGGCCCCCTCCTGTGAAACGATTACCATAATAGTACTAATAGGAGGCCAGGTGGTTATATACTCTAGATCACCTAGTGTGACTCATGTACTTTCTCAGCTTTATAGGTTGTGGCCTTTAAAACTGCTACATTACCTATGAGGCATTTCAGGAATATGTTGTTCTGTACAGATGATGGGAATTGGTCCTTTGGGTGTAGTTCTCAGCCAAACTATTGCACTCCATGCCCAGATTAGTTACTGGGATTGTAGTGTATATCATTCTTACCTGGCTCAACCCCAGATAACGAGTACTATTTCAGAATTTGTGGAACGTGCACAGTTATCCTGCCTCATGTACTTATGGTGACATATAATGTTCTCATGTTTCATGTGCTTGGTTCCTACAAAATTACATTTCATGCTCTAAATAATATAATATAATAGTGATATGCAGTATGTCCCGGACGAGTATTGCATGATTCTGGATGACAAGTATCCCCTTGTAGTAAACGTCTTATGGGGCGAGTACCTATGCTATAGGTCGTTGTTGTCTCACATTAACCAGGACAATGAGTATTATCAGAGTACCTACGATGTATGCACAGTATTAATGATTTATGTAAAAGGTGCACAATATATATGGCTCATGTTGCTTTGGTCTTGTGGAATATTTACAATATAGAAATCTGTTTTTGATATAATCCTGTGTAGAGTCTCCTTTGTGGTGTATTTATTGTGTAGCTGGTATGAGTGTGTTGCACAAATGCTTTACATATGACCTCTGGGGATAAGCTTGACTGCACTGTGCAAGCTACTGAGGGTGAGCACAGGTTGCCTTTGGTGTGTAACTTACTCGACCTGACTAGAGTGGCAGTTTCTGTCTGGCTGAGGTGCATACCTTAGCCTACTAGAAACCTTGTTTCTAACACACATCCATATAGCTACTCACATACCCACTCACAGATCCATAGCGTGGGGTTGGCTGCATGTGGGTGGCTTAGTTTCAGTTTTCACACACAGAAAACCATAGAAATTCAGCAGTTATAGTTATCTCAAGTAACTTTGACACGTGCTCTAACATAACTACACCTGATGCCCTTGCTATGCACTTCTAATTACTCCACATATTACATCACTCATGACATCTTCTATGACTTCATTGATAATATCATTGCAGCATTTGCAGGGAAATTATTGATGAGAAAAATGTGCATGGTGGGGGCTCAAATTTCTGCATTTATTTTAGTTCAAAAACTTTAGAGTTGTCACTGAGAAATTCACCTAAATATAATGTTACTTTAATCTTTGTTTTTTCAGTGAATATGCCTATAACTAATTTTGGCAATGGAATAGGTTTCCTTAACGTTTTCAGATTGATCATCTTAGACAGAAAAGTATGTTTGCTTGATTGTTATTGAGACATAACATGCAGTCCATTAATCAAAAATGCCAAGTTTAAAGCAGTTTATTAGATCCCACTAATGAATGCGTGACTACATCCTGCACGTGTTCCCCACTCAGGCATGTTATAATAGCTTCAGCTTTCAGTTCGGTGAAACCGCAGTATTTCTTTGAACGATGTCAATTGGACCAATTTGTGAAGGTGTGTCGTGTTGTTACCTTGTGCAAGCGTGATCTGCTTTCAAATTTCTATACGCAGTGAATCATGGCTTTAATTCGGAAATAATAACGCATCCAACAAGTCCATATTTCTCTGAAGTACTTCATCGAAGAGTGGAAAGAGTAGATGCACATTGACTAAAGAGGGCAATTGCGAGAGCTGGGGCAGCAAGCTGGCCCGAGGGCAGACAGGAGAGGAGCAGCAGCACAGGAGACCACAGTGGGCATGCAGGTGGGGCACAGGCACAGTTCAGACCATGGAGGGCTGTCGACGAGAGGGACAGGGGCAGCAAGCTGACCATGAAGAGTAGGCAGACAGGTTGAGAGGCACCACGCTGACTACAGTGGACAGGCTGGTGAGAAACAGAGAGCACAATGGACAACAGCAAGAAGGCAACAGGTGACAGGGGCAGCACAAAGAAGGACATGTGCAGGAAGCTGATTGTGGTGGGCAGCAGGAAGGGACAGGGACAGCATAACAGACAACAGAGAGTAGGTGGAAGCAAGTGTTAGCAGGGTAGGCATACAGACCATAGACAACAGCTTGTGTCCAGGGCCAATAAACTGACCACAGACAACAGGTGGAAGAGAGGAGAGGCTGCACATGCTCCAAGCAGGGCAAGGGAGAAGGAGCAGTACCACTGACCAAGGTGAACAGAGGGTAGAGGGCACACAGCACACAGACGAGACAGCATAGGCGATGGAACCAGAGGCAGCAAGCTAACCTCAAACTGCAATAGCAGGGACAGCACAATGGATCTTGGATAGCAGGGGCAATAAAAGGCAAATGGAAGGAGGCAGGGGCAGCAAGGTGACCACAGAAAGTAAGGGGAAGCTAATGGCCTTAGTATGGCATGCTAGTCAGCAAGGGGCAGCTAGCTGACCTTGGAGGTCAGCTGAGTGAAGTAGGAAGTGGCACAGCAGGGACAGCACATAGTCCACAGAGTACAGGCCAGGGGCAGGGGACGGAATCGACCTCACAGCGATGCCAGAGGCAGGGATAGCAAAATAGACCATGCATAGCAGACGTGAGGGGAAAGAGGCAGAACAAAGACCAGTCCCCGGTCGGAAGCCCAGGGACAGCACGGTAACCTCAGAAGGCAACTGAGAGGGGCAAGGGCTGCACAACAGACAAAAGAGGGAAAGTGGTATGGGGCAGTAGAATAAAGCTGATGGCAGAAGGCAGCAGGGAGGGCTTGTGGTAGCACAACAGATCATGGAGGGCAGGTGGGAACTGCCAGTGGCAGCACATGGACCCGGAAGAGACCAGCAGCATGTATCAGACCTCAGAGACCAAAAGGATGGAGCTGTGGTACCACAGCAGATCATGGACAGCAGGCGGGCCGGGCCAGGAACAGCATACAGACCAAGGAGGGCAGGATGAGGGCCAAAAGCAGCAAACTGACATTGGAGATCCTCCAGGGTGGGCACGGTCAGGCACAACACAACACATAGGGCAGACAAAAGAGGACAGAGACTGCACACAGACCATAGATGCAGGCTAGAGGGACAGGGCTACAAGCTGACCTCTGAAACCAGTTGATGTAGAAGAGCAGCAAAATGGACTAAAGAGGGCAGGCCTGAGGGGCCAGGGGAAGCACAAGGACCATGGAGGCAGCAAGGTCACATCAGAGGATAGCGGGGGAGGGGAACAGGTAGCACAAAGGACCACAGAGGGCAGGCAGGAGGCATCAGGGCAACATAGGAATCACAAAGGACATGCCTGGAAATCAGGGGCAGAAAGTTGGCCTCAGAGGGCATGAGAGAGAAGCAGCATAACAGACCATAGAGGATTGGCAGGGGGAGCACCACGGCCAGGGAGCACAGCCCATTGGCTGGGGCTGCAATCTCACTTCAGAGGGCAGGGTGGAGGGGCGGGGGCAGCACAAGGACAAAAGAAGGCAGACAGGAGGGGTAAGTGCAGCCTAGTGGAGTACAGAGGGCAGAGGGGAGGTAATTTGAAATGCCTTCAGTGATGTAATTTGACAATTTACCACACACACTGTAGGAGGATGTCTCTCTATATAGTGTGCTAGAATTACATGCACTGAGCAGAGTCCAAGCAATCCCACTTTGGTATCCAGAGGTGAAAAGCAGACCACCTAATTCTCTGATTTTGTAGTAGTATGGGCAAGCAGTTAGGTTTATCTTGGAAATGTGCTAAGCATTTGTTGTCCACACAGTATCAATAAATGTGTACACACACACACTCAGACGAATAACTTGAGACCAATTTACAAAAATACTTCAGATTTTTTAACATTTTCAAGATGACGATCATCAATATATGGTAAGTACTTTTGTAGCTATGATTTTTCAAAGCTTGGAAAATGTTGCTTTTCTGTGCGTAATTACTCATCATGGAATGGTAAAAACTTTAAAAATGCATATATAAATCAGGCAATGCTCTCACAAATGTCACCTTCTTTTTTTAGGTCAAAGACGTCAAAGTGTCTGATGGGCCATCTAGAGAATGTCGAGTCGTTCCCGGTTCAAACGGAAGTAGTGGCTGGAGGTCTTGGATCTGGTGCCCAAAGGAGAAGGGGACCTCTTGGAAACACTCTTCAAAGGTGGACTTAAAGGTAAGTCCGGTGGGTCCCCTTGGAGAGGGAGGTTGCAAGAGGCTAGAGACCCCTAGAGCACAGGTGGTTTGTTGATGCAGGTGCCAGGGAGGCTGGGTGCAGTGCAGATAGGCCAGCCAGGAGTCATGAGTCTTGGAATCCTTGGAGTCAGGGGCAGGTGACTTTGAGGGTGGATTGCAGTTCATTGTTCAGCAGCTGTTCACTTTACCGGACTTCGCGGGTTCCTTGCCTGCAGAGTGCAGGCGGTGATGCCTTCACTTAAAGGGAGGTTCTTGGTGATTTTTTGAGGGCTGGAGGTGCTCTGGGGCTTTGTAGAGTGGTTCAGGTTTCTAGGCGACACTTCAGCTGTAATTATTGAGTGTTTGGAGCAGGGGGCAGGGCTTTGGTCCTTGTGCCATGGGTCTTCTTGGTCGTGGTCTTTTTTTGTGTCTATTGTATTTAATCCCTTGATCTAGGGATGCCATCTAAATACGTCATTTATGGGGTGTCAGGGGGAGTACCTGGTAGTGGCCAATGGGCCACCTAGCTTAGCGTGGCTACACCAACTAAGTGACTACTTCCTGTGGGAAGGGGTCACATCCCTAACCCTGATTGGCTATTTTCCTGCTCTCCAAGTTGGAGGAAAACGAAAAGGAGAGGTCACCTCGCCTACCACACCTGAGGGGTGGTGCACACTGAGGATGGTCATTCATCCTATCCTTGCTAGGTTTCCCAGCAGTTTTCCCATCTAAAGTGGGGGCAAAATCATTGGACGGCCATCTGCTGTTAGCTGAAGAGGTGGTAAAGCCTTTGAAGCTGACCGCTGGTACAGGCTGCCTGCCTGGGGGAGGAGGTGTAACACTACCACCCAGGAGAGGCTTTGTGTTCTGGTTCCTGAGAACAAAAGACTCTCACCCCAGGGGTCCAGAATCATGTCTGGTGGTATATGGCTGGTTAGGACCAGTCAGCAACCATGCCAGGGCTGTTAGGTTTTGCAGGGGGTACCTCTAAGGTGTCCTCTGGGTACATTTTATAATAAAGTCAGCACTGACATCAATGTGGGTTTATTATTCTAAGTTGTTTGATACCAAACAACCCAGGGTTCAGAGAGGTCATCATGTAGTTGGGGAACTCGTGATAATCAGTGTCCAGCACATGCATTTGCTATGTCTTCCCTGTACACTTACTATGTCTAAGAATTAGCAAAGACACAGTAGGAGCATATGTGCTCATGTACACATATGCCCTCACATGCATAATGGTGCATCTTGCCTTAGGGCTGTAGGACCTGCCAAAGGGGTGACTTACCTACATTGAATGCAGTGCTAGTGGACATGACACTCTTGGTGAGTGCCATGTCATGTTTGCAACATTGGATACAGCTGTCAGGTATTTGCAATGGCAGTCAGCATGAGGCTGGTTTAGGGCCTCTAAGAGTGGAAACAATTGGTGCTGCACCTTTGGGGGCTGTCATCTGTACCCATGACCTAGGTGGAAGGGGTACCATTTACTAGGAACTAACAAAGGGGGGTGAAGTGCCAAGCAGTACTGTTTTGGGGAAGAGATCTGGCCCATGGAATCTGTTTAGAAGGGGCCCGGGCAATTAAAGTTTGGAACCACATAATTTTCCAGGCAAAAAGCAGGGGGCTACCTTAAAGCCCTTTCTCTCTCTTTCTCTCTCTCTCTCTCTCTCTCTCTCTCTCTCTCTCTCACACACACACACACACATATATATATATATATATATATATATATATATAACCTATTGGTGCCCTTACTTATGACCCAGTCTCCATACGAACAGCTGTTTTCTTTTGCTAATAACTTTGGTGCTGTTTGACAAATCATCACTCAATTTTCAAAACTAGTTTGCTATTAACTTCACTTGCTATCTGGAATGTTTTGGAGTGATTTGTAGCGCAGAAGCTGAGAAAAAGGGGAGCCTCAAAGCATGTTTTCCCCATGCATTTTCCCATTGGGATTTTGAAATGCCTAAAGCCCAAACCTTTGGACAGAATTACACCAGATTTGGCAGAAAGTTAGATCTTGGTCCAGGACGATCTCTTTTTGTAATTTGGTGTAAATCTGTTCTGTGCGTTTGGGGTTGTTAAAGAAAAAAAAAATGTTAGTGCGTGGGTGAGTGTATGAGCGAGATGCAGATCCAATACAGATCCACCAGGATGAAACTGTGGATCCACACTCCAACAGCAATGCTGTGATTGGCAGGAAGCAACTTAAGAGAAAAGTTGCAGCCACCACTTTATCAATCAGGACACAGTTCCCAGAGGGGGAAATAAAGATGAAATATGATATAGGTTGTCAGGATCAAGGTATTCTGACCCCATGGGACTGGTGGAGGTGGTCTCTGAAGGACCCCTCATGTGCAAGAAATTGCCCAAAAATGTGTTTTTTGTGGTGCCCGAGGATCCACAGATTCTCTGCAGCTCTCATTGTGTCAGTCGTGTGAATCTACTAAGGATCTGTGGATTCAGACCCTAATTTAAAAGAATTAACCCACTCACTCTCACACCCATTCACACACTCACAAGCCCACTAAAATACCCACGAAACCACTACCACACACCGACACAAAACCACACAGCAACTCACAAACCCACTCACACACCCTTATCTCACACACCCATTTGCACAAACACACAACCACTCAAACACCCATTCACACACCATTACGGCCACTGACACACCGACTCACATATCCACAAAACTACTTGCACACACACTCACGGGCCCACACAGCCTCTCATACAACCACTCACACACCCACTCACACACTCACAAACCCACTCACAGACCTATACATTCACTACCACACCCAGCCACAGACCCACACACCCACTCACACATTCATACAGTAACTCGCATACCCACTCTCAGACCCACAAAAAAACTCACACACTCTCTTACACACCCATTCACACACCTATACAGCCACTCACATACCCACTCGCAGACCCACAAAACCACTCACACACCCAGTCACAGACCCACAAAACCACATACACATGCACTCACGCACCCTCTTATACACTCACACATCCACTTACAAACCCACACAACCACACACACAGTGTCAAACACTGTTTGAAATGGCCCTTCCTGCAGTGTTATCCCCATACTTTTTGCCTTTCGTCTAGTTTTCTGACCCTCTTGAGTTGGCTTTAAGACTCTTTTCCACTGCTAAACAATACTAAAGTGCATGTGCTCTCTCCCCTAAAACTTTATATAATTGCCCTACAGCTATTTGGCCTATTTAATTTACCTGCAAGTCCCTTATAAAGTGGTTTACCAATACACAGGGCCTGTAAATTAAATGCTACTAATGGGCATGCAACGCAGATTGCGTCACCCATGGAAGTAGCCTTTCAAACTGGGCTCAGGCCTGCCACTGCAGTGCCTGCATGTGCAGTTTACTGCCACATCGACCTGGTAAGTCAAACTACTTGCCAAGGCCTAAACTCCCTTTTTATTTCATCTTTGTATTGAGAATTCCATTATATTTGCCTAGGTAGTTTCTAATCTGTGAGAAGTAGCATGGGCATTTTTGGTATATTCAAAATAGTAGTGCGAAATCCTGCATAATGGTGTAGGTGGATTTTACATTGCTATTTTAGAAATGCCACTTTTAACAAGTGGACATTTCTCTGTGCTTATAACTCTATTGCTTTGCAGCCTGACTCCAGTCCATGTCTCCATTGACAGCTCCACTTTGTGCATACTCCCCAGAGAGCCATCCATCATGGGAGTTTAGGTGTGAAAGGGTAACATCCTCATTCATCTACATACTGATGGTGTTCCTAGCCTGCCAGAGAGGGAGGTGGGGCACACTTTACACTTGTATAAGCTGTCTCCTGCTCTCACACAAAGGGCTTTGTTTACCTCCAACTGATCCGGAACCAGGGTAGAGGAGAAGGGAAATTCTTAGAACTGGTCTGGAACCTTCTCCAACCTTCTAGAAGCTGGGCATTTTTTTAGTATAAGTAGAGGGGCTGTAACCCTTTGATTTAGAGCACTTTTGGTAACTAGGGCTCTGAGAGAAGAACTGCTGGACTGCTCTGAAGAACTCATCTAGACTGCTCTTCTATTGTGCCCTGCTGCCTGAAGTACTTGGTGGCCTGAAAGACTTACTGGAGGGCTTTTCTGTTTGCGGCCCTGCTGATAGCCTGCTCCCTGATTCTGGGCTAGTTGGACACTCCAGTGGTACAACCAGGAGGAACCACCATCTTTGTCCTGTTGTGCTGCCCTTCCTGGTCTCTGTTGCCTGCCTTGGATTCTTTTCAGTGTTCTCCCAGAGTCCAGTGGGGGATTGCTAGTGTGCATTTGCTGCCCCTGCAGCTTTAGCGCTTGGAGAGCGCTGTATTTTTGTGTCTTTGCTGGGTCAGAAATGAGCAAGTGGTGAGCGCTCTTCATTCCTCCTTTCCCTGTGTTATAGCGCATAGTGAGTGGTTGTTATTATACCAGTCATAGCTTGTAACCAGCAGAAGGGGCAGGGTGGCGTGTGGGTTCAGGAATAAAAATTAAATAATTAAATAAAAAAGAATAAAAAAAAAAACACTTACCGCTGCCCCTATCACACCATCCGCTCCTCTGCAGGCACAGGCTCCCAGCCTGTCCTGCGCCAATCCTGACGCTGCCCAAATCAGCATCAGGATTGGCTGGGAGTGGCCAGCCAGGGTGCTCCCAGGCAGACTGGGAGCATGTGCAGGCTCTCTCCAGCCCTGCAACTGTGTTGCTGGGCTGGAGAGAGCCCATTGCGCATGTGTGTTTGGCCGTCCCGAGACAGGTGGCCCAATACACATGCACTCTGAGGGTAGTGCTCTGTGCACTCCCCTCAAGTGCTCGTCACAGCCTTTCAAGAAAACAATAAGAAACACTGTATATTATAGTTTTCTTGAAAAGGTTTGCAGCTGCTGCTGCTGGCAGAGGGGGAAGCAACGCTCATGCGCCTTAATGGAGGAGCTGCCCCTGTATTATCCTCTTTCCGCAGTCTGTGTTGGGTGCTGCCTGTGGCTCCCAGGCACCAGAAGCAGCACGGCCGAAGTGCTTCCGACACTCCCCCACAGATCTGTGTGTGGTGTTATCCCCAGATCAGTGCATGCATCCTATCCACTCGCTCCCAAAAAACCCTGTGGGTGGGGTCTCACCACCCAAGGAGCCAACAATGAGCCAGCGTGACCTGCTCCCAGCATTGAGAATAGGCTCCCCTCGGAAGGTCCATGCCACATGGAGGACACTGGCTGATGTCAGGCTGAGGAAATCCACCAGCGGGGCTCTCGACCCAAGGATCGAACGACAAATCAGGAGGGTGAAAGGAGCTGCACTCTTGCTTACCACAGCTGCACCACGTATTAGCACCTCTGGAAAGCCTGCCCACAACATCTATGGTGAGAGCCTCTTTCGTGTTAGCGCCTATCTTGGGGTGGGGTGCTGCTAGTACTGTTGCTAGTTGGGGAAAGCCCTCGACAGAGGCTCCCCTCCCAGAAAGGTGTGCTATAACCTAGTTCCAGGTCCAGGGAAGTTACCATATGCTGTATACTAAGCATGCAGGTTTTCCTGTGGCCTATGGCTTTTTCATGAAACCGTATGCCCACTAGTAGGAGGTGCCAGGCCCCCTCCGGTCCAGAGATTACCATAATAGTATTAATAGGGGCCCAGGTGCTTCTGTTCTCTAGGTCACCTACTGTGACTCGTATACTTTCTCAGCATTATAGGTTGTGGCCTCTCAAACTGCTAAATTACCTATGAGGCATTTCAGTAATATGTTGTTATTTACAGATGATGGTAATTGGTCCTTTGGGTGTAGTTCTCAGCCAAACTATTGCACTCCGTGCCCCGAGTAGTTACCGTGATTGCAGTGTATAGCATTCTTACTTGTCTCTACCCCAGATAATGAGTACTATTTCGGAATTTGTGGAATGTGCGCAGTTATCCTGCCTCTTGTACTTATGTTAACATAAAACGTTCTCATGTTTCATGTGCTTGGTTCCTACAAAATTCCATTTCATGCTCTAAATAACCACGGGTGATATGCAGTATGTCCCGGGCGAGTATTGCATGATTCCGGATTACAAGTATTCCCTTGTAGTAAAAGTCTAATGGGACGAGTACCTTTGATATAGGTAGTTGTTGTCTCATATTAACCCGGAAAATGAGTATTATTAGAGTACCTACGATGTATGCACAGTATTCATGATTTATGTACAAGATGCACAACATAGACAGCTCATGTCGCTTTGGTCTTATCAAATATTTATAATATCGAAATCTATTTTTTATATAATCCTGTGTGGTGCCTCCTTTGTGGTGTATTTATTGTGTCGCTGGTGTGAGTGTGTTGTCTTCTGGGGATAAGCCTGACTGCTCTCTGCCAAGGTACCGTGGGTGAGCACAGGTTACCTTTGGTGTGTAACTTACTCGCCCTGACTACAGTGGCGGTTTCTGTCAGGCAGAGGTGCATACCCTAGCCAACCAGAAACCTTGTTTTTAACACACATCCATATTGTCACTCACATACCCACTCACTGACCCATAGCATGGGGTTGGCTGCATGTGGGGGGCTTAGGTTCAGTTTTTACACACACAAAACCATAGAAATTCAGCAGTTACAGTTATCTCAAGTAACTATGATAGGTGCTATAAGGTAACTACACCTGACACCCTTGCTATGCACTGCTAATTACCCCACATATTTCATCACTCATGACATCTTCTATGACATCATTGATCACATCACTGCAGCATTTGCAGTGAAATTATTGATGAGAAAACTGTGCATGGTGGGGGTTGCTCATTTCTGTGTTTTTTTTGTTCAAAAACTTTAGAGTTGTCACTGAGAAATTCCCCTAACTATAATGTTACTTTTATCTTTATTTTTTTCAGTGAATAGGCATATATATAATTTTGATAGCGCAATAGGTTTCCTTAACTTTTTCAGTTTGGTAATCTTAGATAGAAAAGTATGTTTGATTGTTATTGAGAGATAAAGTGCAGTTTATTGATATAAAAGCCAAGTTTAAAGCAGTTTATTAGCTCCCACTACTGTAATGAATGCGCGTGACTATATCCTGCACGTGTGCCCCACTCAGGCATGTTATAATAGCACCAGCTTTCAGTTCGGCGAAACGGCAATATTTCATTGAAAGCTGTCAAATGGATCAATTTGCGAAGGTGTGTCGTGGTGTTACCTTGTGCAAGCGTGATCTGCTGGAAGACTTCTACACGCAGTGAATCATGACTTTAATTCGGAAATAATAACGCATCCAACATGTCCATGTTTCTCCGAAGTACTTCATCAAACAGTGGAAATAGTTGATGGCGAGAATGGAACAATTTCTACTGCCATTATACCAGGAATTCTTTTTTGCTTTAAACTGCGTCAGATTATTGATAAAGTGAACGGCTTTTCGCTTCAGGCATTATTGTGTATTGAAGAGTATCTTTTGAAAGTGCCTTTTTCACTTAAATTTTTTATGCAGTTTGCAACACACAGAAACAAAAGCATGCATCTTAAAAAGCTGACATCCTATTTCAAATAAGGAACGGCAGACAACAAATCACTCACAATTCATATTGGTGTTTGAGGACATAGTATTAATAGGCGTTTACAAAACTAATAGCGTTGTGCAGTGCATGCCTGCACAGTCATAGAAATTAAACGCACACATGCATTCAGAAATAATTTATAAGCTCACCCATGCATACAGAACGGCAGACTGACAGGCAATGATGCACGTGGATCACAGATGTATAGGCGAGCAGGCACAGGTACAAACCGAGCTGCATTCACCCATGCACACAAACAGGCATACAGACGGCTACACATATAGACTAATAAATGTTCAGGGATCCATAAAAACAGACCGCCAAATATGTTGACAGCAGGGTCACCCATTCAAACAGAATAGCAGATAAAAGGTACTCAAGTAAACAGGTCAACAGACAGAAATGTACTCGTACTGTGTGGCTGGATGAATTTAAGGATAAGGCCCTCATTCAGAGATGGACAGTACGAAGACGTCCACCAAATGCTTTGTGGCTCTCCTCTCCGCATCGCTCTGCATTCCTCCACCCCGTTTAGAGGGCAACAGAAGTCAACATTCAGAATGGTAGATCTCTGCCTACGCCATGGAGCAGGCTATTAAACCATCACGAAATGCTCGTTTTTATCAGGTAATTTCCCCTGTGGGCTGGAGCCTTTGGAAGCCGGTTTTAAGTGTCGGGTGCCACCTGGTGTCTTTTTCTCCATTTTTTTTAGAGAGAGAGGGAGAGAGAGACCCCATGGTGATATGGTGATCATGTACAAAAAACGCATTAAGTGTCCATGCATTGGCGTCATTAGGGGTCGCCAAAGGTCACAGCTGTCTCAATGGCGACCCCAGGCACTATCCTTGAGACCTCTGTTTCAGATCTCGTGGGCAACACAGATTTAAAAGGGCTATAAATGATCACTGCTTTATTCCATTGTTTCAGGCCTATGCCTCTGTTAATTTTTTGCTTTCGTTTTGTTGGTGCATTTCATTTTTAATTTTAAAAGTGTCGACATTATAAATGTGAAAACGGACAGAGATAAGAGGGACTTCAGTGATCCTGTTATATGCTGCACTGAAGCATTCTAACTTTCAATGAATATTCATGACCTTGCAACAGATCTCCTGTGCAGAATCCACCATTTTTCATGCAAAACAAAAAATGTGGATATTCATATTTAGTTGGAGGGTTTTATAAATAGTATTTCTCTGTGCATTACTATAAAGGACATACAGTGACAACAAAGAACACCATCCAGTTCTACATCACTAATATTAATAAATTATAATCGATCAAGAATGTTGTTTTAGTTGATAACATCTGTGAGATTTAGAGATCTTTTATGACACCATTCATTGGAAGCCCCCTTTAAAGTTTACAAGAGTCATTGACATGATCACTGTACAATACAAAGTGCAATTTTGAGACAAAAGACCATGTAGTGTCAATTTCTGTAATATTACCACGGTCAAAGGTTGGATGATGTCACTTCCTCTGATACCCTTCAGGTGTAAGGTAATTTAGGTTAGTTTCCTGTGATGTTATTGAGGTCTTATGTGAGCTGTGATGAGAATAGGCCTGGGAACTTGCAGAGTTTTATTCTGAGGAATTCTTTGGAGTTACAAAAAAACTCAGCAAAATTCCAAAGAGATTCTCAAGCTGGCAGAATCGGGCACGTTGCTCTGCTCGTGCTGGTTTTTAGCACCAGGAGCTTCTTCTGAGCTGTGAAATCAGCGTGAATGGCACCAGACAGTGCCCGAGAGGGGGCTGCTTCTTTCTGCCACTGGAGTAGATTTTCCACTCGAATGGCAGCTTTCTCAGTGTGAACGGTTGAGGACGGTTGCAACCTGCCACAACCACCCCTTTGGGAAATATCACCAGGAGGTATTCTAGCACCTGAAAATCACACTAGGGGACACAAATTCTCACTCGCGATTGCCAACTTAACATTACTTGTGTGCAAGAAAAAACTCTGCGGTATAGAAGTTGGGAGAGTTTTGCTGGAACTCTGTGCTCCAAGTGCAAAACTCCAC
This sequence comes from Pleurodeles waltl, assembly GCF_031143425.1. Classification (NCBI taxonomy): domain Eukaryota; kingdom Metazoa; phylum Chordata; class Amphibia; order Caudata; family Salamandridae; genus Pleurodeles; species Pleurodeles waltl. The sequence goes on from NC_090447.1 coordinate 202,007,066, forward strand.
AAACTCTACCAGCTGAGTGGACTTTTTCACCCACCCCTATATGTGACTTCCGCTACCCCAGGCATTTTCATGACTTGAAATGCTTGTCTGCATGAGGAGCAGTGAGAAACACACCAAGTCTCCTATAACTAGAAACACGTGAAAGTGTTTTGGTGAGGCTATTGTGGCCAGTGGAGTTACTGGAAACTATTATGGGGTAATCTCATTGTTACTTTTCTATTTTAAACATTCACATGTAAATCAAACAACCAAAGCAACAAACACGCTGTTGCCCTTAGCACCATTGTCTAATGTCAGAAAATCAAAAATGGCCTAAATACACATGCATCATCACTGGCAACACCATCTAAAGTTAACAGGCATTGGCAAAGCCAGTAGGTCTCGCTAATGCTAGATCTTTAGGCTCTGTCAATGTTTTATTAGACATTCTGCACAGCAGTGTAACTGTGGGAGTCAAAAGAAGCAGAAGTAATAGTACATCAATCACAGTGCAAACAGTGGATGGGCACTAATTAAGTTGAATCGATCTGTGCTTGGTCCATGTCCCACAGAAAGGAAACTAAGTGACGTTTGACATGAGCTGGCCAATTAAGAGTTAGCACAGAAGAGTGAGAATGAAGCCAATGGATGGTAAGTAATGGGTGGACTCCAAGCCCTTTATTGTAAAAAATACGTCTTGCAAGCCAGAGCACATATAGCACATGCACTGTCCCACACTCAACCTAAAAATAAAACTATAATTATACTTTGTCATCAATAAAATGATCAAACATGAATAGTTTATAACATGTAAAAAATGCTGTGAATTTGCTAAAGTGTGAATGTGTCAAATAGAACAAATTAAGGCTAGGAGAAACTCCTTGATGATTAAAGTGCTTAGCTGCAAAGTAAACTCAAAGTAAAAAAGTCTAATTCGTTAAGTTTGACAAATAAGAAACAGTTGACAGGTTATGGAAATGGTGAACAACTGTTTTGGCTCCTTGTCCAAATTGGTAACATGTCACTGATGATGTCATCAGTGATGTCACAATACATTCCGGAGGTTGAGTGGAACAAGAGATACTGGCCCTCATTCTGACCCTGGCGGTCGGCGGAGAGGCGGCGGTCGGACCGCGAACAGACCGGCGGTATTAAAAATGGCATTCTGACCCTGGCGGGAACCGCCAACACAGCCCGCCAACTTAACACTCCGACCGCCACAGCGGTACAAACAAACAGCGCGGCGGTTCCCGCCAACAGCCCGGCGGCAGACAAAGTACCGCCCACCCTATTACGACCCACCAATCGGCCACCTTTTCCGGGGCGGGAGCACCGCCGATAAGAACACGGCGGAAACAGACTACGAACGGGAAAACGCTCACCTCTACGCACTCCACGGGAGATTCCGGCAGTATGGAGCCAGAGTTGCAGGTCATCCCCGCACTCCTATTCCTCCTCATATACCAGGAGCACGCCCGGCGGCGCGGAAGACATCGGTGAGTACTGCACCTACGACACAGGGGAGGGAAAAGATTACCGGCACACACCCACCCACCCACACCCACTACAACACACACATCAATGCATTCCCACAGATCACTGTCACAACCCACAAACCACCCCCCTCCGAAATAATGCAAAGACCAAAAGAAGAGATCATAAACGGCCAGATATATTGAAATAAACTATGTACAAAATATATACAGCTACTAAATGTAGTCCAACCACTGTCCGTGGATCACAGGGGTCCTGTGCAAAGGGGCAAGGCCCAGTCCCACGACAAGAACTCCACGGAGAGAACACTGCAGGGGCATCAGAAAGAAAATAGGACAGGCACCTCAGGGGGAAGGGAAGGGGGGGCACCTCAGCCACTTGAGTACACGACGCCAGATCCACGAGGGGACTCCATGACCACTGGCCCATCCTGGGGAGAGCAAAGCCACAGTCCATACAGTCCATACAGTGGGTGGCCTGCCCACTGGGCCATCCTGGGGAGAGCAAAGCCACAGTCCAAACAGTCCATACAGTGGGTGGCCTGCCCACTGGGCCATCCTGGGGAGAGCAAAGCCACAGTCCATACAGTCCATACAGTGGGTGGCCTGCCCACTGGGCCATCCTGGGGAGAGCAAAGCCACAGTCCAAACAGTCCATACAGTGGGTGGCCTGCCCACTGGGCCATCCTGGGGAGAGCAAAGCCACAGTCCATACAGTCCATACAGTGGGTGGCCTGCCCACTGGGCCATCCTGGGGAGAGCAAAGCCACAGTCCAAACAGTCCATACAGTGGGTGGCCTGCCCACTGGGCCATCCTGGGGAGAGCAAAGCCACAGTCCATACAGTCCATACAGTGGGTGGCCTGCCCACTGGGCCATCCTGGGGAGAGCAAAGCCACAGTCCAAACAGTCCATACAGTGGGTGGCCTGCCCACTGGGCCATCCTGGGGAGAGCAAAGCCACAGTCCATACAGTCCATACAGTGGGTGGCCTGCCCACTGGGCCATCCTGGGGAGAGCAAAGCCACAGTCCATACAGTCCATACAGTGGGTGGCCTGCCCACTGGGCCATCCTGGGGAGAGCAAAGCCACAGTCCAAACAGTCCATAACAGACCCCACTGCCACTGGAGGAGGCAAGTTGGCCAGAGGACATCCTGCAGCCCTGCCCGAGATAGATCCTGCCCTGCCACGTCTGCCAAAGGGCCAGCGGTTCTTGCCTTGAAGGGCCCAGTTCAGCGGTGCGTGAGACGGCGGGGCCCAGCGGAGCGGTTCTTGAGACGGCGGGGCCCAGCGGAGCGGTGCTTGAGACGGCGGGGCCCAGTTCAGCGGTCCTTGCCCTGAAGGGCCCAGTTAAGCGGTGCTTCAGACGGCGGGGCCCAGTTCAGCGGTCCTTGCCCTGAAGGGCCCAGTTAAGCGGTTCTTGAGACGGCGGGGCCCAGTTCAGCGGTCCTTGCCCTGAAGGGCCCAGTTAAGCGGTTCTTGAGACGGCGGGGCCCAGTTCAGCGGTTCTTGCCTTGAAGGGCCCAGTTCAGCGGTTCTTGCCTTGAAGGGCCCAGTTCAGCGGTTCTTGAGACGGCAGGGCCCAGTTCAGCGGTTCTTGAGACGGCGGGGCCCAGTTCAGCGGTTCTTGCCTTGAAGGGCCCAGTTCAGCGGTTCTTGAGACGGCGAGGCCCAGTTCAGCGGTTCTTGCCTTGAAGGGCCCAGTCCAGCGGTTCTTGAGACGGCGGGGCCCAGTTCAGCGGTTCTTGCCTTGAAGGGCCCAGTTCAGCGGTTCTTGCCTTGAAGGGCCCAGTTCAGCGGTTCTTGAGACGGCGGGGCCCAGTTCAGCGGTTCTTGCCTTGAAGGGCCCAGTCCAGCGGTTCTTGAGACGGCGGGGCCCAGTTCAGCGGTTCTTGCCTTGAAGGGCCCAGTTCAGCGGTTCTTGCCTTGAAGGGCCCAGTTCAGCGGTTCTTGAGACGGCGGGGCCCAGTTCAGCGGTTCTTGCCTTGAAGGGCCCAGTCCAGCGGTTCTTGAGACGGCGGGGCCCAGTTCAGCGGTTCTTGCCTTGAAGGGCCCAGTCCAGCGGTTCTTGAGACGGCGGGGCCCAGTTCAGCGGTTCTTGCCTTGAAGGGCCCAGTTCAGCGGTTCTTGCCTTGAAGGGCCCAGTTCAGCGGTTCTTGAGACGGCAGGGCCCAGTTCAGCGGTTCTTGCCTTGAAGGGCCCAGTTCAGCGGTTCTTGAGACGGCGGGGCCCAGTTCAGCGGTTCTTGCCTTGAAGGGCCCAGTTCAGCGGTTCTTGCCTTGAAGGGCCCAGTTCAGCGGTTCTTGAGACGGCGGGGCCCAGTTCAGCGGTTCTTGCCTTGAAGGGCCCAGTCCAGCGGTTCTTGAGACGGCGGGGCCCAGTTCAGCGGTTCTTGCCTTGAAGGGCCCAGTCCAGCGGTTCTTGAGACGGCGGGGCCCAGTTCAGCGGTTCTTGAGACGGCGGACGGTCTATGGCCAACTGCTAATTGCCTGGTGGTGCCCTCCTGGGCAGCGGGGATGGTGCTCCTTCACTGCCCACCTGGGCTGTGGGTGGTGGGGCCCTCCTGGCCAGCTGGGCTGGGTCCTCCCTGGGCAGCGGCTATGGGGGTGGTGGGCTCTCCCGGGGCAGCGGCTATGGGGGTTGTGGGCTCCTCCTGGGCAGCAGGCCTGCTGCCTGACCTCTCCAACTTGCTGCCCTTGCCCTCCTTAGTCGTCGGCCTGTGGCCCTTGCCTCCCTTTGGAGCTGTGGCTGGTGACTGTCTCTGGGTGGTGTCCGGGGGGGATGTAGAAGGCGGGCTCCTGCGGCGCCCCTTCCGCCTTCTGCTCCTCTTCCCAGGGGGTGGGCTGGCTGTCCCCTTGCTGCTGGGTGAAGATCCAGACATGCGGGCTGGCGGGCTCCAATACCCCTGCACCCTTGTCAAGGGGGCTGCAGGGCTGGTGGTGGCTGAGGTGCTCTTCTTACCCCGACGAGAAGGAGGGGGGGGCTCAGGGTCAGGAAAGAAGTTAGTAGTGGCGAGGAAGAGCTTCTTGGGACAATGGAGAGTGGTAGGTACAGTGGGAATGGGAGTGGAGGGAGAGGATGTGGTTGTAGGTGAGTCACGTTTGCTGTCTTTGGGTGCAGGTGCAGGAGGGATAGGCTGTCGTGAGGTGGATGGCTGTTGGGTGGGTGGGTGGCTGCGTTTGTGTGGTGTGGAAGAGGGGGTGACAGACACAGTGGGAGAGGACACAGGGGACGTGTAAATGGCAGTGGGGATGGTGACTGCACGTGTGCGGACTGGAGTGGAGGGTGTGCTGGTGATGGAAACACTGGCTGATGGTGAGGTGAATGGAGGTGTGAGTGTAGACGTCACAGGGAGGGAGGAGGGAGACGAGGAGGTGGGGGTCACAGAGGTGGTAGTGACTGTTGGCATGTCTGCATCGGAATGTTGCGTGTGTGAATGTCTGGGTGATCTGTGGTGCTTATGTTTGGATGAGCTTCTCTTGGGTGTTGAGGTGTGTGCAGGCTGGTCTGATGGTGTGGGTGGGACAGGCAGAGGAACAGGAGACTGGGAGGAGGGAGTTAGTAGAGGCAGGCAGGAGACAGGGACAATGGCTGCCGTCAGTGCTGAGGCCAGAGCCTGGAACGATCGCTGATGGGCAGCCTGACCCGAATGAATGCCCTCCAGGTACGCATTGCTGCGATGAACCTCCCTCTCCACCCCCTGGATGGCATTCAAAAGGGTAGTCTGCCCAACAATGAGCGTTCGGAGGAGGTCAATGACCTCCTCACTGAGGGCAGCGGGGGTAACAGGGGCAGGGCCTGAGGTGCCTGGGGCGAAGGAGATGCCCGGCTTCCTGGCAGAGCGGGCACGGGGCGAACGCGGAGGGGCTGCTGGGAGGGCGGAGATGGTGCGCTGGGTGGCGGCTGTACCTGTAATGGCGGGGGGCACGGATGGTGCCACCCCCGCAAGGGAGCCCCCTTCCGAGGACGTGTCCGTGTCGCTGCAGGCTCCAGTCGTCCCCGTCGTGGAGCTCCCCTCGCCCTCCGTCTCACTGGTCCAGTCTGACTCTGTGGCATGGCCCTCCTGGGCCATGTGAGATGCAGCTCCCTCCTGCCCCGATGCCACTTCTCCTCCGCCTGATGATGCTGATGCACACAAGCACAGAAAGACAAACAAAAAGGGGGGGGGAGAGAGAAATAAAGGGATATTGAGTACATGGATCTCCGGTACAGTTAGCGGACATGACAGACACAGATGCCCCCTGCACTAAGTTGTGCACTTGGGGTCCGCTACGCATTCCGTGGAACATGCCCTACACGCCTAGAGTTGTCAACTGCACCCATGGATGACACGGCCCAGGGATGGCTGTACTGACACACTACTGAGGGTGGTGGCTGGGGACACAGGGGCTTACGGGGGTGCCCAGCCTACAGATATCGCCCTGGCCTAGGGGGACCCACAGCCCTCCTCCCCCACCCAGACACCTCCACTGCACGACAACAGAGTAGATGATGCTTCTACTCACCCCCTTGTGTCTGCTGTGCTGCCCTCACGCGCCCATCCAAATCAGGGTAGGCCACCGCCAGGATCCGGAACATCAGGGGGCTCAGTTGACGGCAGGCACCCCGCCTACGTTGGGAGGCCATCCCCAGCAGAGACTCGGCGGTCTTCTTGGTCCCGCGGCGGATGTCCTCCCACCTCTTGCGGCAGTGGGTGCCCCGTCGATGGTGGACCCCCAGGCCCCGGACTTCCTTGGCGATGGCACGCCAAATCCCAATCTTCTCATGGGCGCGGACCTATGTGACACGTACAGGGAGGGAGAAATACCACGTTCAAGTTACTCAGCATTTTCCTTTCCAGTGGCCCAACGCCCCCCATCCCCGCCAGGCCCCCCGCCAGGCCCCCCGCCATGCCCAACATGCCCCCCATCCCCGCCAGGCCCCCCGCCAGGCCCCCCGCCAGCCCCAACATGCCCCCCATCCCCGCCAGGCCCCCCGCCATGCCCAACATGCCCCCCATCCCCGCCAGGCCCCCCGCCAGCCCCAACATGCCCCCCATCCCCGCCAGGCCCCCCGCCATGCCCAACATGCCCCCCATCCCCGCCAGGCCCCCCGCCAGCCCCAACATGCCCCCCATCCCCGCCAGGCCCCCCGCCATGCCCAACATGCCCCCCATCCCCGCCAGGCCCCCGCCAGGCCCCCCGCCATGCCCAACATGCCCCCCATCCCCGCCAGGCCCCCGCCAGGCCCCCCGCCATGCCCAACATGCACCCCATCCCCGCCAGGCCCCCCGCCATGCCCAACATGCCCCCCATCCCCGCCAGGCCCCCGCCAGGCCCCCCGCCAGCCCCAACATGCCCCCCATCCCCGCCAGGCCCCCGCCAGGCCCCCCGCCATGCCCAACATGCCCCCCATCCCCGCCAGGCCCCCCGCAGGCCCCCCGCCAGCCCCAACATGCCCCCCATCCCCGCCAGGCCCCCCGCCATGCCCAACATGCCCCCCATCCCCGCCAGGCCCCCCGCCAGGCCCCCCGCCAGCCCCAACATGCACCCCATCCCCGCCAGGCCCCCCGCCATGCCCAACATGCCCCCCATCCCCGCCAGGCCCCCCTCCAGCCCCAACATGCACCCCATCCCCGCCAGGCCCCCCGCCAGCCCCAACATGCACCCCATCCCCGCCAGGCCCCCCGCCAGCCCCAACATGCACCCCATCCCCGCCAGGCCCCCAAGCCAGCCAGTGGCCCCAAATCCAGATAGAATTAAACTCACTTGTTGGTCTGGAGGACCGTAGAGTTGCGCATACTGGGGGAGGACCCCATCCACAAGTTTCTCCAACTCCTCTCCAGTGAAGGCAGGGGCCCTTTCCCCAGTCGCAGCAGCCATTGTCCCTTCCAGACCGAGGTCACAGCAACACTTGCAGTATAGGTCCTCTCCTGTGAAAGTTCAAGTCGCAAGTGCATAAGTAGATAGAAAATGGCGGTCACGTCCGCGGCGGTGCGTACCGCGGCGGTGCGTCCCGCCACCACCGGCGCCCTTCGCCATTGGCTCCTGAAACCCATAGGCTTCAATGTTAACCAATGCGGCTTCGCGCCGCGGTCTTGGCCCGCCGCCCGCCGCGGTGTGCCACGCCAGCGCATTGACCTCACATCCCATTGTCACACTTCACAGGTCAGGCAGCCGCCATTTCCAGGGCCCACATGGCTCAATTTCAACTGCGTCACACAGGCCTAGGCCTTGCATAGCCACTCATACACGCCATTCACTGCATAGAGAATCGTATACTGTGCTAGCTGTGAGTACGTACCTGTGGGTTGCCTGACTGTGTGCTCCATGTTGTCCTTCCTAGGCACCGTCCGCTGGGTTGGGCGAGGAGACGGATGAATCCTCCCGTGTACCGACCGCTGGTGGACCTGTCGACAATGGAAGAACGCCACATTATCCTGACCTACCGTCTTAACCGTGCCACTATCCATGAACTGTGTGCCCGGCTGGAGCCCGACCTGATGTCCCCCATCCGCCAACCCACAGGGATTCCCCCTCTGGTGCAGGTCATGTCAGTACTCCATTTCTTGGCAAGTGGGTCATTTCAGACAACCGTGGGAATTGCTTCTGGGATGTCTCAGCCCATGTTTTCAAAGGTGTTGTCCAGAGTGTTGTCTGCCCTGATGAAATCCGTGAGGAACTACATCATTTTCCCTGAGGTGGGCGAACTGGCTACAGTGAAGGGTGATTTCTACGCCCTTGGACATATTCCCAACGTAATTGGTGCCATTGATGGGACCCATGTGGCTTTGGTTCCCCCAAGAGACAGGGAGCAGGTGTACAGGAACAGAAAAAGTTACCATTCAATGAACATCCAGGTGGTGTGTTTGGCTGACCAGTACATCTCGCATGTAAATGCCAAATTCCCAGGGTCAGTGCATGACGCCTACATCATGCGGAATAGCAGCATCCCTTACGTGATGGAACAGCTACAGAGACACCGTGTATGGCTAGTGGGGGACTCTGGGTACCCCAACCTGTCGTGGCTACTGACCCCAGTAAGGAATCCCAGGACCAGGGCAGAGGAACGGTACAATGAGGCCCATGGGCGTACTAGGAGGGTGATCGAACGCACCTTTGGCCTCCTAAAGGCCAGGTTTAGGTGCCTGCATATGACAGGTGGATCCCTAATGTACTCACCTAAGAAGGTGTGTCACATCATCGTGGCCTGCTGCATGCTTCACAACCTGGCTTTGCGCCGCCAGGTGCCTTTCCTGCAGGAGGATGGTCGAGACGGTGGTGTTGTGGCAGCGGTGGAACCTGAGGAGAGTGACGAGGAGGAAGACGACGGGGCTGAAACAGACAACAGGGACAGAATCATTGAACAGTACTTCCAATAGGACACAGGTAACATTTCAAAGATAATTTAGTAAAAGTTAACTACTCTGCAGCATCTCTGCTGCCTGTCTATTTGCCCCAGTGTATGATGACTGAGTTTTGGCTTTTCCCTCCCTATTTCAGATCTGGGGTCCCCACTACGAGTCCTGTGCTTCGTTTCCCCATGGACTACAGCTTTGTGGCAGCTGTTTGTTGACTTCACCATGTACAAGGACATATTTGCACTGTCATGTCAATTACAATCTATTGAAATCACAGCCAGACTCCTGATATTTTGGTGCAAAATAGGTGTTTATTAAAGTGCTCAAAATGGGATGGGTGGTTTCAAGTGGGTGGGGGCTATGGTGAAGGAATGTCCATGGCAGAGTCCAGAGTAACAGTCACACAGGTGCATTGTCCAGAGGCCTGTGGAGAGATGGAGCATGGGCAGTTCGAGGATGGACAGGGTGACAATGTGGGACAGTGGGATGACATCAGGTGGTATCCATTGCTGGCGGGGGTCTTGACATCCTACTCTGTCTTGCGAGATCTCAGGGCCCTCTTGCGGGGTGGTTCTTCTCCTGCAGGAGGTGGGGGTCTGGTGGGCTGCTGCTGTGCGGGGGCCTCCTGTCCACTAGCGCCGGCGGAGGTGGATGGCTGTTCTTGGTCCCGGCTAGTGGCAGGGGCCCTTGGGTGTTGTTCAGTGTCCGCCCTGCTGTTTACGAGGTCCTGCAGCAGCCCTACCATGGTAACCAGGGTGGTGTTGATGGCTCGGATGTCCTCCCTGTACCCCCGATAGTGTTCCTCCTGCAGCACCTGGATCTCCTGGAACCGGGCCAGTACCGTCGCCATCGTCTCCTGGGAGCGGTTGTATGCTCCCATGATGGTGGTGAGGACCTCGTGGAGAGTGGGTTCCCTGGGCCTCTCCTCCCCCCCCTGTCGCACAGCTGCCCGCCGAGTTGCCCTGTTTCCCTGGGCCTCTGCCCCCTGGCCGGTGTGCCCACTACCACTGCCCCCAGGTCCCTGTTGTTGTTGGGGTGGTGGGTTATCCTGGGTGCCCTGTAGTGGTAGACACACCGCAGATTGACGCGCCCTGGAGACAGAGGCATGGGCCCGCTGGGTGGGAGCTGTGCTGGTGTTCCCAGAGGGGTTAGGGTCTATAGTGGCCTGTGCCTGTGTGAGGGGAACCGACTGTCCAGAGGTCCCCGATGGTCCGGGCTGGTCATCGGTGTCCAGATCGACAGAGCTGCTGTCATCGCTGACGGCCTCTTGGGTGGGGGGTGTGGATAATTCTGGCCCCTCCGCCGCGGTGTGTTGACGGTCGGGTCCTGCAGGGGTATAGAGGTATGGTTATAGTTTCAATGTGTGGCATATGGGTGTATCTGTGGGTTCCCGTGTCCCCAAGTGCTGGCATTCGTGTGTGGGGGCTTTGGTGAGGGTGGCTTGTGGGGGGGATGTGTATATGCATTGGGCATGCTTTGGTGATGGGTGTCCATGCTTAGTGGACGCATGCAGGCCTAGGTTTTGGGATGTGTGGGTTGTGATGGTGAGACATTGGCGGGGAATAGGTGTGCTGGGGGTGGGGGTGAGGATGGTGGTGGGGGTGAGGATGGTGGTGGGGGTGAGGGTGGGGGTGAGGATGGTGGTGGGGGTGAGGGTGGGGGTGAGGATGGGGGTGGGGGTGAGGGTGGGGTTCGAGGATGGGGATGAGGGTTGGGGTCTGATTTGGCATGCAGGTGGGGGGGAAGCAGTATTGAAGCTTCAACTTACCAGTATCCATTCCTCCGCCGACTCCTGCGAGGCCGTCAGGATGCAGGATGTTCAAGACTTCCTCCTCCCATGATGTGAATTGTGGGGGTTGAGGTGGGGGTCCTCCGCCAGTCTTCTGCACGGCGATGTTGTGCCTGGATACCATGGAACGCACCTTCCCCCGTAGGTCGTTCCATCGCTTCCTGATGTCTTCCCGATTTCTGGGGTGCTGTCCCACTGCGTTCACCCTGTCGACAATCCTCTGCCATAGCTTCGTCCTCCGGGCAATGCTGGTGTATTGTACCTGTGTGCCGAACAGCTGGGGCTCTACACGAACGATTTCCTCCACCATAACCCTGAGTTCTTCGTCTGTGAAGCGGGGTTGTCTTTGGGGTGCCATGGGGTGGTGTGTATGATGTGTGGGGTGGAGTATGTGTATTTAAGTGAGTTGAGTGTGGTGGTGTGTGTTGTTTTGTGTGTGGATAGTGTGTGGGTGATGGTGTTGAGTGGCTGTGGCTGTTATGTTTTGAATGCTGGTGTCTCTCTCTTGGCTTCGTTACGATTTTGTAAGCGTAGGGGTTTGTGGGTGATGTGGGTGGGTGTTTTATATTGTATTGTGTGTGTGGGAGTGGTGTGTGTATGTGTATCAGGTGTGTGGGATTCAAATCGTCCAATGTGGGTGAGTTTTGTTCGTTGGTGGGTATTCTGACCGCGCCGGTGTGTCCCGCCAATGGAATACCGCGTTTGAATGACCGCCGCGTGGATTCGTGGGTCGTAATGGGATGGGCGTATTTCTGTTGGCGTGGCGGTGGAGGTTTGGTCACCTCCACCTTTCCGCCGACCGCTGGTCTGGCGGTCTGTTGTGGCGGTCTGATTTTCGGAGGTTTGCCTTCTGCGGGTCAGAATGACCGTGGTGGGTTTCCGCGACCGCGGCGGGATTATGGAGGATTTCTGACCGGCGGTAGGCGCCTTTTACCGCCGAGGTCAGAATGACCCCCACTGTCTTGTGTTTCTTGGAACGTTTTTGCAACCTCCTTAAAACAATGCAACTGTTTATGATAATATAAAGTAGGGTTCATCATTCAATTCCATCAGACATTTATGTTTTATTTCTTATTTCGAGTCCTCTTTAAAACCTGAGCCCTTCCATGAACTATTAACTTGTTCTGGATCAATATTTTGCTTGCTATCAAAAAAGCAAACTATTTCTCGATTTCTTTATACAAACATGTTTCCATGTAGATAATATGATGTGCCACATTGGAAGTTCTTTATTTCAGCTATTATCCAGAAGTGAGGAAATACTTAAAACAATATTTTCTCTTAAGGATAATGATCTGACTTTAAATAAGCATACTTCACTCACAGAAATTAATATTATGGTTCAATTTTGGTACTTTGGGATAACGTGAAACCTGGAAAAAATAGCCAAAAGAGAATTTTAGTGCAGATACTTTGAAGAGTGGATGTAGTGAAAGAAAGAAAAACAGAAAGAAAATAAGAAAAAAACGTATCCTTGAAGTATCCACAGAGAGCTTCCACGTTTGCAGAATTTAAAATACAGATTGGAAACGGACACTTTTGCTGCTCATGCTATACCTGGTGTATGTGATGATGAAGGGTTAACCTTAAGCTGCCAGTAGTGCATCTGCTTTAAAGTAGTAGTAAGATGTTGGTTATTAGAGTTTTCATAAATGTAAAACGACATAAAATATGCAATAAACTGCTTTTCTTTCTTGGAACCGGCTAATAGATTTACAGTTACATAATAGATCATGCTTCATAAAGAACTGGCCAAATCCAATACCTTCTCCTGTTCTAAAATCACCAAGGTATGCACCCAGATGCTTAGCTCCACGACCCCCAGTTCGGAATAGTAGAAAATAACATGGCCCAATCATTACCAAGCCTTTTTACAACCTCGGCATGTCTGTCTGACACTTTTCAGAATCCCAAACTGTCTTCTAGAAAGATCTAAAATGCAGACATGGCTAAATGTTCTCTACAAGAAAAGCTTCTGGCTAATATGTCACAGATTGCAAATCTTGTAACAAAAGGCACGTGATGGATGGTCTTTGAATGCAACAACTTTCAAGGTTTTGTGGACGATGTTTTAATTGAAACATTGGTATTAGACTTGAATTGTGCAGTTCTGGTTGCCGAAGTTTGTGAGCAACAGTTAAAATCCAGCACCCTCATTCAGATTTCACAAAACCGCCATATTTGTAATAAGCATCCACCTGAATCTTTGTTAATTGCACATCAACCCAAAATGCAATGTTATCTGTGTTAACATATAGGCCCTCATTCTGACCTTGGCGGTCGGCGGAGAGGCGGCGGTCGGACCGCGAACAGACCGGCGGTATTAAAAATGGCATTCTGACCGCGGCGGTCACCGCCGCAACCGACCGCCACTTCCCCACTCCGACAGCCACGGCGGTCATGACCGACGGGCTGGAGTCTGCGCACTCCGGTCCGGCGGTCGACCCAAGACCGCCAACGGTATCATGACCCTGCTTACCGCCGCGGTTTCTGGCGTTCGGGAACCGCCATGCGAACCATGGCGGTAGGCACTATCGGGGCCAGGGAATTCCTTCCCTGGCACTGATAGGGGTCTCCCCCACCCCCCACTGCCCCCCCGAGTCCTCCCCCCACACCCTCCACCCCCCTGCCACCCCCCAGAGGTGGTACGAACCCCCTCCCCACCCCCACCCCGACATGCACATACACGCACCCCGACATGCACACACCCCCAACATGCACATATACACACCCCCTACACACACACATACACAACGGGGACACATACCCGCACACATACATGCCGACATGTGCACCCGCCGAACTACACACATTGCCCATAGGCACAGCAGCACTCCCCGCCCGCATGCACGCACTCACACACCCCCTCTACACACTCACACGCACACCCCCATGCACGCACACATCACACAACACCCCCCCACCCCCTCCCCTCACGGACGATCAACTTACCTTGTGCGTTGGTCCTCCGGGAGGTGACAGGAGCCATGGGGAGGTGACCGCCAACAGAAGACCGCCAACAGAAGACCGCCACACAGAAATGTGGGTCGTAATTCTGTGGGCGGTGTTCTGCTGGCGTGGCGGTGGAGGTTGACCAGTCTCCACTTTCTCGCCGACCGCCAGTGTGGCTGCTGGCGGTTTTCCGGCGGAACGCTCCCAGCGGTCAGAATGCGCACAGCGGCATACCGCCGCGGTCGGCGGTCTTCACCGCGGCGGTAACTCGGCGGTCTTGCGAAAAGACCGCCAAGGTCAGAATGACCCCCATAGTAATAGCTATTAGGGGAGCGTGGCGTAGGTGGGGAACTGAGATGGTGTGCCTCGTCTGAGCTCTAGCGCTGGGGCTCGATTGAACAGTCTGATTCAGCCAACTGATGGACATCTGAGAAGAAAAGAGCGGTTACTGATGTCTCTGCCTGTGGGGAGGCCCCCGTAGACGTTGCATTAAGCACGGTATTGTTAGCAGGTGAGGTCAGATGGCTGCAGCTCCGTAAACGTCACCCAAGGTGGCCTCTCGGTCCTGCTATGCCTGAAATGTTGTGCCAGATGCGGGCGGCCATGATGGCTAGCAAATCCACTTGAGCCCACATCGCGCAGGTAGAAGGAGAGATGCAAAAACGACTTCTACTTTGGTGGCTACTGTGTATTTCTGGCAATATTGCACCAGTTTTTGATCAATGTAACACATGGGGCTTAAAATTGTCAATTAGCTACCCAGAAACTAAAACTTTTATTTTTAAGGCATCTGTTTATGATGGCATATGTTCAATAAGGTTATGTATTTTGATCTGCTGAATGATATGCAGCAGATGTTGAAAGTTCTTTTGGGCCTTATTCATTTTAAAATGATTGAGTGCTGAGCAGAGCTATGGACAAGAACCAACTGAAAATTGATGTTTGATTCGGTAAGATAGTCCAACTAACCTAAGTATCCTTCTGGAAACGGACGTTCGGGTCAAAGCTACAAATTGTTAGTGTAAAAACAGTAATGAACATTAAAAATTTGTTTTCAGTGACAAAACCTTTATGCTTACTTTGTTGCCTAGCAGATCACGTTATTGCAGAAGTGTTCCTTTATTGCTGTTTTGTATTGTCTTTCTACACCTTCAGTTACTTATTTTTAAATAAGCAAGCCATCAAGCACTTAGACCAGAAAACGTGGTGACAGCACTGAAAGCACACAGTGCTTTCAGCTTTACTACAGACTTTTATCCGCATCCCTAGTCCAAACACTTGCTGCTAGGCCATGTGCTGGCTGCCAGGGCAGTCTTTTAACTTATTTTTTTTCAGACAGGCATGCTGCAAGCATAATTCAAGGGAACTCCCTCCAATATCTATCTTGAAGGCAGCAGATGTTGAACCCAAGATAATTTACTCTGTGTGTGCATATGTGACATATTATGACACGCAGCTTCTGATAACTGGGAAAACACACTTGCTGCTTTCAACTTTTGAACATCTTTAACCATCCTTCATTTTGGAGGGGCATTGTTTAAAGACTCTATGCTATCAAACTATGGGGTCAATGTTTTGGAGTCAGAGATTAAAACCTCAAATTCGCTCATCTGCTGAGAGGGGGGGGGGAGACTGGGTTTTCTCTCAACATGTTGAAACTCTGGCATTGTCTTCTGAATCTAACTTGCCCCTTCACTCTTAACAGTCCAGAAAGTGATATTTTCTTTCTTAACCTTCCATATGATAAATGGCCTAATTTCACATGTGCACCTTTGAGACAAGCACAATAAGTAAAGTAGCATTAAACATATCTCAGAAGGCACCCCTTGTGCTGGAGAAGGGGTCCAGTAATTTATGAAGACACCCAGTCTAATAAAAAAAGCTAGACTAACTTTTTTGAAGCAAGGATAATAATCTATGCTTTTGTTATCTTTTTACAGTGTAATGGAATCTCTGTGCAAGCTGGCTACCTCTCAACTACCAAACTATGAGGAGGAATCTTGCCATAATGATCTGCAATTGCAAAAGAGGGCAAAATACTCTGAATCTTGGAACACACAAGAGGTGCCTTTTTAGTTGACTTTTTTTTTGTTTGTTTGCCTTTTAATGTTATCTTGCACAGCATCCTATTTCACTTTGCGGCCAACTGAATTCTTTGGCTAAATGAAAGCTTACAATGGAAAGTCATTTTAGATTAATTTTATCACAACCTATTCTTTGTTTGGTGTATTGCCACAGGTCCCCATATCAAAACTTAGGGTATTGCGCTTTACCTCGAATAAAGACAAGACACAGTGAGTATTGGGAAATGTCATAAGTTGCAAGGCTGCTACTCAATGCAAATTGGCATTCTTGTCAACACCAGCTTTCCTCACAAATTCTTTTTATATCACTCTCCACCTTGTGTAAAGAAAGAACATGTTTTAAACTCAAAACATTTTCTTTTTTTTACAGGGATGCCATGTTTGTCCCAAGTATTTAATTTCACATTTGTTTTTTTAAATTAGACTTGTGAAATACCGGATGACAAAAATGGCATTCAGAGAATGTACTTGCTTTACAGAGTCTTTAAGAAATTATCCATAGGCCCCTACTTAAACATTTAGGAGCGATCCAGAAGCATCCAGAGCATTTCATATAATCATTCAGAAGTCATCTTCATTTGTAACAACTAAGAGTACCCACTGACTGGATTCTCTTGGTTGTTGCAAATTGATTACTTCTAAATGACTCCACAGGTTACTCTTGGTTGTTACACATTGATTAGGGAATGGATCATAGTGTGCTTCCCCCACACCCCTTGTGTATATTAACTGTAATCTCCATTCATCCTTCAGTAGTCATGAAGTCATCTAAACGTAATCTGCACTCAACCTGAAGTTGTCATAAAATCATATTGGAGTAACCCAGACTCATTCTGAAGATGTCAGGAAATCATTCAGGAGCTATCCACAGTAATCATGACGTTGTCCTGAAATCATCCTGGAGTAATTCACACTCATCCTGAAGTTGCCACTTAGTATTCCTTGAGTAGTACAAGATCATCACGCATTTTCAATTGAAGTAATCAGGACACCACCCTGGAGTAGTTTTATGGTGACTCTGGAGTCATCTCATTTAAATATTTCACCCTATACACCTACTTCAGGATGGCTTGGGATGACTTCTCCAGATAATTACAGGATTAGCCAAGCTGAAGTCATCTCCAGAATGACTCTAGTATGATCTTCCTTTTTGACTTAGGGATATAGTAGTGAGCCCAGCGTGGAGAGTGTGTGGAGATCACAGTCTGTAACTCTGTAACCCAATAGTAATGGGAAAAACATGCCTCGTCTGAAGCGAGCGGCCCTAGCAGCTTCATCTAAGTTTACGCCTACAGCTCCTCTACCCACCTGGAGATGGTACTTCTTGTTTTATGCCTGCATCAATCCCTGCTCTTACACACTCAAACGTGGAGTCACGGGGTCAGTTGATCTGTGCATATTTCATCAACCAGTCCATTTTACCTGGGGTCATCTTACGCAGCATCCTTCTCACCGGGGGTCACTAGACCATCACTTTACGAGTCTACTACAGTGCTGAACAGCACAGCCCCCATGGTCACCACGCATAGCAAGCCTCTGAGAACCCACTCAATTAAGGACAAGATGATGTCCTCAAAACAGACCTAACTGGATAGTTCAGAAGGGGTTCTGGAAGATGCTGCATTGGATGCAGAGTTCCTTTGCTAAGCCTTAATACTTGCAGCCACTGCAACCTAGGGCTGGCTTAAGGTTAAGGAAACATACCTGACTGGACCCAGATGGTATTTGTGAGTGTACTGCACAGTAGGACTACCAGCCATACCAAACAGTACACCCCCAAATCCTCACATTCACACACTATCGCACTGTTCTCAATTTATGGACCAAATGAAAACAAAAATGAGTTCTGTAATTTTCTACTGCCGCTGATAGCGGTTTTCACCATGGGTATTTATTACTCGAGGGAGTGGGGATTTCAGTGCAGTTCTACACCCTTTGATGAACAGGTCAGTAGCATGGCATGACATCCTGTCCCCCAGATGCTACTTCAAGGCCTGACAGACTTACAATTAGTAGATATCTGGAGGAAAACACATGGAAGAGAGGGATTCTGCCTCTTTTTCAATGTCCATAATGTCTATAAAATATCCAAAGTCCATAAAATCCACACAAGAATAGATTTCTTCCTAACATCTTGATTTCTATAAACCATGGGCCATAGAAACTCCTATAGTCACACATGCCCTCTCAAACCATGCTTCAGTGTCCCTCTTACTAGATGCGGGTATGCACCCACAGTCCATACCCCTTCCTAGTACGTAAATGAAGCCACCTTCAGTGATCCAGCCCTGTGCGATTCAGTACAAGAGGACCTTGAGAATTACTTAAAGTAAAATGATACTGGTGAAATCGCCTGCACTACCCCGTGGGACGCAGCTAAAGCTGTGCTTAGGGGAGAATTCATAGCTGACACAGCGGCATTCACCAAGTTGGCCGAAGCTAAAAAATTAAATCTCAAGCCTAGTTAACCAACTTGAATCCAAAACAAAGCTTCTGGATTGAAAGAAGTATATAAACAACTGAAACACATCAGGGGAATGTTGGAACAGCTATAGATGGCTGATGCAGTGCAAAAACTGCTATCCCTCAACCAAAAGTACTACAAAAAATGGGACAGTGAAATAGGTTGCTAGCTTTTACGTTGAGATGGAAACAAACCAAAATTAATATCTCTATCATTGAAGGTGATGAGTGATGATTCTACAGAGATGCAACCAATATTCTCAACATTTTCACAGCTTTTTAGTCCTCCTTATAAGAGGTATACCCTACAACTAGCATAAATTATGGGTCCTATGCTTTCCACCACTTAGACCCTACCTTACTGCACAAACCTCAAAATCATATTATACCTGAGAATGTAAAGATAGCCTTCCATAATTGGAAAGACAACAAAGCTCTAGGGCTGGACATTTTTTCTTTATCCTTTAACAAAGCCTATTGTGAGCTTATTGTAGAGTCCCTGGTCAGGGTTTTCAACTTGCTTCTCCTTACTAAGTGGGTCACACCTACAATGATGGAGTCTGTAGTTATTCCTTCACTGAAACCTGGCAAGGATCCCATGGCTTGCTGTTCCTGTAGGCCTATTGCACTGGTCAATTTTGATGTGAAAATATTTACCTCTATCCTCAGCTGCATACAATATGGCCACTACTTTTATTGAGCCAGATTTGTCAAGAATAGACAGGCCTGAGACAATGTGAGATTGGGGGTCAACTTTATCGATAAAGCTGAGAGGACCTACACTAAGACTATCCTTCTCTCACTTGATGCAGAGAAGGCTTTTGATAGCTTTGACTAGCACTATATCCGAATGTCACTCACAAAACTGGTTTGAGCCGCACATAATTATGTATGTACTGACTACAGCATGGAGACTACACTGATTGTCACCACAGATAACATCAGGACCCTCATTGACCGAGAAGTTCGGCAGCTCTGATCTTTCTTGACCTCTCTGCTGCGTTCAATACAGTCTCCCACCACACTCTCCTCAACAGACTCCAAAACATAGGCATTCAATAAAAAACACCCTTAAGTGGGTCACCTCTTTCCTCTCATGCTGCACGCAGAGCATCCACCTTCCTCTCTTCACTTATACACCCAAGAACGTTGCCTGCGGCGTACCCCAAGGATCCTCCCTCAGCTCAACCTTGTTTAACATCTACATGACCCCCCCTCAGACATTGTCAGATCCTACGGACTCAATATAGTCTCCTATGCTGACAACACTCAACTAATCCTCTCATTCAATAAAGACCCCCACAACACCAAAGCTAACTTTCTCAACGCCATGACCAACGTCGCAACATGGATGAAAAACAGCTGCCTCAAACTAAACACAGACAAAATAGAAGTCCTGATCTTCAGAAAGAACACCTCCGTGTGGGACCACAGCTGGTGGCCAGCAGAACTCGGAGCAATGCCCTCTCCATCAGACCACGCACAAAGCGTTGGCATCATCCTCGCTAAATAAATTGACTCCTCCTGCTTTTACATCCTCCATATGCTCCGACGAATCTTCACATAGATTCCTACTGGCACCACAAAGACAGTCACACATGCCCTGGTCACCAGCTGCCTTGAATATGACAGTTTTCTCTATGCTGGAGTGTCCTCCCAGCTACTTATAAGGCTCCAGATTCTACAGAACACCTCAGCCAGACTCATCCTCAACCACAAGTGCTCAAGCATCACCCCACACCTCAGGAACCTCCTGGCCCACATCCAGAAGGGATGCCAATTTAATATCCTGAAAATCCTCACACTCGCATACAAGGCTCTCCACAACCTAGGGCCATCCTGCATCAACCATCGAATGGGCTTCTACATCCCAGCAAGACAACTATGCTATGCCTGGCTAAAACTCGCACACACCCTCTGCATCCATTGCAGCCACAGAAAAGGCCACTCCTTCTCCTACATAGAAGCCAAGTCCTGGAACAGCCTTCCCCTCCACCTCTGAATAGCTGCCTCCCTGGCAGTCTTCAGAAGGAGTCTCAAGACTTTTTGATGGAGACACAGCACCCTCAGCCCAGATGCCCTTAGGGGTGATAGTGCTGCACTTTACAGATTCTGTGATTAATTGGTTGACTGGCCAATTATGTATTTCTGGTGGCACTGATCAATTTTAAGGGAGCTCACTCCTTCCTGATCCACTTGGTTGGGAAACTAGACAGGGGTACCCCGTACCCCTCGGTGTTTGCACTAACAACCTATTGAAAAACAAACCTAATATCTGGGTGATTGAGATTGATGAGGAGCATTATAAAGTGTTCCTGTTTGCAGGTGATGTTTTTGCGCTTCCTTAAATGCCCCTGCATACCCCTCCTATTCCTCTGACACAAATTGAAACAATTTTAAGTGGCCTCAGGCTTTCATATTAATTACGGGAAATGTAAGCACATAGGGGTGTGGACCCGATGGATAGTTCTCAGCATTTGCTGTCTATGTCGGGCCTTCCATTGGCAGACACTTCTATACAGTATCTATGTTTTTTTCTCACTCATACAGTCAATGGCCACTATGAAGGTAATGTGTCTCCTTGTTCAAGGGTCTACTCTATACCATAAGGGCCACCTACAAATTTCCTGTTTGGGCCACATAAACCTTGTTAAAAATAATTTCTTGCCCAGGCTCCTGTACATAGCACAAACTCTCATATTGTGGCTTTCCTCCTTCATAAACAGAACTAAACAATTTGATTTGCATGGAACAACTGCACACCATGGGTGTCCAGAGATACACTGTGCAGAAGAATGACAGAGGGAGGTTTGAAACTTTTCTACCATTACCAACTACATCTGCATTTCCCAACTGCAATTTGATTTAGATTGGCACCAAATCCCCTATACTAAGCCTAGGGTGCTGTTTGAACGGGGCTGCTCTCACTTCTCCCTTCATTTCACTAAGCAACAACGCCTCTCTATGCCATATCCACATTATTAAGTTACCGGGACAAGATTGATACGTGACCACATACCCCTGCTTACTCTCACCCATTATAATAAACTTTGATTTTCAACTAGACTTGATGGATACACATTTTAAGAGGCCGAAATGCAAACTGCTTCTCCAGTTGACCATAGTTGATGAGTTTAGGTTAAACAACTGCTCAACCTGGTGTATACCAAGGTTGGTAGGGTTAAAGGGAGCAGAGCTAAATCACCATTATAAATACTCTTTACCCAGTGATGTATGAGGAAGGGAATTACTACACTGTGCACACTTACAAAAGGACAGCAACACAATAATGAGCTGAATTGGGAACAAGATTTGGGTAGAGAAATTACAGAAGGGACATGGTTGCAGATTTGAACAAAAATGGCTAAGTCCTTGATATATTCACAACACAAGGCTAATGGATATGAGATCCTCATCAGGTGATACTTTAAACCATTAAGGCTCCATGCAATGATTGGAATGCCTGAGCTCTGCTGGAAGAGCTATGGGGTGAAAGCCAAGCACTACCACATGTGCTGGCAGTGTGCATCTTTAAAGAGGTTCTGGGAGCAGCAGATTTGCCTGATCTGGTTGATCGGTGAAATTACCACTGAATCCACTAGTATTACTCTTAGGAAGTCACCTTGCTGCACTACACTTCGTCACTGGGAAGCATATGGTGCATTCTTATCCTCTCACCCTGTGCTGGTGCACAATCGGCTGCCTAGCACCAGCGTGGTCACCGTTGCACCATGGTGCAAGGGTGCTTGCGTTGCACGCAGGATTGTTTTGTATGTAAAAAGGGGCACCTTCCTGCACAAACACAATCCTTAGAGGCATATTTCTCTATGTGTGTTGCAAAATTCAGCACACATAGAAAGCTGAAGTAATGAGGAGAAGTAAAGATATTTCTCCTTGTTACGCCTCTCCTAAGAAGGCGCATCTTTTTGGCACATTTCCAGGTTTAACCGTTTTTTAAATTCTAGGAATACATAAAAAACCATGGAAGTTGCATGGGAACACAAACGCATCACTCATGGAACGCCTCCCTTGCGCAGATTAATGCAATGCAGCAATTTCTGAAGCATTGCATTACTCCAGATTTTTTAAGCCACTCAAAGCCAATCAAAGAGGCTCTGCCTAGAGGTTTGCATTATGCGTGTACCTCGTTGTGTGGTGCAGGCATGATGCAAAGGTCTCATAAATATGCCCCTCAGTGTACCCATACACCACCTATAGAGGCAGACTCTTTACTCCCTTTCTGCTGGCAGCCATACTTTCAATTGACCACACTTGGAGGATTTCACTTCCCCCCAAGTCTTACGATGTGGTGGTCCAAGTTATGGCACATTTAATCAGAGCGATTGACTGCAATCACATCAGATAGACTATACAATTTTGAGAGAATCTGGCTACCGCTCAAAACATAGGGAGAGGGAACAGATTGATCCAGCCACTGTCATGCCGGATACTTTACATAGATTCCATTTAGAGGGTGGCTTTCTTCATCTAAGAGTGATTCAGATACTGCTGATAATATCCTGATATGATTCGTCCCCACCCCATGGATGTACTCTAGTGTTTATGACATGTGATATGAAACTGCATATTAGCCCTGGTGTCCCTTCGATGGGACTATTATTTTGTCTGGGTATGGATTGTCCTGAGATATAAAAACCTTTTAAAAAAGTGTCTAAAAAAAAGAAAAAGAAATAGTTATTTAAAATATGGTTTGATAACTCTAACCCTGTTTCAAATCAAATTAAAGTGCAAGCAAAAGTCTTCAGTGCAGTCACTTGTTCTGGGGTCATCCTTTCAAAATAAATCAATTTCTATGGGAAAAAGCTTGCTTCTGTATGCCACTATTGCTGGAATCTCTGTATACTACACCCTCATCAGTCCCACAACAAATCGTATTATACAAGTGAATTAGCCAATTTATTAATGTCAATATTAATGTCTTTTACCTTCATAAAACAGTTGGCATGAGAGTGTCTGGACTAACACATCGCAATATATTTAAAATCAGTGACCACATCTAACTTCAAACCATTCATTGGTCAAAATCAGCTGAAAGATCATTGCCAAAACTCATAGGGCCCCAGTTAGTGTTTGGAAGAACAGTGGCTATGCCATAAATTGGCAGAGACCCACCAACATAAAACTTGTTGGTTCTCCATTGGCATTCAGAATTGTGAGCACACTGGGACCCAGATTTACTATTATTTGGAATAAAACAGCAAAACAACTTGCTGCACTGCTCTGGGTCAAAGGGAGGGGAGAGGAATGTGGCCTCACTGAGGCATTTTACTCTTTCTGTATTGAACGAGGAAATAACAAGGAGAAATGAAAATATTTCTCCTTGTTACGCCTCACCTGGGAAGGAGTAACATTTGGACATATCCCCAGGACTACTAGTGTTAGTAAATCTATGAGTGCACCACAAACAAGGGTGGACATATGGGAACATCTAGGCCCTACCCATGGAATGTCTTACCAGTGCAGAATAATGCAAGACAGTGACTTAGGCAGCCTTGCATTACTCCACATTTGCTATGCTACGCAGAGCCATGCAGTGTGCCTATGCGTGGCATAGTAAATCTGGTGTAAGGGCTTGTGTTGCAACACAAGCCCATAATAAGTCTAGCCCTTGGTTTCCAACAGCTCAGCCTCATCTGGATTTCTTATTGGAAAGACTTGACCTCGGAAACCAACAGCCAAAGAGCTGCTAGGTCAAGAAACGTGGTGTACTTAAGCCGGAAATATAAACAATGCCCCCCAACATGCACTGCCTCCACTGATGTGGTAGTTTAACAACAAATTCACCACTGCACAACCATCAAAGCATCCAGTGACCTTTATTGCCTTTCAGTATTTTTTTTTTAAATAAAGACGTCACCAGCGTAAAAGAACAGTACAATGTTCCTTCTGACCATTCATCCTGGATTTAATATGATACTTTCCACAGAATAAAAAAGGTTTCTTAAAAGGAATAATTATGTCACCACATATGACCCTGAAATACTTCAGTATGGCAATATATTCTCTTACTATTCCCTTAGTTACAATCTGACTTCATGACTGCTATATAACAGCCAAGGCATTAAGATGTAAATTTGACAGAATGTGGTACAAAATCACTGGAGCACCCTAGGGGAACATTGTCTGACACAACCACAATGTGGTCAATGTATCAACTGCCTTTAAAAAACTGAGGAATAAAAAGTGTAGGGCAGTGCTATTCACCCCCCATCCACTCCCTATCACCACCACCAGTACAGTAAGGCTCACCATCAAGTCCAGAACCATTGCCTTAATAATTATTGAGAGTCGCCAACTAATATGGAGGAATACTTTTCCCCTTTCCTGTCCAACTGCTTACCTCCTGTAGTAGGATTGTTCCAGAATTCTTCTTTTGTGCATTAAGAATGGAGAGAAAATGATAATTTAAAGGATCATTATTTCACCCCTTTCTGAACAATAATGCTTATCTAGCAACTCTCTAACCATCAGAAATTGTCCATAAATGTAATACTGTGTAGAAGAGGTGAACTTTACTATGTTGGAGAGGAGATTTAACAAATTTGCCAACCTCATAGTCCTAGGTTTGATAATAACATTATGAGGGATTAATTTTATTAATGATGCTTACAATATGGGTCTGCAAGATGTGAGTATTAGGATATGGTTTATTGTCTGGCTGTTGAGAGGTATGCCTTCCTCAGATTCATCCAGTGTAGAAATTAGCTATATTCAGTCACACTACCACTACCTTATCAACCTCATAGCCATCCGTAGGTAATTAATTCTTCCAATAATAGAGGTGAGTGTGTGTATGTGTGTGTGTGTGTGTGGGTGGGTGTGTATGAGTGTGTGTGTGTGTGTGGGTGTGTGTACAGTTTGTCTTCACTCCCTGGTGTTTGAAGAGGGCAGAGAATGATTGCAGAAGTTGCATTGTTTTTCGGGCCTCTGGATATTCACAATTAGCGAGTTCAGGAGAAAGCATCAACAAAGTATATCTTGTCAAGAAGGAAAGATAAGTTAACCACTGTAATGTCGCATTGATTCCGCATTGATTGTCAGTGCCTATAGTTCAATTATTGGTGTTGTTCCTCAGGGGAGCTGATGGTGAATTTCGGTATCTGTATGCCACAAGGAGTTTCCAGGGGTTTAGTTGAAGTAGAATGTCTTCACAACCAAGTGAGAAACTTGCAGGAATTTTATTCAAAGTAGTGTTATCAAACTTTCATAGTCAGTATATCATCTGACATAAATATTGTGTCCTGAATGTTCTCTACAGTGATATTGCCCTACTGAAGTTAAAAAGAGAAATTATACACACTTTGGGACACTATTTTTCTTAATGATAGTTCAGTATTCAACACATATGTCAGATAATATTTCTGCATATAATATTATGACAAGCATCCTAGCTAAAAGGCAGCTGTAAGGAAATGCCTCCTTGTCATGGTTATCCTCTGTCTTTTTGCCTTTTGCTGATGCCAAGTTATGATTGAAAGTGTGCTAGGACCCTGCTAACCAGACCCCACCACAACTGGCACAGCCCTGGCACTCAGATAAGTCCCTTGTAAATGCCATCCCTGGTACCAAGGGCCCTGATGCCAGGGAAGGTCTCTAAGGGCTGCAGCATGTCTCATGCCACCCTGGGGACCCCTCACTCAGCACATGCACACTGCCTCACAGCTTGTGTGTGCTGGTGGGGAGAAAATTACTAAGTCGACATGGCACTCCCCTCAGAGTGCCATGCCAACCTCACACTGCCTGTGGCATAGGTAAGTCACCCATCTGGCAGGCCTTAGAGCCCTAAGGCAGTGTGCACTATACCACAGTTGAGGGCATATGTGCATGAACACTATGCCCCTATATTGTCTAAGCAAAACCTTAGACATTGTAAGTACAGTGTAGCCATAAGAGTATATGGTCTTGGAGCTTGTCAAACATGAACTCCACAGTTCCATAATGGCTACACAGAAATCTGGGAAGTTTGGTATCAAACTTCTCAGCACAATAAATGCACACTGATGCCAGTTTGGAATTTATTGTAAAATGAACCCAGAGGGCATCTTAGAGATGCCCCCTGAATACCAATCCGACTTCTAGTGTGGGGCTGACCAGTTTCTGCCAGCCTGCCACAACCAGACGAGTTGCTGGCCACATGGGGAGAGTGCCTTTGTCACTCTGTGGCCAGGAACAATGCTTGTACTGGGTGGAGGTGTTTCTCACCTCCCCCTGCAGGAACTGTAATACCTGGCGGTGAGCCTCAAAGGCTCACCCCCTTTGTTACAGCGCCACAGGGCATCCCAGCTAGTGGAGATGCCCGCCCCTCCGGCCACTGCCCCCACTTTTGGTGGCAAGGCTGGAGGAGATAATTAGAAAAACAAGGAGCAGTCACCCACCAGTCAGGAGAGCCCCTAAGGTGCTGTGAGCTGAGGTGACCCCGGCCTTTAGAAATCCTCCATCTTAGTTTTGGACGATTCCCCTAATAGGATTATGGATGTGCCCCCCTCCCCTCAGAGAGGAGGCACAAAGAGGGTGTAGCCACCCTCCAGGACAGTAGCCATTGGCTACTGCCCTCCCAGACCTAAACACACCCCTAAATTTAGTATTTAGGGACACCCAAGAACCCAGAAAATCAGATTCCTGCAACCTGAACTAAGAAGAAGGACTGCTGACCTACAAGCCTGCAGAGACGACGGAAGACGACAACTGCTTTGGCCCCAGCCCTACCGGTGTGTCTCCTGACTTGAAAAACTGCAACAGTGACGCATCCAACAGGGACCAGCGACCTCTGAAGCCTCAGAGGACTGCCCTGAACCCCAGGACCAAGAAACTCCTGTGAGCAGCGGCTCTGCTCAACAAACAGCAACAATCTTACAACTTTTCTGCAACTTTCAAAGACCTCACTCTTCCAGCCGGAAGCGTGAGACTTCACCCTCTGCACCCGACGCCCCCGGTTTGAGATCCAGAGAACCAACACCACAGGGAGGACTCCCAGACGACTGCGACCCCGTGAGTAACCCAAGTCAACCCCCCCCCGGACCACTACAGCGACGCCTGCAGAGAGAATCCAGAGGCTCCCCCTGACCGCGACTGCCTGTAACAAGGGACCCGACGCCTGGACCAAGCACTGCACCCGCGGACCCCAGGACCAGAAGGAACCGAACCTTAGTGCAGGAGTGACCCCCAGGCGACCCTCTGCCTAGCCCAGGTGGTGGCAGGCCCGAGAAGCCCTACTGTGCCCTGCCTGCACCGCTAGAGTGACCCCCGAGTCCCTGCATTGTTTCCTATACAAAACCCAACGCCTGCTTTGCACACTGCACTCGGCCGCCCCTGTGCGCTGAGGGTGTGTTTTGTGTGCCTACTTGTGTCCCCCCCAGTGCTCTACAAAACTCCTCTCGTCTGCCCCCGAGGATGAGGGTACTTAAGTGGTGGCAGACTGGAACCAGAGCACCCCTTGTTCTCCATAGGCGCCTATATGTTTTGGGCACCTCTTTGACCTCTGCACCTGACCGGCCCTGAGCTGCTGGTGTGGTAACTTTGGGGTTGCCTTGAACCCCCAACGGTGGTCTGCCTATGCCCAGGAACTGAGACTTGTAAGTGTCTTACTTACCTCACAATCTAACCAATACTTACCTCCCCCAGGAACTTTTGATTTTTGCAGTGTCTACTTTTAAAATAGCTTATTGCCATTTTAACAAAAACTGTATGTGTTATTGCTCTAATTCAAAGTTCCTAACTTACTTGTGTGGAGTACCTTGCATTTTATGTATTTACTTCAAATTTTGAACTTGTGGTTCTAAAAATAAATTAAGAAAATATATTTTTCCATATGAAAACTGTAGACCTGGAGTTAAGTCTTTGAGTGTGTTCCTCATTTACTGCCTGTGTGTGTACAACAAATGCTTAACACTACCCTCTGATAAGCCTACTGCTCGACCACACTACCACAAAATAGAGCATTAGAATTATCTAATTTTGCCACTGTCTTACTTCTAAGGGGAACCCTTGGACTCTGTGCACACTATCTCTTACTTTGAGATAGTATATACAGAGCCAACTTCCTAGAGCAGCCATTTGGTATTTTGGGGCCTACACCTCCTCCAATACAGGAAGTACAGGAAGAAAATATTTCCCTTTGCAACAACTCTAATGACCCACTCTGGATGATGGATTAGATCCTTTAAGCCACAAAGGCTGTACAGGATGCCACCAGGACTCGCCAAAGCACCAACAAACAGAATCCTGTGAGCCATTTGGGGTCCAGCCTACCTTAACTAGTTTTCAAATTCAGAACACAGTGATGAGTCAGTGCAATGTAAATTCACTGATTACTGGTTGGAAGGTAAATAGGCATTATCCTACAAGTCACCCCATCAAGACATTACACCTGGATAGGACAGTTCAGGACAGTTAAGGCCACAGTGTACGATATTCCTCAATTACAAGGAGTATGCCTGCCCTACACATGTCATGAACCCACAGCCAATTCAAAGTGCAAACTGTGTTATGTCAGGCACCATAGACAAAGAACACGTTTCAGGTAAATCATAATGAGGTTTTGGAGGAATGGACCTGTCACCAGCATTCCTGTCATTGGTGAGCATTTGAAGCCACAGGTAAGAAGTAGGACACTTCTGGGTATTCGCTACTCAGAATGAAAGAAGTGCACCTGCTCATGGTGACAAATATGATAATATTGCATTGCATGTATGAGTGCAAGCCACAGGGCCTTTATGGATGTACAAGACTGAAGCTGAACATTTTTCAGACAGCTATGTGGCCAGATGTAACAAAAAAGGCATTTGCGATTCGGAAATAGCGATTTTTAAGAATTCGCTATTTCTGATTCACAAAATGCAATGTATCATATTTGCGATTTGGTAATAGCGATTTCTTAAAAATTGCAAATGCTATTACCGAATCGCAATTTGCGATACAGACCCCATTCGCACCAATGGGCCTGTAAGCCCATATTTGCAAATTTTTTGCATTTCCCAAATTGCGAATTCCTAACTGGAATTCGCAATTTAGGAAATGCAAAACCCCAGGGTGCTGGGGGCCTAAGGCCCCCTCTGCTGCACCCCAAAAACATATTTCAGGACATGTAAGGCACACACATGCCAAAGGGGCATGTGTGCGTTACATGTCAATTTTAAAAATGCATTGCCCAATTCGCTTTAAGGAATTGCGTGTTACATGTGGTTTAGAAATCGCAAATAAGGATTCCTTATTTGTGATTTGCGATTCTCTAAACAGACTCCCAAATTTAAGGAATCGCTACTTTAGCGATTCCTTAAATTTGGGTCGCGAATTCCTTTCATAAATACTGAAAGTCATTTTTGCATTCGTAAGCGGGCATTCGCACCGTTTGCGAATGCAAAAAGGCTTGATACATCTGGCCCATGGTTTGTTACAGAGGTCTTATACCCTGCTGGAGAAGGTCACTTAAAATTTAAATAAACTTCAGAGTCTGCACTTATTCTGCTGGGTGTTCTTTTTGTTTTTAACTTGAATGAGACTTGTGAATAGGGTTTTTTGGTTCCTGATAACCACTTTAAAGCAACTCATGGTAATGTTTTATTTTCCACTATAAACGTAGCACACCATATTAGGGATTTGTGCCCACTACTGTATAGGCTAATGTCAGACACAGATAAGCCTTCTTGAGGTGGTGTGGGATGTTGCAAAGTAAGGAAAATAGGGCTATGTGCAAGTATGCATCTGTGTGTGTGTGTGTGTGTCTGAGTATATGTGCATGGAACCTTTGGAACCTTTAACTGTTTGCTACCCTTAATGCACCTGTTCTGTGTGTCAAAGGGAAGAATGCACTGTTGATGCCCATGTTGTACCTGGTTCCTGTGTCCTAAGAAGGTTGAGAAAAGCTTAAAACTATAAACAGTGCAAACAATTGCCGATGGTGTTATGATTATATTGTTAACAAGAATGTGAGGTGAAGATAGCTTGATAACAGAAGATGACTTTCAGTAACTGGGAAGTGGGCATAACCAATGTCATGCCATGAACTAATTGTGCCATTGGCCAAAATACCCACACTGGCAGGGGAATCTCAGTCAACTGCTTCTTTCACGTTCTCTCATTTTGATTTCTTCTTTAGAGTTATACAGTCACTCTCGGTGGGACATAACAGGCTAGTGGTGATTGTCTGTCATTTGCAAGATCTTAGTGGGAAATGGCAGTGCATTTTCTGTGAACAGTGTCACTGCTAGCTCCTAATGTTTGACTTGAATCTTGCACGAAGGGGAGTTGCTTACGATTTGCATGCATAAAGAAATAGTAGCCCTTCCAGTGACAGAAATGGCATGTGATTCTGATTTGGCAATGTTGATGTAAGCAATGGCCTCCTCACTCACAGGCCAACAGGTGTCATGATCCACTGAGGTCTGAGGATATTAGCTCCAGTCCTCAGAACAGAAGAACGCCTATAGGTGTTTCTAGCTCCTATCAAGTAATCAAACTGACTGATGTTCTCCCTCATAGCTTTCCTCCAATGCTTTCCAGACCTTTCCTGGAAGGTGTAAAAAATTATTCCTTCTGGTCACCCTACACCAATCAAAATTGAGTAATAGTCCAGAAGACTAGAGGTACTCTGTACTTTCACCTCAAATTTAGATTGCTTTCCGACCAGAAATTAAATGAATGTCTCGACTCTTGAAATGCTTTAAAAGGTTCTGTTTTCCTGATGTGTCTTTCCTTTCCGCTATAGATCTGGAAGGGTGTTTTAAATGGTGAAAAATGAATGCAATTAACATGTAGAAATAACATGTAGGCCTCAGATGAACAGCCATATTTTTAAAGTAAATGAGAGCTTTAGGCTTTCATTTTTACAAGTATTTAGTTATAATAGCTGCAGAATGCTGCATAATTTTTTCTTTTTGCCAGACCTGACCTAGGTCGGGAGTGTGAGATGTTAACTTTTTAAAGAGGCAAATGTGCTGACAAAAGCACACCTTAATAGACAATATTAATTGAGCATATTTTTCATAGAATATAATAATGTATTAAAATATTTACTTTATTTTCTGTAGAATATTTCACATGAAGAATAAGTCTTATTTTAGATGGATGAGAACCTTATGAGCTCATAGTATAATGCAGAGGCCTAACTATGAACTGTAGTTGTTTTATAGTAAGTAATTGGTGAGAACTCTTCTATATCTTACAAAATGTTTCACATAATGTTTCATTCTAATGTTAATATCTGTAGGCCATTGTCTCTTGACTGCTTAGATGATGGAAACGTTCCTGTTCCCATGATGACACAGTGCGCTGATTGGATGAGCTGTCGGAAAACTACAACAACTTGTTTCAAACTTGCTGATATAATATTCTATAAAAGTGTGTGTTCCTAGAGTAAGCAGGACACTCTCTGGAAGAAGTCTCTGCAGAGCCCTTTGCAGACATTTGTCACATTAATGCTGAAAGACCCTTTTGTTTCTCTGACTAAATCTATGCTGCTCTGAGAATCTACTAAGTTTCTAGGACCTCTACGTATGGGAAGTTCTGCTTTGACTAATATTTGAGATTTGATGCTAAAAGCTTCATGCTTTCACCTCTCGATTTAAAGCTCTTTATGGGCTCTAACTGTTGTGTTTCTCTGATTCTCCTAAGCTTAGAATAGGGACTTCTCTTTTATGGAACATGATTTATGCACTTGTTCTGATGCTAATTATTTGATTAATTATCAGCTGAATTATTATTTTTGATGCTGAACAATGATGATATATTTACTAAACGATTTTAAATAAAGCTTTGAAACTCACACAAATTCTCATCATTAACTCCCAAAAACTGAAATTGAAAATTGTGATGAATAAGTTGATTTTGATTTGCAGCTCCTGATTAATTCCTACTGATGTCCAAGGTCTTTTGTCCTGGGCCTAGCAAAAGCGGGGGCTGCTGATTTGATGGGTTAGTAAGTCTATAAGACCGTAAATCAAATGTTTAACTAAAGTCCCTGCTCCACCAGGTCCACTGTTGATTTATTGATAGAATTACCCCTAAATTTCAATTTTGTGGCACTAGTCATCATTTTGAGCGGATGTGTGGGATAGCATGATCATTGGATTCTGTATCTAAATAAAGCCAATGCTTAATTTGAGCCAGTGGGTTCTGGTGCTCCGCACCAGCACTTTATTGACATCTCTGGCACTTTTGAAAGTCTGGCACATGGTGGCCTGTCTGTCTAATTTAGAAATTAACAATACAGCAGTCATTTATTAATTCAATTTACAATAAAAATGACACATACCTGCTGCCCAAGCCATCCTTTTTGTGTTGGGTGCTGGAATAGTGTGAATTGTCACAACTATAGGAGTGTGATGGTTAATAGTTCTGGTAGTATGATCATAAGCTGTCTCTGCAGGGGCAAAGGGTGGTGCAAGCTGCAGTGGCCTCCCAAAGGAGCCCTGGCACTCAATTTGTTTTACAAATTAAGCACAGAGTAAAGCACATAAACTAACATATTAGACCTGAAAATGGGTGATGTCTAGGCTCACAAGGGCACAAAAAGATTGGAAGAACCAAATAATTATTCATAGAAAATGTGCTTCTCTAATAATTATATTATGATGTGGTTGTTTGTTCTTTACAATGCATTCCTAGCGGTTCTTATGCAGCCTGCAATGTTTATATTTCGGCACGAGTGCTGGCGCTGTGTAATCTTATATTAACATGGATTATGTCTTTTTTTTAGAAAGAACCTACAGTATAATGACATTATATTGTTTTAAAAAGAAAAAGATTATAAAATGTTAAAAGCTGTATGGGCCAGCTGTACTATTGCTCTGGTCAAAAAAAGTGGTTGCACTTTGCATTCGGTCTTTTGTGATAACAAATTAATTTTGCAAATTAACTTATGTACTAATAGGTTGGTTTTCAATATAAGAAATTAGAGTATTGCAGTCTGACCTACATCATTGACAGAAATTAGACTGGTCGTAAATTGTGATGCACTCCGATTGGACAAAATTACAGGAAAGATGGCCTGCAAAGGTCAGCAGACCACCATCCCTGTGACTGTGTTTAATAAATTATAACTTTTTTTAAACAGTCAATGTCCTTAAAGAAAATAGGCCTTTTTTAATTAAAAAAGTTTTAATTTTAAGAACCTCATTTTAAAAGTAGCCTACATTCCTGAAAATAAATAGTTCTCATTTTTCAAACACTTGAGTTAAGGTTTGCAATGACAGTCCTTAATTTGAGGCAGTGAGTGCCGATGCCCAGCACCAGCACTTAATTGTCAGCACCAGCTCTAGTGACTGTCCACCACTTGGTGGTGCTGTCTGTCTAATTTTTAGATGACCACTACACGTTTAAAAAGTCAATATACATTAAAAAAGACTAATACCTGCCACTCATGCCATTAATATAGCTTTGGGTGGACTGGAATAGTCTGAATTGTCACACTTGTAGAAATGTGATGGTTAGTAGTTGTGTTGGTACTGTCATTGGCAGCGCTGGCAGGGGCAATGGGTTGTGCAGGCTGCAGTGGCCTCCAGAGGGGGCCCTCATGCTTACTTTTTTTTTTTAATCAAGCACTGAGCATTCGTCCACTGTCTATTCACCTCAAAATGTGTATTCCATTTCACAAAAGTCACCTTAG
This sequence comes from Pleurodeles waltl, assembly GCF_031143425.1. Taxonomy (NCBI): domain Eukaryota; kingdom Metazoa; phylum Chordata; class Amphibia; order Caudata; family Salamandridae; genus Pleurodeles; species Pleurodeles waltl. The sequence continues at coordinate 202,040,786 of NC_090447.1, forward strand.
TATCCATTCTGTTTTACCAATGAGTAACTACTCCAGCTTTGCAACTGCAATTCCAGTCACAAATAATTGATGCGTCTGTTACCAAACTGCAGTTTTAAACAGATGCCCACACCAAGACCCTTCCAAATTGCAATTTGGTATCTAGCTGCACACCCATGGCCCAGACGCAAAAACCTTCTGATTGCCAAAAACACTCAGTTTGCAACTCTACTTTTTGTGACCATTCATTTATTTTTAAACTGATACGTATAAACAGATTGGGTTGCAAAATAAAGAATCAGAGTGTTTTGCAGTTCAACTTGCTTGATTAATATCCATTAGGTAGGTTGCAAGTCGAGACTCACTCTAATTGGTCGCAATGTGTGCCACTTTTTGCACCCCTGGGCCATTTTGATGTCACAGAATGGGCCTTAGACACTTGTGCTGCCCATTCTGTAACACTGATAGCAGCGGTGCACATAGAGTGCTGGCACTATCTCAAGAGGGCATTCCCTCATTTGCATGTGAGATGGGAACTTCTTTGCCTCTGAACCCACACTATATTATGGACACAGACTCAAAGGCAAAGCTGTCAGGAGGTGCACTGAAACTGTGCCACCAAAAGGTGTACACTGTCAGTGTGCTCTGATGGCATCCCTCTAGAAGGGGAAAGGGGGACTATCAACCCCCAGACATCCCATTACACACTGGTGCTGTTACTCACTGAACCCACCTACAAACGAATCAGAAATCCTTCCTCAAAGTGCAGGCAGGTTGCCGCCTATAGGGTGAAACACGGAGCTGCTTTGAAGCAGGTGCATTCTCTGTAATAGGACACACTTTTCCTGTCTGTGCACAACGCTCCTATTCATTATTTGGAACACCATGGTGCAAACAGAAAACTTGCGCTCTAATGTAATAAGCACGTAGGCCCCATTTTAGTAGTTAGTAAAACTTTAACAACTCCGAAAATGGGTTTGAAATATGAGCAAAAGATTTTTCAGGGTCCCACATTCCGAGTATTTGTAACTGCAATTTTTTTTCGTACATTTGGCCCTATCTTTCTCATCTTCCAAAAACAATGTGCTAATGTTTGTGTTTTGCATGCCTATCTGGCATGCATGTGCATGATTCGTTTTTGTAGGTCAGGCACACTAGCGCTTTGACCTGTTGTAAATATTGTGCGCTTTTAACCACACCCACCGCATGCCCATCACACTCACTCGTTCATGGGCTTGCCTTTCAAAAATTCTTTGTCATCATTGGTAAATGCTCAACGTTTGTCCCTCCTTGGGACAGTTTTGTTACCCGCCTTGGACATCGACCATGTTACATGGATAATTGCACGTTTGCCAGTACCTTTGACCGCAAGCGAACTTCTTTTTCTTTTTGTGTCTCTCCTTTGTGCTCATGCTCATGGCGGCCGTGGCACTTTAAATCGACTCACTTATGTCAACTGTTTTACTTTTCATTTTCGATTTATGTGGCAAGAAAAGTCCAGTTCGGAATTTACAATGCTAATGGCTCGAACTCGAGCAAATTCGAGACCCATTCCATTGCGGATTCTTGTTTTGTATCTGGCGCCACAGTGGAACAATTGTCAGAGTTCATAATTGCTGTAGTCATCAGGGATAGCTTCCAAATGAAGGGCAGATGTCCCTAGAAGGATTTCGGAAGCACAATGGAAAAAACAGGTGTTAAAATCATTAAGGATGAAATATTTCAGCGAGTGTCCTTCAAAGCAAATCTGGCAAGGTTCAGGACTGACCTTTATAACCCTCACTTCCCTAAATCTCGACCTACGCGGCTGTTTGATGTAATTAAGACAACAGCACGGTAACTACGTGTAAGATTGTACGTCAAGGTGTCTATTCATAGGTCTCCTTAAGCCTTAATTTTCCTGACGTGCCTGTGCTTTCTCACACACAGCTCTGCAGCTGATTAGGCTGGGCTGAATTCCCGTGTGAATACAATGACTGGAACTGCGGAGCCAGGATTCCTGTGGACACATCTGAGGTGCACTGGTATGAGAGAGTGATAAAAGAGCTGCTCTGACATGTTATCTCTCTTTGGACCTGCGAACTTCTTTGAACCCTTTCTGCACCTAGATGCTCCCATTAGCCAAACCAGTGATTTAACGCAGAAGTGTCTCTCAGGGTTAAGTGGATTTACGTCAGAGGTTTCCCAGGAGGGAACTAGGCCTCGGCAAGTTAACTAACGAAAACTCCGTGTCCCAGGATCAGATTTTGAATAAACACACTTTTTAATGTGTTCCTTGGTTTGTTGTTTTTGCATCAACAATCCACAACCAATGCAGTGTTCTATAATTATGAACATCTGTGAACACGCGGAAGCCAAAATAAATAGAATTAAATATTGACTGTGGGGCTATTATAAACAATTTGTTTCACACGTTCAGGTTTCTTTCTTAACTAGGTGCAACAAGTCTGTGACGCTGGCTCTGTATTCTCTGTGAATAACCTGACATAATGAGGCCATTTCACAACTGGTGCCCAGTTCCAAAAGCTAGCTACGGGTATCTTATTACGCATTAAATCCCGTTACAGAGAAAATGTCTTATAATTGATATTGAGCGGTGCCAAGGCATGTTGCCTATGAGATGTGTTCATGTATTTGAATTTAAAATTATTATAAGCATCAGTCATGCCAGAACCGAAAACAAAATGGCCTAAAACACTATTTTATTTAGTCTTCCGTATTTAGAAGTAAGTTGTGAGATGCGCACAGGTGAAAAGCCATGGTTCAAAATTGATGATTGCACATTCCAGTGAGGTGCAGGTCTAGAATGCAAAAATTACTTCCATGCAATGCAACATTATTGTTTTATTTATTTGTTTTGGTGAGCTGGAAGGCGCGCATGACAAAAGTGCTAAAACAATAGTCGGGGCACTAATTGGAGTAGACAATTCTAAATGACATCACATTGAGTAAAGTCACAGCAAGTGATGACACAACTGTATTATTTCCCTAACTTCAGGGGGACCTATATCGTCTTTACTTTATATAGCATATGCATATAAACATGTAAATTCAATTAATTATTCATAGCTAAATCAAGTGCACATATAAGTTACTCGTCGCCAGAGAATGCAAATCAGTGAATGCTTTGATTATTCACCTGTAATCCCATCATTCTGATTCCATGTGAATACATGGATGACGCATGTTTGTGTGTTCTGCATGATGTGGTTGGAGGTCCAATGAACAAGCCCAGGAAAATAGCTATTGCATCATTATATCCTGTTAGTTTGCCGTTTTCACACCTGGAGCTGAGCATTTCTGCACAAGATGTGGTGACTGCAGACTACAACATTGTCTGACGCACAACAGCAGAGTTATAAAGATGTCTCTTAGTGGGTTGTGCAGGATAGCACACCATTGGGAGCAATGACTTTCCTACCCCCAGCCCAAGGAAGTTGTCTTTGCCCACCAAAGGATAAAGAAAAAGTGCTGGAGTGTGCCATTTTTGGAAGAATTGTGACATTTGGACAAATTATACTCTACCAAGAACCTTGTAATTTTTAACAGTGGCATGAGAAGATAGGGGACCCAAATAGCTGTCAACCATTTCCTTCAAGGAGAACAATATACTGTAAATGGTACTGGTTGCATTTTTTGTACAATAAATTGCCAATGGCATCGTATTACCAATTGACTTCTTCACACAGTGACTTTTGCCTGGATAACTGTGTTCCATGTTTCTGTCCCCTGATTTTATATGCATAACATTAACTTACTTACTTAGTTACTTATGCCTACTACCCGTCACTGAGTATAGGCCATGAACCAAGACTCTCCAGCCATCTCTATCCTGGGATTTTCTTTCAATCTGACTCAAGGTGCAACCTATCTCCTTGAAGTCAGCCTCAAGTCCTCTGCACCAAGTGCTTCTTGGCCTTCCTCCTTTCCTTTATCCTTGAGGGCTCCAGGTCAGTGTTTGCATTGTGGTATTTGTTGTGGGCTTGCAGAGGATGTGACCTATTCAGACCCAGCATCTTTTTCATGATTTCTTCATGACCAGGGTCTGCTGCTATAGGTTGTTGTTGCTGATGGTGTGTAGCCAGAGGATTTGGAGGATATTCCTCAGACAGGTATTGATGAAGGTCTGGACTTTGTTGGTGGTGGTCACTGTTGTCCTCCAAGTTTCTGGTCCATACAGAAGGACTGATTTTACTTTGGTGTTAAAAAGGCTGATCTTGGTTTGCAGGGTTAGGTCCTTGGAGCTCCAGATTTTCTGTAAATGAATAAAGGCAACCCTTGCTTTGCCGATTCTTGCCTTGATATCTGCATCTGAGCTGCCCTCCTTGTCTATGACACTGCCCAGGTAGGTGAAGGGCTCAACCTTTTTCAAATGCAGTTGTGCTGTTTTTGTTAACATTCAAAATTTTGTTTTTTTCCCTGTAGAGTTTTAGGCCAAGTTGCACTGATGTGGCTGTCACATTGTCAGTCTTCTCCTGCATCTGCAGATGGGTATGGTAGAGTATGGCCAGGTCATCTACAAAGTTCAAGTCATCGTGCTGGATCCAAGATGTCCACTGTATCCCATTTCTTTTCCTTGCTGTGGATGCCTTCATGATGCCATCTATGGCCAGCAGAAAGAGAAAAGGTGAGAGCAAACAACACTGGCCAACTCCAGTCCTCACCTAAAGCATTCTGTGAGTTGTCCTCCATGGATTATCTTGCAGGTCATTCCCTCAAAAGACTTCCTGATGATTCGTACCAATGTATCTGATGCATCACATGAAGGAGTTTTCCAAGGATTTCTCTGTTGACAAAATTGACATAGGTGGGGAGTTCCATTCCATTGACTGCTCCATGATGAGGCACAGTGTTGCAATCTAGTCAGTGCAGGATATATCTTTGCTGAAGCCAGCTTGCTGGTCTCACAACAAAGCGGGTTGATAGAAGAGCTACCTATCTGTAGTTTTTACAGTAGCTCAGGTCACCTTTCTTGAGGATTTTGATGAGCTATCCTCCCTCCCCATTTGATGGCACCTCCTCCTCTTCCCAAATACTTCCCGACATGGGACAGAGCATTCCTATTGATGTTTGAATGTTTGCCTTCAGGGCCTCTGGAGGACGTTGTCAGGTCCTGCTGTCTTCCCATTTCTCAGATGTTTGATGGTTTGTTGCATTTCTTCCTTGGTTGGTCTGCTGCAGACGATTGGCAAGTCTTTGTCAGCTGGCTGTATGTCGGGTGGAGACTGCAGCACTGGCTGATTCAGCAGTTCTTCAAAGAGTTCCACCCATCTTCATTGTTGGCCTTCATTACCCATGATTGTCTTCCTAGCTTTGTCTTTAACAGATGTTTCTGGCTTGCTGTACCTTCCGGAGAGTTTCCTTGTTATGTTGTAAAGTTCTTTCAAGTTTCTATGGCTTTCTGCTTCCCAGGCTTCTGTGGCAAAACTATCAATTAATCTTTGCTTGTCTGATCTTAAGCTTCTCTTTGCTTCCTTATTGGTTTTGGTGTGTTCACCTTGAGCTTTTGTTTTTTCAGCTCTTGTTTAGCTGGTGTTGACTGCAGCTTTCTTTTCCTTTTTCTCTTGGATTTTGGAGCATCTAAGTCAGGATCCATTCTTTAAGCTGGTCGTTATTGGGACTCAGCAGTTCGGGTAGGTTGGTGTCACTGTTTCTTTGATCTTCTCCCACTGACTTTCTACTGGGTCTCTGTCATTTTCTAGTTTTTGCAGGACTTGAAGCTTGTAACTAAGGGTGACTGAATATTCACTCTGTTTCTGTGCATGTTTGAGGAAAGAGGTGTTATATCACTGATGCTGGTTTGTCTGTTACATCGGTGCTTTCTTCAGCTTTAGCCTGGCTACGACAAGGTAATGGTTTGACACTACATTTGCTCCTCCCATCATTCACACATCCTGCAGGGACCTCTGGAACATCTTGGCAGTCCAGACATGGTCAATCTGATTTTCTGTTAAATGGTCTAGACACACCTGCATTGCCTTATGTGTTATTTTGTGTGGAAATACACTACTGCCTATCACCATGCTGTTCAGGGCTCATAGATGAGAAAGCCTTTCACCTTACTCATTGGTGTTGCCAAGGCCATGGTTGCCCATGACTTCTTCATACCCAGAGTTGTCGCTTTCAGTCTTGGCACTGAGGTCCCCCATCAGTTTGGTGATATCTCTTTCGAAGGCATTTCTCCAGAATGGACTGGAGTCTGTTGCAAAACTTCTCTTTTTCCTCTTCTTTTCTGTCATTTGCAGGTGTATAGCTCTGGATAACATTCATTTTGATCTGTTTTTTCGTTGTGCAGAAAGTTGCCGTGATGATTCTGAGAATGCAGGCTTCTGATTTGATCAGAACTTTTTTGTCTGCTGGCATTAGCATCAGTGCTACTCCCTAAGTATGTGGGACATCCTCTTCGTTGTGCCCAGAATATAGAAACATTCCTCCTGGAGCCAGTCTTTTCTGTCTGGACTGTGTCCATCTGGTCTTGTTGATGCCAAGCGAGGCAAGGTTGCATTCTTTCATCCCCACTGCCATTTGGGCTGTCTTGCCTGTCTCTGACATAGTCTTCACATTCCATGTCCCAATGGTGATGCTCTTGGCTTAAAGCAGGTGCATCAGTTTAGTAGCTTCCATGGATCTCTGGCTTTCACCACAAGGCGTTTTGGCTCTCTGTGAAGGAGATTCCTCTCTCCCCAAGGGCGGGATATCTTTTGGCTGACATAACATGTAACTTGGATTTTTTTACATGGTAGAGTAGCTAGACTCATGCATAACCTCCTCTTTTCGCAGCTGGGCTTAGGATCGGCCATGGTGGAGTTGTATAGTATTAAGTTGCATGTTAAAAGTATAGGACTTATTCTTTTTCTCTTTATAAAAGCACAAGTTGGACATTAATGTATTTACGAATGCTGTATGTCTTATGGAGTTCTCAGTTACTACTACACACCACCTACCTGAGTAGACTGTGGACTGCTCAACTTTACTAACCTGAAATTCAAGTGCTAAACAGGGGTACTTGCTGTTCAGTTTTTGGATCAAGATTAAGGTATATTCCTAGGAAATTAGTGTTAAAAGGAACTCATTGTTACAATCTAAAATCCTTAACTTCTGTTCGTCTAAGACAGCACACAATTTTTCACAAATAAAGCAAGGTATGATAGACTTCACTAGATTCCAGTTTCAGTGAATGCTACTATCAGTTCAAAGGTTTAGCTTTTGCACACAGCCTACAGATAAGAGTGGCAGATAGCAGACGGGAAGAAGCAGACCCCAACAATCAATCCCTTCATGAGTTGAGGGAAAGGAGGACACTAAACTCCTATGAGTGGGAAAGCATCATAGATTTCATGGAAGATCAATGGGAAAAGCAATCACTTGCAAAAAAGAAAAGGCTATATGCCACCCATGGTCAGGTTCAGTTGAATGTATCCCAGAGAAGAGTTCTCAAGATACACAGTATCCCCTAGATTGTTTTCTAGCATTTACCCATTTCTTGGGTGCCCTTTCCCCTCTTTTCCAGGTACAGCTCCAATGGGTAGGTGGGACCATGAAACTTAAGCGAGCATTCCAGGGAGCTAAAATCAAGTGTGAGAAGAAGGCTAGTGTGTTTGAGAGGGATAAACTCAGGGTAAGGAAGAAGAAGAGATGTGAAGAATTATGCAGGACAGAAAATCCAGGGAAGAGAACAAGGTATCAGAAAAAAACAAAAGAAATTGAGATAGAGGAAATTGGAGAAGAAACCAATAGACTTGGAAAAATGAACCTGACTATGGCAGGACAAAAACATGCTTAGCACTGGGAAAAGTGATTCTGCTACAACGTTTCAGGGATTTATTGCAAAAGTACCCAGGAAATAGATAGATATTTATATGCCAGTCACTGAAATTTTCAGGTTGTTCTACTGTTTGAAGGTTACATGTGATGCTTACAGGTTCAATGACAAATCCAAGGCAGCATCTTTACCAGATTTCTTCCCTTTCAAAGGAACAAAACTCATTTGAAAGATGCCTAAAATGCTATTCTGACACATGAGCATATGAACGAAGCTCTGATTAGGTGTCTGAGCTGAAGATAGACCACTACCTTTTGAGGATTTATGAGAACACGATGACAGATTGGGCTCCGTATGAGAACTGGATCCATGACATACCGCATCATTGGAACAAATTGGTGAGAGGGATGGAACTGAAGGATTAACATTCCCGTAACCAGTTGATTCTGGTAGAATGAGTCAGGGAGGAGTGTTCAACGCCACTCAGACAGTTGTTTTCTGAGGTGACAGAAAGGATCAAGAGAGACTTGCTGTGTTGGCTGCTAAATGTTTAGCTTACCGAGTGCTTAATGGCATGTACCAGCATGTTTCTAAGCCTAAAGGGGAGAGGAGCTCCCAGCAGAATGGTTCCAAACCAGAAGGGAAGAGCCACATTGGTTCCCATGGGTCCTGGCACACACAAAAGCTTAAGGGGAACTGGGTTCCTAGTCAGAACTACAAAGCAAGGGAAAGGAAAGAGATGCCCTCCTCGTCCAACATGGTAGCCTTCTCAGGCACCACAAAGACGGTCATCACAAAAACAGTAGCCCAGTTAAGAAAATTTCATAGAAATTGGGCAAAAAGTCTCTTGGATCTGCCGGGTCCACTTTTGGGATATTTAAAATAGTGATTGCGGTAGCATCTTTAATAGCCCAGGATACTAACCCTAACTCTAGAGAAAGAAAGGAGGAAGGCCCGGAACCGAAGGGTGCTCGAGGGTCCAGAGCAGAAATCCCGCAGAAGCCCTCAAGTAAAATTGCGCCCTCATGGTGTTCCCCACCCTCACTCCCCCTTCTTGATGCCCCAGGATGGGCGGAAGCAGAAGGAGGAGGCAGTAAACTTTACTTTGGCCCAATGGGGACCACTGCATTTTTTGAATTCCCCTAACATGCCCCAGGGGCAAGGTTGGGGGCTTAAAAGAGGCTGCCCGGACCAGAACCCCTCTTCTTCGTTGGGGCGGCTGGGCAGCGATGCAACAAGGATGCGAGCAGCGTACGGCAGGAGTTTTGAAGATCATGGGATCGTAAAGAGAGAAATAGGCTACGGGTGCACGTTGTGAGCACCCCGTACACCGCACATTGCAATAACTGTTTCCAGGGCACTCCCACCCCCGGGCGCCTCCCATTGCATTACTGTTTCAAGGGCATTCCCGCCGTCGGAAACACCACAAGGAAGGGAGGGCAAGACCATGCCCCCTCCCCAGGCGAAAAGAAATTAACCCCTCAGAGAACAACACAAGGACAGACAAACACTTTCAAGGGTTTCCCAGCCAAAAGTATTTAATTGAGCAAAGAAATGGACTGAAGCCCTCGAAAAAAAAAAAACAACAACAATTTTGCTGAATTAACAGAGAACTGTGTATTTTTAGCTACTGCACACAAAGAAGGGGCGAACCTTCGTGGGGTAACAAAGGACAGCCTAAAAGGCGACGCAACCTGAGTTGACCAGGAACAAAACAAATTAACCAGGCAGGGACAGCCCATGGGGGCGACGCGACCTGGCCGCAACCACAAGGGCGACAAACCACAAGAGCAGCACAGCAGAGTCAGCAGCCAGGGACAGCCAGCAGGGCGACGTGACCTGGCTGCAACCATAAGCACAGACTCAACCGGGGACAGCCCAAGGGGCGACGCAACCTGCATAGAGCAGCAAAACAGTAACAGGGGACAGCCCAAACGGGGCGACACGACCCTGTCAATGGCAACCCGGGGTCCGGCAACAACACAGCTCAACACGGGGAACCACGCCGAAAACCAAGAACTTGACCTAGAGGAAATCATTAAGGCAGCAAGGGAAGCGGCGGTGACACACAGCAAAGACTGGATCCTGAAGCAGATTAGGGGAGATGAAGCAAGTGATGAGCCAGTACAGGAGGGGCAGACCAGCGACAGACCAAGCAGTGCAGCCAGGGACGAGGAGGAGCCACTGAGCGAGGCCAGAGCGAGGCCAAGAAACGGCAGCGGAACCCAAGCAGAGGGGCCGAACAAGGGGACAAGAAGGAGGCAAGCGAGCTACCAGAAGCAGGGGCCCAAAGACCAAGCAAGCGAGCAAAAGTGAATAATGGTTAAGAATGTTTAAAATCAATGGCGCCGCTACTATTTGTGAAACCAGTGGGTGTGCGTGAAATAAAAGGGTCGGGGGGACAGAACCCAAGGGGGACATGGCCCCCAGCAACACCCAGAGGAAGGGGGCCCCAGCATCTAGAGCAGATATGCCACACAAACAATCCCCATCTCCCACCCGGGGGGAGAAAGAGTGAACATCCGCAGGTATGAGGGCAACACCAACCCAAGTCTGGAACGGCAACACAGAAAAGGATGGGCGCAGGCGGCGCAGCCCATCTGCGGGTGGGCTGGCCCCAGAGGCATTCAAAAGGGGGAGCTTAGGGAGACCATACATGGTAGCGAGAGCGCCAGGCCTGGAAAGCATGATCCCACTGGCTGTGAAAGAACGAATTTGGTGCAGGGAGTTCATTGATATATTCTCACTCCTAGAGATCCAGTTCAAGGGTTTAGATTTGACTACAGTTGACAAGAAAGAAGAAGAGAGGAGGGAGAGAAACAGGGTAAGGAAAGAGAGGAATTTAAATAACTGGCTAGATTCAGTTAGGATCATGGCATGTATCATAGTTGAAAAATGTCCACACTGTGCAAAAGATTTATGGCTCTAAGAGTCAAAGATACATGAGGCGCAGAGGCAATTCATGGGTAACGCATGGCTAGATTATGACAAAGGTTTCAGGCTAAAAATGCAAGCCCAGCCAGACATGGAACAGGATGAGGAGGGTATGGCCGGTTACATGCACAAGATGATGATAGCAAGGGACGCCAGGAGCTCGGCAAACAAGGGCGAACAGCCCTTTTGCGGGAGCTACCACAAAGGAAGGCAGGAGAAATCAAAGCCCTTCTACAAAAAGCCGCAGTACACACAATGGAAGGGGGTCACAGGCAGGGAAAGGAGCAACACCGGTATGCATTAAATATGACAAAGACGAGCGCACATGGGGGGGGCGGCAAACAAATTCAGATATGTGTGCTCCCATGCAAAAGATAGAGAGAAAGCAGCCACAAGAAGGAAAAAGAAAAAAAAAGAAATAGTCAGGGCAACATGGTAGCCTGGCTGGGGAGAACGGTAGTGTTGGCTAGATCCCCCATAAACACACGCACATTGAAGCAGCTAGCCAACGAATACGACAAAAAAAGGACGCAGTCCTAATATGTGAAGGTTTTGAACAAGGTTTTAGAAGCCCCTCTAAGTGTAGGAGCCACAAAATAGAGCCAAGGAACCTGTGCTCAGCACGCGAACACCCCTCAATAGTAAAATAAAAAATTATCAAGGAGAGGGAGCTGGGGAGGGTGGAAGGCCCATTACCAGGCCCGTCACCACCTGGCTTGATCATCTCAAATTTGGGGTGGTCCCCAAACAAGGTAAATTTAGGCTTATTCACCACCTGTCCTACCCCGATGGCAAGTCAGTGAACAATGGTATTGACCCAGATGACTGCACAGTGGGGTACGCATCAGTTGAGGATGCGGTTGACATATTGCGCGCAAAGGGGCATGGCGCCTTAATGGCGAAAGCAGACATAGAGTCAGCTTTCAGGCTACTCTCCGTACACCCGGAGAGTTACCACCTCCTGGGTTTCAAGTTTGAGGGAGAAACATACTTCGACAAGGCACTGCCCATGGGGTGCTCCAAATCTTGCGCATACTTTTAAAAATTCAGCACACTCACCAAATGGGTGCTGCACAAGCAACACCCAAGTGGGGGGAAGCTACACTAACTAGACGACTTTCTATTTGTAGGGCAGCCTAGCGGACCAGAAAGACAGGACTTACTGGAGGGTTTCCAATCCCTAACAGCTAAGCTAGGGATTCTGCTGGCCGAGGACAAAACCACGGGCCCCACCACCAAGTTAGTTTTCCTAGGCATAGAGCTGGGCTCTGTAGCAGGCACATCCTGCATCCCCCAACACAAAGTACAGGATCTGGTAAAGGACATCAAGGGGTTACTGGGAAACAGAAGGCAAAACTAGGTGAGCTACAGGAGTTGATTGGAAATCTGAATTTTGCAGTAAGGGTCATCCCAGCAGGAAAGGTTTTCGCCAGGCGAATTTCACACCTGACCAGGGGGCTAGAGAAAAAACACCACCACGTCAGGTTAAACGAAGGGGTGAAACAGGATCTGATGACCTGGCTGAAGCTCTTGGTAGATATCAATGGCACATTAATATGGAGAGAGGGCTGGGTGTCTGCAAAGCAGATGGAACTATACACCGACGCAGCAGGCAGCCTAAGCTTCAGGCCATTTTAAAAGACAAATGGTGCGCCAGAAAATGGCCTCAAACATGGGCAGCCTTGGGTCTCACAAGGAACTTCACGCTCTTGGAATTATTCCCCATTGTGGTGGCATTAACTATCTGTCAAGAACAGCTGAAAGACATGAAGCTCACACTGTGGTCGGATAACCAAGCGGTCGTGCACGTGATCAATAAAGGGGCATCACAGTGCACACTAGTGTTAAAGTTATTGAGACACATGGTAAAAATGCAACTGGCAGGCAACCTCGACATTAGAGCAAGGCACGTGCAAGGCACTGATAACACTTAAGCAGATGCACTCTCTCGATTCCAGATGGGTAGATTCAAGACCCTAACCCCAGGAGCAGTACAGGAGATTACACCTTTTCTCCCCCAGCCTATGGGGGCTGGTGGAGGGGACTTGTCAATACTAGTAGCTCACGCCCTAGCGCCAAAGACAGCAAGAAGGTATGCAGCACAAGCGACAACAGTACAGGAGGTCACAGGTCTGAGGGATTATGCATGCCACAATGAAGCACAAATAGCAGTGAAAACATTTAATTGGGCATTCTCTCAGAAAAAATCAAAGTCATGGGCACAGGCGCACCTGACCGCAGTGGCGCATTTTAGCAAGATAATAACAGGCAAAGATCCCACCAACTCCCACTACGTAAGGGCAGCGATGAAGGGGTGGCGCAGGCTGGAAGGGCCCACTAAGGACCGGCGGTGCCCAATCAATTTCAGCACACTAAAACAGCTCATGGGGTGCTAAACAACCTTTGCCGGAACAATTTTGAAAGCACCCTATTCAAAGCGGCTTTCATGCTGGCATTTTTTGGGGCATTTAGGGTAAGCGAGCTAGTCGCTCCTTCCAAGGCAGGGAACACCAACACATGCATACAAAGACAAGACATGCAGATAGGCCAAAGGCGCATGCAGATACTACTAAGGAATCCAAAACCGACCAATTCGGGAAAGGGGCAAATGTGCAACTGAGATGCCTGGAAGACCGCGAAGTATGCCCAGTGTGCAGCATGCAGAAGTTTTTAGAGCTGAGGCCAAAAGGGCACGGGGCACTCTTTAAACAAGAAAATGGGGAGTGCTTGAGCACATTCTAATTCAAAGGGGAGCTGACCAGGGCAGGGCTCTCGGCATGCGACTTTGGCACACACTCATTCCGGATACGGGCGGCGACATCAGCAGCTCAACATGGCATGTCAGCAGCAGGCATAAAGGCATTTGGTAGGTGGAGTTCAAAGGCCTACAAAGGCTACATAAGAAGGCAACAGGAATAGCAACCCCTGCCGCTGCTACCCCCAGTGGAAGTCAAGCAAGTGAGAACCTCACTATCCCCTTCCACATACAGGTGCAGAACACAGAACGGCATGGGTGATCGGACACTTCTTTGTGCAGAGAGCCCGAGATTGGTGGGATTCAAGAGGTCCCCCAAAGGAGTAACGCACGAAACAGACAAGGGTAGAATGGTTCGGTTTCCTGGGCATGAAATGGGAGCACCTCCAAGACAAACTAGAGGAACGCATAGCCACGTAGCACAAGGGGCCCGATGTGGTAAAAATACACCTGGGGGACAATGACCTAGCCCAGCTAGGGAGGAGAGGCCTACTAGAAAGCATCAGGGGGAACCTCATGATGGTTGCAAGACGGCTTCACAACACAATGCTGATTTGGTCAGAAATCATCCCCAGGCGCAAGTGGAGGGGGGCAAACTGTGAATGACCTCCGTACACGATTCAGGAACCACAAATCTGCAATAATTAACAAGAAACTTGACCAGCCTGTAGCCAACCATTTTAACCTTGTGGACCATTTACTATCAGATTTGAAGATTTTCCCTGTGGAACATGTTTTAAAGGAAGAACTACTGGACATCAGAGAAAATTTCTGGATGTACCGTTTAAAATCTCTGCATCCAGATGGGCTGAACATCACTGACAATACCACTTGATTTCTGCATATCTGAAGAGTTCTCAGGACTGCATTGATTCCACATTCCAATTGGAATCTTCACTCATGATGCTTTTTGAAAATCCACCAGTGTCAGCTGTGCAGCCAATGAGCAAACCATCTTGTACTACCTGAGGAAGGCGGAAGCTGAAACGTTGTAGTAGAAATATATTTTTGTTCTTTAATGAGATCATCTGTTTGAGTCACTTCTTTCTTGGATATATATATATATATATATATATATATATATATATATATATATGCTCCTGATGGTCCGATTTCTCGAGTTACTGCAGTGCTCTTGTTTCAGGTGGTGCGTTACTCATGCCAGGACCATGCCGCTTCACATCAAGGTTCCAATATGCTGCACCCAGCATATCACGAGTCTCACTCTCAGGGAAGGTTGTAATTCCTTTATCATCAATTACACAGCGGTAACTAAAGCCACCAATGTGTTTTGGTCTGCTTGGGACATTTCTCATGGGACAAAGCGTACTAGTCCCTTGTCAATTTTGTACATAATTATAAATGTTTTCTTCTCTTCCTAGTTCCACAACTTCCTATGACATGGGAGTTGTAACTCCTTAGTAACCATATCTTTTTTTCCCTTCCATTTTAATCATGTGTCATAGTGAAATTAAAAATAACTTCAGCGATTTGATGAATGATATACTTAGAATGAGATATTTTGAGACAAATTGAAAAAACAAATGCATTTTTCAAGTAAGTAGAGTGAGATCACCTTTTGCTATGTGTTTTAAATATTTGAAGTTGAAAAGAAATTGAAGTATAAAAAGGACCACAGTCACACATACACTAGACCCCACAACCTTCAGTGTGACAATCTGAGACCTTAAACACTATGTCACAGGTGACCTATTAATCTACAGAGTCCTGATAGAACTATAACTTTCAACTCACAGCAATTGATGGTAAAAACACTTAATTGTTCCATCACTAAAAAAAATTAACATTCAAAACACAAGCATATAACCAGACACACAGCATGAGATACCAGGACTTGAACCTTCAGCCTACTGAGTGACAGTCTAACAGCTCTCCCAGTAGGCCAATTCAATTTTCTTTTAATTCTTTTTTTTTAAACTGGACGACTGCGGGGGGGAGTCTCAAGGCCCCTGCATTCAATAACAGGCTCTCTGCATTCTCTGCAAGCTGGGATCTGCTTGAAATAGCAACTCCCTGGTTACGGGAGCAATGTTTTCATCTGTTTTCCTGCATGCATATTTACTTCCGCTCGCAGAAAGTGTAGTTATGTTTGCTTTTGCTTGGTGGGAGCTGTCAGCTCCCACCAAGCAAAAGCAAACAGCTATGTCCCAGGGGTGGGCACCCCAAGATATAGCAGGCACCAGCCCTGGGGGGAGCAGTCCACAGGGCCATCGGAACTAACCCCGGGGAGGTGGTGGTCCCCAGGGCCAGGGGTCCATAATGGACCACCTCCTTCTTTTAATTCAGCCCTGGGGAGGTGATGGTTGCCAAGGCTGAGGGGGGCTGCGTTGCCTCTCTTAATTATGATTAAAGCCCCTGGGAGGTGATGGTCCCTTGGGTTTGGGGCCATGCGCCCCCCCACATTTACTTTAATTATAGCACCAGGGAGGTGGCAGTGCCCAGGGCTGCAGGTGGGGGATGCCCAGCCCTGCATAGACTTTAACATTAGCCCCAGGGAGGTGGCGGTCCCTAGGCCTGTGGGGGGCCGTGCATCCTCCCATATTTATTTTCATATCCATGTGCCCCCTCCTTATTTTTGACATGCCCTCAGGGCCTTGGCCCACCCATGAGATTTATAAAAACAAGCACAGGAGTCTGTGCTTGTTTTTTTAAATTTTTTTTATTTGTGGCAAAAATTATAACAAATTGCTTTTTCCCTGGTGGGTCCCCTTGGTACCCCTGCAGGAGAATTAAGGGGTCAGGATGTCCCTACCCTGGCCCTTTTTCTTTGTTTTTACCTTTTTTTCAGGGACTCAACTGAAGCTGAGTCCCAAGATGGCTGCCAACACTACCTTGTTGAGGTGTTAGTAGCCATTCAGATCTTCAGAATCAGATCAGGAGGGTTTGGGGAGTCTTCAAGTTCCTATATATACACATTCAGCTTTTCTGTAATATTTAAAAAATATAAAAAAAACTTCTGAACAGATTTACACCAAATAAAAAGGGCGCTTTCTGGACCAAGACCTAACTTTTGCCAAATTTGGTGTAATTACACCCACTGGTTTCAGTGCTATTCCTAATAAAAATCCCTATGGGAATTTACATGGAGAAAACACATTTTGGGATCCCCCTTTTTCTCGGACTCCACTTGAAGGATCACTCCAAAACTTTCCAGCCAGCAGCTGAAGTGAGCATTGATGTTTTTTTGAAAATTTCATGAAGATGAGTCAACTGGAGTCAAATATGTGAGCAAGTAAAAAAAATGCTCTTTCTAAAGAAACTAGGTCCGAACCTAAATTTAACTACTGGTGGTCACCAGTAGGTAATAAGTATATATATATATATGCCAAACCAACACAATTGCGAACCAATTGTAATTCCGTAGCACTCCAGGAGAGTTAATCCTTTTATTGATCTAGTAAAACACCACTACACCTACAATCCACCACCTACACATTTCAACCACCAGGTCTTGCTCACAGTTTGTGAGTGCATTTTCTATGTGTCACTTTTATACTATTTCAGGCAAAGTTCTTAAAAGTGCATTGTGGGAAACGTAGTAAAAAAATTTTACAAACCCTTACATTAATTCAGTCTTTTCGTGGACATTCTATCTGGAAACAGAGCTAACATTTCTATATTTAACAAAAGTGTATGAAATTATCAACATAATAACCTCATTGTCCTTATTATAATAACTAATCATTATATACATTTCTTCATTAGTAGCCAAACTACTCCTGTGTATCTGAGCTAACTAGTTACAGAGAAACTCAACAAATACACCACTACGTTGCAGCATATTATATATTCATCATGTATTAGTGCTACTGTCCTTTTGATTTAGCTATATGTTGTTTTATCTATGTATTTTTTTTATGTTTGTATCGCTGTTTACTATCTCATAAACTGCATATTTCATAAATTTTTTCCTTTTTTATCCTTTCAGTGCTATGTTGTTAATAATCCTGTTTACTTCATTAGACTTTTTACAATGAGTCATTTCTTTTATAAGTGACTATAAAGTTCTTCATCCCCATTTAAACCCTTTGGGGTCTTGGTCCGTAGCTTTATAATCAACCGTGATTCCAGGCATCTAAATTTCAATTCACGGTCTCCTCCTCTTTCATCTTTGTCTATACTGGCAATGCCAAAGAAACTCATGTTTATCCAATCCTTTCCATCATGTGTTGATAAATGTTTCGACATGGCGTAGTTTGAATCTTTGTCCTGTACAGCTCTAACATGCTCCAGAATTCATTTCTTCAAGGGACATATTGTACTACCAGCATAACGTAATCCACAAAAGCATCCAAACATATACACTACATAAGTGGTGTTACATGCGATCCTTTTATTGATCACCATTTTATTTCCCTTATAATCTTTATATTCCTTTGTGTTGATCCCTATACGGCATGCTTCACACCTTGAGCCAATTCAATGGTTTCTTGGTTTGAAAATTACTCCTTACCAGGGGATCTCGCACTGATGGAACCTTTTTGTAGGTGATGGTTGGCCTAACTCCAAGTAATATCCCCAATTCTGGATCTTTCTTTATAATATCCCAATATTTATTGAGAATATTCCAAATTAGATTATTTTCTTTGCTAAATGTCATCACCATTCTTATGTTCGAGCCATCTTTCTTTTTCCTTATTGCTGGCCTATTCAATATTTCAGTTCTAGTTAAGGACCTTGCTTTTTGTTCACCAGATTTTATATCTCTATATTTATATTTCCTCTGGATAAATCTCTGTTTACTCTCAGCAAATTCTATTTCCATTTCCTGTTCCATGGAGCAATTTAGTTTCATTCTAATGAACTCCCCATAAGGGATGCTTTTCTTCAACTATTTGGGACGAAAACTGTCTCCATGCAAGATACTGTTTGTTGAAGTTGTTTTTCGATATAATGTAGTCTCCAACTGGTTGTTTTTTATGTATACCAACACATTCAGAAATTGAACCTTATTCGCGTTTATATTATATGTAAATAGTAATCCTATCTCATTATTATTTAACTTATCAACATATTCCATAAACTCATTTTCTGTTGCATTCCACACAATGAATAGGTCATCTATATAACTTAGCCAGATTATTCTCTTCTCTGCATATTTTTCCTTTTCTTCCCATGGTCAGGTTGGCGTAGCTCAGTGAAAAAGAAACCCCCATTGCCATCCCACATTATCTGTGCAAAGATTTGCTGATTGAAGGGAAAGATATTATTATTTAGGCACAATTCAATATTATCTGTGAGTGCTTCAACTCTTTCATGTCTCTCTGTTGCAGAAAATATTGTACCGCTGTTAGGCCCAGATCATGACTTATCGATGTGTATAAGGATACAACATCAATAGTTGCTAGTTTGTATCCTTTTTCCCATCCTGCTAATGTTAGCTCTGTTTCCAGATAGAATGTGCACGGAAAGACTGAATTAATTTCAGCGTTTTTTTTACATTTTTGACTACGTTTCCCACAATGCACTGTTAAGAACTTTGCCGGAAATAGAATAAAAGTGAGACATAGAAAATGCAGTCACAAACTGTGAGCAAGACCTGGTGGTTGAAACGTGTAGATGGTGGATTTCATGTTGTACTATATCAATAAAAGGATTAACTCTCCTGGAGTGCTACGGTATTACAATTGGTTCTCAATTGTGTTGGTTTGTTGGTTTGGAAGATAAACAAGGGAAGGTCTATCCCTTCCACCAGCTTAAAACCCGTGCTGTAATTAGGAACAATTTGATGGAGAGAATATATATATGTATATATATATATATATATATATATATATATATATATATATATACATACATATATAACTCAAGAGAAAGCCTGCACTCAAAATCTTGAGAATGTTCCATTTTATTTGTAGAGCATACTTGAAAAAGGAATGCATTTCGGAAGTTCAATCAGCCTTTGCCAACCCCCCCCCAAAAAAAAAAATATACATATGTATATGTATTTAAGCTACTGGCGGTCGGCAGTAGGTAGTTATAATTAGGACCTAGGGCCTGAATTAATTATTTACTCCGTCACAATAGTGATGGATATCCTGTCTGCTCAAATCTAAATCTCATAGGACATAATGGCATTGAGATTTTGTTGCATGGGAGATTTTTCACTATTGTGACAGAGTAACCCATCTGCAAATATTTCAATCGGCCCCTAGTAACCATAGGAAAAATGTTTTTGTTTTGCCAATAACTTTAGTGCTGTTTGACGAATGATCACTAAGTTTTCAAAATTAGTATGACAGCCATTTCAGCTGCTGACTTGAAAGTTTCAGGTTAATCTGTCAAGCAGGGGCTAAGATAAAGGAGGCCAGGCCATGATTCCAACCCCACGCTGTGCATGGTGGGGTTGGCAGCACATGGGTTGCTGTATGCAGGGCCTGGCCGCACTTCAGGCCTTGCGCCCCACCCGGCTGTGTTAAAAAAAACTGTTGAAGTTATAGTTAGGAAATAGAAATAAAAAAACATAGAAATTCACTTTATGATCCTAAGGTTACAGGGACGTTATAGTTAGATTCGGGTTTTACACACACAAAACCATAGAAATTCAGCTGGTATAGTTAGAGTTATTTCAAGTAACTCATGCCCTAAGGTAACTAAAACTCGCTCCCTCACCCGCTGTGCTAAAAAATTAACTACTTGCCCTAGTAGTGAGCCACACAAGCTACTTTTTATAGAACATGATAATTGGCTGTTAGGAAAAACAAAATAATCTTATTTTTTATAACAACAATTAGCGTTTCTTCACTTTTGGTTTCCTATGCAGTGCAATCCTACTGAAAGTAGTAAGGAAGCCCCAAAAATAAACTATGCTGCATATATAAAGTTTCAGAATTACTACATAAAGAACTAAAATACCCGTTTACGGGCACGTGCTAATGGAAACATATAAACAAATACATAACAAATAGAATACATCTTAAACTTCATAAGTTTTCTTTACATGCTCTCTGGCTCACAAAATAAAACTGTGCGCAACAAGCCAAACAGAATCATCTTTCCTTGTATTTCTGTGTAACAAAACTGAAAAGTGACCTAGCTGTAAGCCACAAAAATGCCTAAATGAAGCACATGATGATTCATAATTAGGAAAAAAATATATATTCTTAGGTCCATATTTATGGGGAAATTCCGGAGCGCAACGCTTCACCAAAATTGGCAGGCCCATGCTCCGACATTTTCACAACGCAGGGATGCGCCGTATTTAAGTGAATACAAAAACAACAGATGATGGACAGAATGCAGAACAAATCAATCATTCACCACCAATCACATATTTGGGTTTAATCCATCAGTTTTTTTGCATGCCATGCCATTCCAGTTTGGACCCAGCCATATGCAAATCAGTCTTGACCCTGTTCCCCATGGGAACAGTCCAGCATGAACTGCCAGGCCAGGTCCTCCTTGGACCAGAAACAAGCATCCTGGGACCAGTTTCAAGGTAGCACCCTTCATCATCCATGCTAGCTTGAATCTGGTGACTCACGTCTGGGCATACCCTTCCCACTTGGGCTGAAAAATGCAAAAAGAGCAGATGAGAGACAGAATGCAGAACAAATCAAACATTCACCCCCAGTCACAGATCTAGATTTAATCCATCAGTTTTTTTGCATGCCATGCTGTTCTAGTTTGGACCCAGACATATACAAATAAGTCTTGACTCTGTTCCCCATGGGAACAGTCACACCCAAACAGTCAGGTCAGGTCCTCCCTGCACCTGAAACAAGCATTCTGGGACTGGTTTTAAAGCATAACCCTTCATCAGCCAGGCTAGCTTGAATCTGGTAGCACAGCAAGCACAAGACCCATGTCTCTGCATACTCTTTCCACTCGGGGTGACAAATGCAAAAACAACAGAAGATGGACAGAATGCAGAACAAATCAAAACTTCACCCCCAGTCACAGGTCTGGGTTTAATCCATCATTTTTTTTTGCCTGCCATGCCATTCCAATTTGGACCCAGCCATATGCAAATCAGTCTTGACCCTGTTCATCATGGGAACAGTCCAGCCTGATCTGTAAGGCCAGGTCCTCCCTGGACCAGAAACAAGCATCCTGGGACCTGTTTCAAGGTATCACCCTTTATCAGCCATGCTAGCTTGAATCTGGTGGTATTGGAAGCACGGGACTCACACCTGGGCATGAACAAATCAAACATTCACCCAAAGTCCATATTTAAGGGGAAATGACAGAGTGCGACACTGCACCAAAATTGGCAGCGCCGCGCTCTGTCATTTTCACACCGCAGGAATGCGCCTTATTAAAGTGAATACAGCGCAAACCTGTGTTGTCCCCTGCACTGGCACTAAATTTAGCTGCCAGCGCCAACACAGGCATCCTTGTACCATTGTGCAAGGATGTCTGCATTGAGGGGTGTGAGTGTTTATGTGCGGGAAAATGTCCCTTCCTGCACATAAACAATCACTAATGGTGCTTTTGCACTTCTGTGTATGCTGCAGCATGCAGCACACACAGAAGTGCCAAAGCGTCATTTTCAAATGATTGTTTATGTGCAGGAAGGGACACCTTCCGCACATAAACAATAATTTCTGGCATTTTGCTCTTTCTATGCATGCTGCAGAATGCAGCACACATATAAAAAACATAAAACGAGGAGGAATACAAGTATTCCTTCTCGTTACGCCTTGCTTACGCCACCCCCGGGGATTTGCCATTGCCTCAGGTTTATGAAATCTCGCACGCCCACAGCAACACCCACTGCATGCCCCCCTGATGCAGAATATTGTGTCGGAGGGGGCCATATTTACAAGGAGGTGAAAGGCCACAAACAGGTCCCACTGTCAAAAAGATAAGTTTTCATCTCTGTTCCTTACACACAGATATATGTGCAGAAAACAGAGATGAAAGCTTCGCTCCAGCAACCAGGCAGCTGTTATTGAAAGCAGCTGCCTGCTTGCAGGAGTAATGGGACTGCGGGGGAGACCTTGAGGTTACCCCACGGTCCCAGCTAGCCTGTAAAGAATAAGTAATAAAATATCAAGAAAAAATTGTCAAGGACTGTGGGGGAGGCATTGAGGCTCACCCGTTGTCCCAGGTTGTCCATAAAGGGCTAAAACAAATAGTTTAAAAAAGCTCAACAGGTCAATTGTGAAGTTTCACAGATCTTCACATTGAACATTAAGGGTTTGAATCCAGGTGTATGTATCTCTGGTCCTTTATTACACTCCTTTATTTTTTTTATATAAATGTTTAAGGCTTATACTCAAAGTGATCTAACTGTTTTTAACTGACAAATACATTTTCTTTTCAATTTGTGCAGAAATATCTCATTCTAAATACATCATCCATCAAAGCCTAAAAAACTCTCTTTCTCTCCCTCGCGCACTCTTTCTTTCTCTCACACTCTCTCTTTCAATCTCTTTCTCCCACTCAGACTCTTACGCAGCAACTCACAGACCCACTCAGACACCCAAGCACTCACTCACAGACCCACTCAGACCCTCGTGCTCCCACTTACAGCCCCACTCAGACCCTCATGCATCCACTCATAGTCCCACTCAGACACTCACACACCCACTGGCACCCTGATGCACCCACTCACAGACCTGCGCACACACTTACACATTCACTAAAACACTGGTGCATGAACTCTCACACCCAGACACTCTCACAGCTACTCTCATCCCGAGATACACCCTCTTACACTATCCTCACACCCAGGGAGGCAGACTGTGGCCAAAGGGCCGTGCACAGTGTAGGATTGGGTGGTTATGTTGGTAGCAGGGTCTGGCTGCAGGTCAGGCCTTGCAGACAAGCCCTACCATGCACAGGTGAAAGCTGTGCATGGTGCAAGGTTGGGTGCTTATAGGGGGTTGGCCTCAAAGCCTGGCCACAGGCTAGGCCCTGTGGTCAACTGCCGCTGTGCATTGCTGAATGCTGTGAGAGGCATCAATATGTAAAAACAAGAGTCATTAATGAACATTTGCATACTTTAAACTTTCTTAATGACAGATATTACCAGCTTTACTCTGGTATTTTAAAAAGCCTTTATGTCTGGTTTAGAGCAATTGGAATGACTCCGGATTAGATGTGATTTATCTATTAGTCACACATGATTTACACTGTAGCAATAAACGATTTTTCTTTAATCAGTATCACTGAAATGGAAAATAGGTTCCACTATTTCACTATGATTCTAAATAACACCTCGTGGTTGCCAATGGCATTTTAGGCTTGAGCTATATTTTTCAACAGAAACCTGTTTTATGCTTTAATTTGGTTATTTTGTATGACGTGAGAATGAGCAGCTCCTGAATGTAAAAGACTACACAAATCGGTCAAAATACAAAGATCAGTGATCGACATTTATTCAAAAACTCCAGAAACGATCACTTCAACAACATTTTTAGCAAAAAAAAACCTACACCAATTGAATAAATGAAAACAGTGTTTCAGTTTACAAAGATAGCAATACCTACATGCTCACATTCTTCTGTGGTCCCTGAATACCGAACACTGTGCTTTCAAAGCCTATAAAGAGTTAAATCAAAGAACTATAGAGCCAGCTCTAAGTAACATGTTTTAAAATTGCCCGTGTAACACTGATCCCACTCTCTTGCTCTGCCAGACTGATTAATTTAGAAGGTGCTGACAGCACGGTAAAAGTTTATCTGCGATTTACTGCTAAATGTTAGAGTTTCCCGTTGACACTGATATGGAGAAGAGTTCACTGGGTTTCGAACATTTCCCTAAAAAAAAATGTTTGTGGTAAATTGCTTCCATCTAACTCGAAAATGACTTTTAATCAAGACTAGTTATGCTTCACAGCTTTGCGGCATTATCGCGATACATCCTTTCTTTCTTAAGGAAACTCTTTTTCCTTGAAAAACTTCAGCTTATTTTGCATATAAAATGTTTACATAGAAGTGGGTTGTGAACGCCATAATTGTGATAATGAAGACGTTACTCTGATAGTTAACACATGGTCTAAGATAATGAACACAGAGTTGAAGCAATCATTTAATAGCAAACCTGTTATGACGCCTTTACAGTTCCGGGGGGCAGTAATGGTGTGGAAACTTCCCAGTAGGGCCAGGTAGCTAGCATAAGCTATGGTGTAAAAGAAACAGAACACATCATTTCAAACTGAGTGACAACTCACAACTAATGATGCACGTGACAATAAGTAGGCTCAGATGGACATTTGATCAAATGCAAATCACTACAGCATGACGGCAGATTATTGATGATGGTGCAAGAAAGATCAAACCATGCCTTAAAGAGTAGGAAGACTATGGATATGAATATAAAAGAATATGGATGGATGTGATTGTGGTGCTACAGGGCCAGATGACCAACATAAGACATCTTTAACCTAATTGTTCAGCTGTAGATAAATTTTGAATTTCTAGAATATAGAGATGATGCTACCCCCTTAATCATCAAGCAATAATCCGCCACAAAGATACATCCCAAGGCACAGGCAATTCATTTCCAGCACATTTTTTCCCTTGTGAAAAGCATGTCCCACATTTTCTTATCAAAATGCTCCTCAATTACCAGCCTTCATCAAAACACATCCTAGTTCATACCTCTGAATGCAGATGATGAAGTGAGTGGTGCAGGCAATGTTGATATGCATATTTTGAAGATTGTGGAGTCCCAATGCCAGGAGTAGAGCAGATAGTCTGCACAATAGGTTTAGAGCACCATTGGAACACACAGAGATATCATAGCCTGAACAAAATCAGATGTACAGTATCCGATGGATGGAAATGAGATATGTCACCTCTTTTATTAATTTATTTACTCAGGGGCATTCGCCAATAGAAGCGCTGTAGCGTTGCCCCCCTGGCCTCAGAAGCCACCAGAAAACAGGTACATGATACCTCACATTTCATAAATTAAAACGGTTTGCCCCCTTGGCCGGCTCACCAATAGGAGCACTGGAGTGTTGTCCCCTGGCCACAAAAGCCACCACAAAACAGATACATATTACCTCACATTCCATAAATTAAAATGGTTTACCCTGATGAGCCTTTGTAAAGTTACAGAGACACAACACTCTTTCCTGGTGTTGGGTAGGGCGTGGCCAAATATGTGGATTGGCAGGATGAGGTGGTTGTGCAGCTTAAGTGAATTGCGCATGTCAGGCTGACCAGTATGTTGCCCTTAACCAGGCTGATATGTGCAGTTTAGGCCTCAGCAATTCACTCTGTGTCAGAGATTAGAGAGATGTACAAACACAGCCCCCAGGTCTCCGCATGGAGTGCTGTGTTCGCCTGCTCCTGCAAATCCTGGTCCTCCTTTCATGCTGTTTACTAATACTATGAGAGCAGTGACTTGATTGGCAGCTACGGGTGTGAATCGCCCCACGTCCTGTGTGCATTAAGAAAGGCTGACAAGAGGGCTGTCAGGAGGCGGCACACTGCCTAACATACATAGAAGTAGGGCTACCAACATTATTACTGCAACATGAATGTAGTTAATGCAATCATATCTGAAACAGCAATGTCATATTTGTAGTCAGGTGGTTACATTAAGGTCTTAATGTAAGCCACAATAAATCAAAACAGAGCAAGGATAGGGTTGTGCAGGGGCACGTCTGTTTATTAAAATGTGCAAGCAGTAATATAATCGCTATGAAAATAACTATGCTCACATGAACCAGAAGAAAAGAAGATTGTGACAATATTGGTGCAGGTTTACTGTTATAGATACAAGTTTAGCGTCAGCATCCATAAAGTAGGCCCTTTTCTTATTGTCCATCAGCCTCTCTCCAACAAATGTTTTTAGGAAAGCAGCACTGCAGTTTGTCCTTTGTGACAAAGACAGCACTCGCAAGCAGCGTCTGACAGTTGATAAACTGCATCCTAGAATCATACACAGCACGTTGGGATGATTGTTTTTCTCTTTTTCAGATAGAAAATCAAGCCTTTCATCACAACACAGGTCTGTGGTTTTTCCAGCTTGAACCACTAGGGGTGTGATTAGACCACCGGCGTATATCTCTGAGTAACGCTAAGGGGCATATTTAAGAGCCCCTGGCACCATCACAACACCCGATTAGCGTCATTTGCATGATGCTAATGTGGTGTTTAAAGGCCAAAAATGCTGCATCACATTTACAAAGTGGTGCAATGCATGCATTGCGCCAGTTTGTAACCCTTTACCCTACATTAGGCCTGCCCAAGGTATAACGTATGCAAAGAAGGTGTTCCCCCGTTAGGGGGGGGGGGGCACAAAACAATGGCACAAGGAAATCTAAGAGATTTCCTTGCACCATTTTTTCAGCACTTTTAATGCCTGTGCAGAGCAGGCGTCAAAAGGGTGCTTCCATTAGTTTCAATGGGCCTCTGGTTGCTTTGCAGGATTAATGTCAGAAGTGTTGACGCTAATCCTGCAAAGCGCCAGACTAGTGTAAAAAATTCTGTCTCTAGCCACTTAACTACTACCATGGCGCGCCATATTTTAAATATGGCGCACTCATGGTGGTGGTGTTAGGGGGGCACAAGGAAACTGGAACTGCACTTCATGCAGTACCATTTTTTAAAAATATGCCCCCAAATCTCTTTCAGGAAATCCACCTGTTGTCTGTAAATGCTAAATCCCATGACTATATATTATGGGATAAGAATACCAGGGATTATTACTGCATTGTGGGGTTTCTCCGTGTGTCACACCGATGTCTGTCTATCTATCTATCTATCTATCTATCTATCTATCTATCTATCTATCTATCTATCTATCTATCTATCTATCTATCTATCTATCTTTACTAATTGCTAAACAGAGGTTGCTTCCTTTGACCTTAAAATGACTGATTCACATTATCTTGCATAACACAAACTTCCAACACTAAGAAAGAAAATAATATTCTTCATTCCTGCTAAACCGTTTGATCCACATTGGAATTTTTACGTTGCTCAAATAATCTTAAAAAGGAATTTCTCTATAAATAGGGTCCTAGTGTGAAAATGAATGAGAATAACAAGTGACAAAGGCCCTCATTGCGGCCTTGGCGGTCAGTGGTAAAGCGGTGGTAAGACCGCAAACAGGCCGCAAAATGGAATTATGACCACGGCGGTTACCGCCGCAGTCATCCGCCACTTCACCATTCCGACGCCATGGCGGTGAGAACCGCTGGGCTGGAGATTGCGGTCTCCAGCCCGGCGGTCGGACTAGACCGCCGACGGTATCAGGACCCTGCATACCGCCATGGATCTCGGGTGGTTGTGAACTGACTTGAGATCCATGGCGGTAGGCACTATCAGTGCCAGGGAATTCCTTCCCTGGCACTTATAGGGGTCTCCCCCACCCCCTGTTACCCCCCCACAAATCCTCCCCCAACACCCCCCACCCCCAAAGGTGGCACAACCCCCCTCCCCACCCCGACCCCGAACATGCACATATACACACCCCTACACGCACACACACCCAACATGCACATATACACACCCCTACACGCACACATACACCCCGACAACACATACCCGCACACATACAACAGACATGCATACCGTCCGACCCACACACATTTCCCATCCACACTGCACCCCCGCACGCATACACTCACTCACTCACCCACTCTACACTCTCACACGCACACCTCATGCACGCACACAACACACAACACCACCACCACCCCCTTCCCTAACAGACGATCAACTTACCTTGTCCTTTGATCCTCCGGGAGGGGACGGGATCCATGGAGGCAGCTCCGCCACCAGAACACCGTCACCAGAACACCGTCACCAGAACACCGTCACCAGAACACCACCACACCGAATCATGGGACGTGATTCAGTGGGTGGTGTTCTGTTGACGTGGCGGTGGAGGTTGAGCAACCTCCACTTTCCCGCTGTCCGCCAGTATGGTTGCTGGTGGCTTTCCATACAAAAAAGGACGGTGGCCTGTCTGCGGTCATAATACGTGGCGCGGAAGACCGCCACCACTGGCGGTCTTCAGCACGGCGGTACCTCGGCGGTCTTGCGAAAAGACCGCCAAGGTCTAATGACCCCCAAAATGTTTTTGCACATAAAACTTACATGAATGTTCTCTCTTTCTGAAACCATATGTATGAGAACTTTCCTATTTGTTTCAAGTTGTTCAAAGTGTAGTGAAAAGTATCTTGTGTTTAGAACACTCTTTGTTAGAACTTACCATTTCAAGGAAACTGCCCTGGTCTCATGTAATCCTCCCTTTCCAATTTGACCGAGGAATTTATCTGTGAAGCTGTAAAAACTGTTGTATCATTGTGTCTCAGGGAAAGAATAGCTGGCTCATTGACTTACTCTAATGCTCACTCTCTTCATCTTAGACATTATCATTCATAATTAAACAGCCATAATGGCTTGACAGACTCTAAGGGCCAGATGTAGCAAACATTTGCGAGTTGCAAATGGGTCGCAGCGCTATTTGTGACCTCGCAAAATGCTAAATGGGATGTACAAATCCCACTTCGGAGTACCAAATAGCGATGCAACCCATTACCGACTCGCAAAAATTGCAACCTGATTTTGCGACTCGCAATTAGGAAGTCACAAATTGTGAGTCACAAACCGTATGCAAAAGCCAGTCGCAAATTGCGACTAGTCGCAAAAAGCCAGTTTTGCACACCCAGATTACCACTGATTCAGAACAGGTGGTAACCAGAACCAAAGTATAAAAGGAGACCCAGAAGGCATCTGGGTTACTCAAAATGGCTGCACTATACGTGATTGCATGGAGGAGGAGAGTCCAGGCGGCCCAGCAGAGGAGGAGGAGGCAGAGACAGGAGAGGATATACAGAACCAGGCAGACACTATTCCAACAAACTGAGCACGAGATTTATGATAAATACAGACTGAGCAGCACAGTTATCCTGGAAATCACTGAACCGCTGAAACCTCAGCTAGAACACCAGACAATGCGCGGCAGCGCCATCCCCACACATGTGCAAGTGCTATGCTCACTGCACCTCTTGGCCTCGGGTAGCTATCAGTGGGTGATTGCAGTGGCAGGTGGGGTATCCCAAAGTGCCCTCTCAAGATTCTTCAGACGTTTCCTAGATGCCATACTCGCACACATGTCCAGATATATATACCTTCCCAGAAATGAGGCAGAAATTAACAGCACCAAGTTGGACTTCTACAGAATTGCCAACTTCCCCCATGTAATAGGGTGTGTGGACGGGATACATATACCAATTTGCCCACCTGCAAATATGAAATATGTGTTCCGCAATAGGAAATGTACACACTCACTAAACATCCAGGCGGTATGTGACGCCCATAATGTCATTACTGACATTGTGGCTAAATATCCAGGGAGTACACATGATGCATACATATTCAGGCTCAGTGGGATACACCAACCCCTAGAACGTGGGGAGTTTGGAGAAGGATATTTATTAGGTACTGGCGAGTACACTCTGAAGCCTTACATACATGTTACTGCATAACCCTGTGATGCCCTGCTAAATTTGCCTCTTTTGTCAAACAGGTGACAGTGCATATGCCCTGAGACCATGGATACTCGCCCCATACCTAACACCTGGCAATCAGAATGAGAGGCGATACAACATTGGACATCGGCGGACAAGAGCTGTAATTGAGAGGAAGTTCAGCTTGTTGAAGTCACGATTCAGATGCCTGCACAAAAGTGGAGGAGCATTTCAGTATGCCCTGAAAGAGCATACAAGATAGTTGCCACTTGTGCCATCCTATAGAACATTGCCACCAGACGTGGGCTATATCTCACCCCTGACGACACAGATTCGGAGGATGAGGAGCAACAGCTACCACGCCGACAGCCTGGGGATGGAAGCATCGCAATGGAGGGCAGACAGAGACGTAACCACATAGCAACCCACTACTTTGGCAGGTACGTAGCAACTGTGACAACACTCAGTAATGTAAGACACACATTGCCCAGTTGTGTAGTTCAACAAATTAACCCTTTTATTGCAGGACTATGATGTGGAAACAATAGTCAACTATACTACAGAATGAAAAACAAAAGTGTAGTCTAACACATTAAGTGCATGTGCCTCTGCCACACCACATATCAGTAGCTCACAGCCTCCTGCAACTGCGAACACCATGGCTCACTCCAGGTTGGTCCCCTGATCCCTGGCGGGCACTGCTACTCTGCAACACACGTGCATCAGTGGCAGACACACTACTGACACTGGAGACCTCCTCACTGTCCTGCAGGGTATCCCCAATGCCCCTTGCTGCCTGTCTGGTCTCCAGCAGGTCCACAGCATGGCTGATGTGGCCAAGTCCTCTAGCCACATCTCCTGCAAAATGGCCTAGTTCCACTTGCAGGCTGACTGTGCGCCTTGACAGGCAGGTTGTAGTGGTAGCCAGGAGCCCTATAGACACACCTAGTCTAAATGGGCAGCAGCGTTGTACTACCTGCCCGTGCCTGTGCCCTGTCGGCCACCATTTCCCTGACTAAGTTGTCTATGGAGGTGGTCAGGTTAGCCATGTGAGCGTTCATTGTAGTGAACTGGTTGTCCACATTTGCATACCCATGCGTGAGTGTGTTCTGCAGTCTTGTAAGGTTACGGTTCATTAACCGCATTTGTCTATTTTGCAGCCGGTGACTCTGCAGTAAGGATGCCTCCAGTCCCAACAATTCCTCATCGGTAACATCCTCCCTACGCACAGACTGGATTGGGAGTCATCGTCTATGCACCAAGCCAGCTGATCTCTGTGGTTGACTCTCCCTAGGCATTGGCCCCAGTGTCACAATGGCTGCCTCTAAACCCAGAGCAGGGTCATCCATGTCCTCTTGTGCCGATTGGACTGGTGGTGTTGTCCTGCACTCCCCTGCGGTGTCTGTGGCAGCCTCCTTCTGTGTGTCAGTGCCTTGATCCTCTCCCTGCACAGTGGCACTAATGGGGGGTCCTGGTGGGAGACCTGTGGGACATAGGGGATACACTGTCAGTATCTCACATATGTTTAATGCCTCAGAATAAACATTTCCCTATATTTGGACTACTGTACTACATTGCCCATAATGCACTGTTCTATAGGTTGCAAATCTGTGAATTGAGCTAATCTGGAGGTGCATGCTGATGTGTACTGTGATTGTGTGCATGGTGCATAGGCTGGTATAAATACGTTAATTTTGGTACTTACTTTTTGATGTCCCTGGTGCTGAACTGTCTAGGTCTCCAATGCCAAGTACAGCCTCTTGCTCCAGAGTGGTCTCCACCATGGTTTTGGTGGCTGTAGGGGGTGGTACTTTAGATGGCCCTCCTCCCGTGCCATGCATCTCCCTCATGCGCTCCGCCACCCTTTCCTTGATCCTGGAGTGAAGGTCATACCACCTTTTGCGGACCTCATCCAGGGTGCAGTGGCTGACTCCGATTTATTTTGTTGCGGATGTCCTGCCAGATTTTCTTTTTGTGGCTGTCAGAGACACTCATTGCTGCCTTTCTAAATAACTCATCATGGTGCAGGCAGCACTCCTCAGTTAGCACCTCCAACTCCTTCTCTGAAAACTTAAGTTTTCGTTTTCTGCCTGCACTGGATGTCTCCTTCTCCTTTGTAGCCATTGTTGCTGCAGCTCCTCTCACCTGGGTGTGACTCTGCAGTTTGGGCTGGGTGGGCTCCTCCATGTTCAATGGGGTTACTTCCTGGTTCTGATGTCATCACTCAGAACCAGTGGGTTTTTCAAAAGTTTAGTTTGCACCTGCATGCAATTTGCGAGTCAGTCGCAATCTGCGACACAGGACCACACCCTTGTGCCATTTGCGACCTCGCAAATTGCGAGGTCGCAAATAGCGACCTTGCAAAATGCAAGGTACCAAATTGTGGTGCGACTCCGCCCGGAACCTCTATTTGGTATAGCGATTTTTCCTGGCATCTCGTTTTGCGAGTCGAAAATAGTGATTCGCATGGAGTCGCTATTACCAAGTCGCTATTTTTTGGGTTCCTACATCCGCCCATAAGACACTTGTTTCTGTTTGCTAATTTATATTTTATTCTTGATAATGTTCTGACTCAGATTATTCCTTGTTACTGAGGTATCTAAGACTGCTATAGAATGGACTCCTCCTGGGTTATTCAACTAAGTAATTCTTTAGATTGGAAATTAGAATAGAGATCAGAATTATAGGACACGCTCTATGCTATGCTCTGTATTTTGTACTTTACCTGATAATAAAGACAAAAAAACTAATGATTAATAATAATGATAATAATAATAATCATCATAATACATTATTTAACCCTTTCACTGCCAGGCCTTTTCCCCCTCAGGTGGCAGGCCTTTTTTTGGCTATTTGGGGCAGTTCGCGCTCGCTTAGACCCTCATAACGTTTTGTCCACATAAGCTACCAATGCCAAATTTGTGACTTTTTTCCAACATCCTAGGGATTCTAGAGGTACTCAGAGTTTGTGGTTTTCTCTGAAGGAGACCAAGAAATTAGCCAAAATACAGGAAAAAATATATAATTTTTTTTAAAAAAAGGGAAAAACAGCTGCAGAAGAAGGCTTGTGTTTTTTCCCCTGAAAATGGCATCAAGAAAAGGTTTGCTGTGCTAAAATCACCATCTTTTCAGCCTTCAGGAACAGGCAGACTTGAAAACCCAATTTTTCAACACAATTGTGGCATTTTACTGGTACACAGCCCATGTTTACGATTTTTTGTGCTTTCATCCTCCTTCCTGTTAGTGACAGAAATGGGTGTGATACCAATCCTGGATCCCGGAAAGCTATTTCCGAAAAGTAGACAAAATTCTGAATTCAGCTAGGGGTAACTTGTGTAGATCCCACAAGGGTTTCCTACAGAAAATAACAGCTGAAATGAAAAAATATTGAAATTGAGGTAAAAAAACAGCAATTTTTCTCCACGTTTTACCCTGTAACTTTTTCCTGCGATGTCAGATTTTTTTAAAACAACAAACCGTTACATCTGGTGGACTCTTCTGGTTGCAGGGATATATAGGGCTTGTAGGATCATCAAGAACCCTAGGTACCCAGAGCCAAAAAATGAGCTGCACCTTGTAAATGGGTTTTCATTCTACACCGGGTATACAGCAATTCATTTGTTGAAATATAAATGGTGAAAAATAGGTATCAAGAAAACCTTTGTATTTCCAAAATGAGCTGAAGATAAGGTGTTGAGAAGCAGTGGTTATTTGCACATCTCTGAATTCCGGGATGCCCATACTAGCATTTGAATTACAGGGCATTTCTCAAATAGACGTCTTTTTTACACACATTTTGTAAGGAAAAAATTTAGAGAAAGACAAGGGGCAATAACACTTGTTTTACTATTCTGTGTTTCCCCAAGTCTCCCGATAAAAATGGTACCTCACTTGTGTGGGTAGGCCTAATGCTAGTGACAGGAAATGCAACATGGACACATCACAATTTTTACATTGAAATCTGACGTGTTTTTTTGCAGAGTGCCTAGCTGTAGATTTTGGCCTCTAGCTCAGCCGGCACCTAGGGAAACCTACCACACCTGTACATTTTCGAGAACTAGAAACCTAGGGGAATCCAAGATGGGGTGACTTGTGGGGCTCTCACCAGGTTCTGTTACTCTGAATCCTTTACAAACCTCAAAATTTGGCCCAAAAAACACTTTTACCTCACATTTCGGTGTCAGAAATTTCTGGAATCTGAGAGGAGCCACAAATTTCCTTCCACTCAGCATTTCCCCAAGTCTCCCAATAAAAATGGTATCTCACTTTTGTGGCTAGGCCCAGTGCTCGCAATAGGAAATGCCACCCAAAACACTATCTGGACCCATCAAAATTATCAAATACAAAACTACCTGTTTTTGCGGGAGTAGACACCTGCATTTTTGGTCCTGGGCTCAACAGCCATCTAGGGAACCTATCAAACCAGACATTTCTGAAAACTAGACATCTGAGGGAGCCCCGGGAGGTGCGACTTGCTTGGATCCCCCAATGTTTTCTTACCCAGAATCCTCAGCAAACCTCAAATTTAGCTAACAAAATCACATTTTTCCCACATTTCATTGAGGGATCACTGCACCGGGATACATTTCCTACCACCCAACGTTCCCCTCAGACTCCCAGTAAAAATAATACCTCACTTGTGTAGGAGGGGCCAAGTGCCTGTGACAGGGAAGAGCCAAAAACATGCTGAAATTGAGGGGGAACCAAAGTTGGTCCATAAGGGCAGTTTGAAAAAAACATTTTTAGGCTTACAGGTGCAGCAGAATTTTTATTGCTATAGATGAGACAATGTTGGGTGGCAGGAATTTTGTGGATTCCTGCAGATTCCGGAAGGTTCCATCACAAAAATGTGAGAAAAATGCGTGATTTCCAGCAAAGTTGGAGGTTTGCAGGGCATTGTGAGTAAGAAAATGGTACGGCGTGCATGTGAAGCACACCACCCTGGAATCAACAAGATGTTTAGTTTTCAGATGAGTCTAGGTCTTGTGGATTTTTCTACATGGCAGTGTCCCAAAGTCAAAAAAGTGCAGCCCTCACCATTCCAAGTGGGATGATTTTGAGAGTTACCAAGCTCTTATGGCCCAAATGTAAAACCAAAGCTGAAAATCAAATGTCCTCCTGCTTGCCATGGGATAAGATGATTAGTGTGTGGGGTGGAGCTAAAAGATTGTTACCCCCTTCAGTTGGTGTGGGGGCATAAATAGGCCCATACTGGTTGGTAGCCACCACCCCAGTATATCTTTTTTTTATTCCCTGGCATCTAGTAGACTTTGTGCCCCCCCCCCCGGGTGTGGATTGGGGGTAATTACCCAATCTGCCCACTGGTGGGCTGAATAACTTTGGCCCCATTTATTTGGGGTGAGGCGATGGCCATACCCCCACCCTCTTATTGTGAAAAAAAAATCTTCCCTGGTGGGCTTTCTGCCCCCCTTGGGGACAGATGGACCTTCCAAAAATAGGCTGATCGGCCCCGGGGCAGATCTGGCCAACAGTAATGTGCCTCCATGGGGGGTGACCCTTGCCCGAGGGGCTGCCCCCCAAACAAAACACACACATACACACACACACATACCAATCCCTGGTGTCTACTGTAGTGGTTTCTGCCCCCCCTGCAGGCAGACTGGCCTAACAAAAATAGGTCGATCTGCCCCCAGGGGGGCAGAAATGGCCTAAATACAATTTGCCCCCCCCCAGGGGAGCGACCCTTGCCTAAGGGGTTGCTCCCCATACATAAAAACATAAAGTGAATACAAAAATATGTATATCCCTCGGTGTCTAGAGGTTTCTGCCCCCTCTGGGGGCAGATCAGCCTAATTATATTAGGCCGATCTACCTCCGGGGGGGCAGAAAAGGGCAAAAAATATTCCCCCCCACCCGGGAGCAGCCTTTGCCCAAGGGGCTGCTCCCCTTATGCGTAAGTATATAAAAAATCTAATTTCCCTGGTGGCTAAATGCCCTAGAAATAATTTGGCACCCTGGGGAGCGACCCTTGCCTAAGGGGTCGCTCCCCACATATTAAAAAAAGAAATAAACAAAAAAATTTTTTATCCCTGGTGTCTAGGGGTTTTCTGCCCCCGGGAGGGGGAGAAATGGCCTGAAAAATATTTTGCCCCCCCATGAGGAGCGGCCCTTGCCCAAGGGGCCGCTCCCCTTATGGATAAGTATAAAAAAATGAAAATTCCCTGGTGTCTAGTGATTTCTGCCCCCAGGGAGGACAGAAATGGCCTAAAAATA
This sequence comes from Pleurodeles waltl, assembly GCF_031143425.1. Classification (NCBI taxonomy): domain Eukaryota; kingdom Metazoa; phylum Chordata; class Amphibia; order Caudata; family Salamandridae; genus Pleurodeles; species Pleurodeles waltl. The sequence goes on from NC_090447.1 coordinate 202,076,852, forward strand.
ATTTGACCCCCCTGGGGGGAGGCCCTTGCCCAAGGGGCCGCTCCCCTTATGCGTAAGTATGATTAAAAAAAAATCCCTGGTGTCTAGTGATTTCTGCCCCCGGGGGGCAGAAATGGCCTAAAAATAATTTGGCCCCCCAGGAGTGACCTAAGGGGTCACTCCCGACACACTAAAAAATAAAACTAAACAAAAAAAAATGTATCCCTGGTGTCTATTTGTTTTCTGCTCTCCCTGGGGGCAGATCGGCCTAATTATATTATACATAAAAATCCCTGGTGTCTAGTTGGTAGAGACATGAAAGGAAAGGTGTTTCCTTTCCTTTCATGTCTCTCCTGCCCCACCTCCCGGTCAGAAGGGAAATGCTTTTGCATTTCTCTTCTGGGATCGGGCTGGAAGCATGCTTCCAGCGCGATCCAAGGCGACCTCTGATGAGGTCAGTGCACGATTTGCACGCTGGTGTCATCAGACATCACTAGCGGGGGTGGGGGAGGTCAGCGGTGGAAGGGGAAGCGATTCCCCTTCCATCCCCGACTGGGGTGTGTGGGAGGGAGGCCCACGGGGGAACCTGGTGCCAGGACAAGACCAGCTCGCCCCAGGCACCCACAGGGTTAAACTAAAACTCACACTCTCATTATTGACTCCAATATTTGAGAGTTATTGAGTTGAACTTGTTTATGTATTTAAATGTGCAGCCCAAGAGTTGCAGAGATTAAGAGATTATTGATTTAAAAAAAGTTGATAACTCTGCGCTCCCAAAAAGTTAGTAGCAGAGGATGTACTCCAACAACTCAAAGTTCACGGATTGTTGTGTGGACACCACCACAGAGAGTAGAAGTTTTAGGGGATGGAAGAAGGCTTGTTTTTACAACACAGACATTACAAGGAGAAACAGGTTTGGTAGGCAAAGGGATTTTTCCTCCATTGTTTGAGTAAACTGTGAGGAAGTGTGCAGAAGTAGAGGAAGCACATATAACAAGTACTGTACATGTGCAGAAATTTCAAAAGCAGTAAATGTTCCTGAAGAAATAATTAGAGAATGTTTGGTTCTTGCTCATGTACATCAGTATGAAGAAAAATAATTAATTTACTTATGCAAAAAAAGACCGAGAAAAGCTGCAACTGTTCACGACAGATTAACTGGATTGGCAAACAAATATGAAGTTGATATTTTTAAAAGTGTTCCTTTGCAAAGAAGTTTTAGGATACAATTAGATGAAGAATTAATTGAAAACGTGTGATCTTCAGGAATGCAAATTCATGTCACTGAATTAATAAAATGTTTACACAGATGGATTGAAGTTAATAAACTAGAAAACAAATTGTCACAGAAACATGAGAAAAAAAGAAAGAGATAGAAATGTTGTGAAAAAAGAAAACAAACTGCATAGTCTGACAGGGATAAAGAACCTACTGCATACCCTTTAAGCAAGATACCAGATGGAGGTTATGTTCATGTGCCTTGTAGAAGAAGAGACTTTGCATCACTTACAAACAATTTTCCAAAGCTGAGGGAACAATCAAGTGGAAAGGTTTGTTAAAATTTCAAAAGTGTTTTGGATTGACTTGGTTATGTTATTTGATATTGTGTTTCCAAGTGATTATAGGCAGAGTGTAGGATTGATGTTCAGTGGCCAGTTACAGAACCAGTGAGAGATCTTCACATCGCCTCTTGTAATGACTATGTATAACAAGGCAATTGCCTTTTTAAAGGGCAGAGTTCCTCCTAAGGATCTGAATCATTTGAGATTGAATCAAATTCTTTAGGTAGTTAGGGAATCTGTACATTAATATTATTAGAGATTGATAAAGGCATTTCAACAGCATATAGGTCAATCACATCTTGAGCCAATAGACATGGGATTTATAATTTCACAGTTTGTGCTTAGTCTGAGACTTGAGATTAATCAGCATATAAAACAGAATGTTATTTGTTGGTGGACAAACAGTCTGATTTAGATATTGGCAGATGACTTACTCCATTACAACTGAGACAAATATCCCATCTGCGGAAATTTAAATCCCATAGGATATAATGGGATTTTTATTTCAGCAGACAGGATATCCATTATGATAGAGTAACTCATTCGACAATATCTAAATCTGGCACTAAGTCATTAGAGGAGATCCTGTATTATGCAAAATATTGCAATGAGGAACAAGAAATGAAATAGCAGAAACTTAAAGAGAATTTCATATTGGATCATTTTCAGACTGGCCTTTCAGAGTCAGTCGTTTGTGGGAAATAGTGGTGCAGTACAGAATGCAAATGCTTTCAATGGAATACAAGTAGCTGGCTTTCAAACAGGAATTCAGGGTGTTCAAGTAGGAATGGTAGTGTCTGATGGCAGAGACAGAGGTGCCCCAATTAATCTGAGTACAGGTGTTGACATTGCAACGTTGAAGAAAATTCCTCCTTGTCATTTATAAAAAGGCTAGGCCATTGGCTCAATCCAGTTAGAGTTAATAAGTATTGCAGGGAGGAAACCAAATACAGATGCAGAATGTACCTACACAACAGATACAAGTACCAATACAATACTGAGTTCCAATGGTTTCAGCTCCCCAAGCCCTTTGTAGTTCAACAGAATGCAAACCACACAAGATTAAATCAAACCTATTTACACTGAGTAAATCAGAATGTGATGCAGAAACAAATCAAAATGTGACTGTGCAGTTTCCTAAATTTAATGATGGAGATTCAGATTCAGGCACGTCACAATGATGGCGCTTATGCGGGAGGTAGATGACATGCTTGTCGCACTCTTAGAGGTAGACCAAAGTGGACCATTTGTAGAAGGTAAAGTAAATGGCCAGTGAGTGTCACTCCCTTATGACAAATGGAGCTACTCGTTTCACTGGGAGAACAACAGAACAACCTGACAACCCTTCTCAGAAAAAAGGATCCAAGTTGTAGAAGTTGCAAACAGACAGATTACAAATCCAATTTCAGAAGAAGTTCTTTTAAAATTAGGTACTAGGGGCCAGATGTACAACACGTTTTGCATGGCGCAAACTGCGAAATTTGCAGTTTGCACCATGCAAAACGCACATCACGATGCACATTCCTATTTTGCGAGTCAGTACCGACTCATAAAATGGGAATGCGACTCACAAATAGGAAGGGGTGTTCCCTTCCGTTTTGCGATTCGCACTGCAATGCAGAATTGCTTTGTGACCGTGAATGCGGTCGCAAAGCAATTCGCAGTTAGCACCCATGTGAAGTGGGTGCTAACTCATTCGCAAAAGGGAAGGGGTCCCCACGGGAGCCCTTCCCCTTAGTGAATGTAACCAAAAATATTTTTTCAGAGAGGTCCAATGGACAACTGCCTACTCTGAAATAATGAAACTAAATGGTTTCATTTTCCCGAGGGTATTGCAACTCGTTTTCCTTTAAGGAAACAGGCTGCAATACTAAAAAAAAAAACTGCTTTATTGAAAAAGCAGTCACAGACATGGTGGTCTGCTGTCTCCAGCAGGCCACCATTCCTGTGAGTGCAGGGAATCGCAAGGGGGTCGCAAATTGCGACCCACCTCATTAATATTAATGAGGTGGGTCTTTGCGACCTCCATGCGATTCGCAGATTGTGTCAGGGACACCATTCTGCAAATGGTTTTGCAACTCGCAAATTGCGAGTCGCAAAACCATTTCTACGTACATCTGGCCCTTGGTTCCTTCTAAGAGAATCATAAGTTTGTTGTTCGTGATTCACACCCTGTATACCTGTTAGGAAGAGATTTGTTGTGCAGGTTAAACTCCACACTCTAATCCATGCCTCAAGGATTTGAGTTTCAAACTCATTATGAGGATATCAATTTAAAAATAGCTCAACAAGAAACAATAGAGATCTATCCAATGATAACAATAAAAGGGTTACCTTCAGATTTAAAAGAGACTGAATCCAGAAGTGTGGAATTTCAGTGGATTAATCAAAGGAGAAGAACCAGTTAAAATAAATATGAAACCAATTGTGATCTTTCCAAGATGGCCACCTTATCAAATGACTCCTGAAGTGATAGCAGGAATAACACCAATAATTGAGGACATGATACAGAAAGGGATTCTAAAGGAAATAATCATAACTCCATGCAACTCACTGATTGTGGAATTATAAAGGCCTAATGGCAAATTTGAATGATACCGTAATCCCAATTTTTCCTGTGGTACTGAATCCAGCCACACACTTTACCTTATTTCATGTATAGTTGTATGGTTTACAGTAATTGATCTTTTCCAAGCTTTCTTCTTGATTCCATTACATGAACATAGTCAGTAATTATTTTTCCTTTGTGTTCTGAGAGGAAGTATTAGCTGGTGTTGTGTCCCACAATGCTATACTGAGAGTCCTTCCATTTTTTGTAGATATTGAAAAAGAATCTGGAATTATTGATACTGCCCTGTAATTTAGTCCTGATGCAGTACAATGATGACTTGCTTTTTTTTAGCATTTTTTTAGCATTAGAGACAAGGGGTTCTTGTAAAAATGACCACATTGCACCATTGAATCACTTGGAGAAAATGGACATTAAGTATCTCCAAATAAACTACAGTACTGCCAAAAAGAGGTCCAATATTTGGGACATATCACTGAAAAGGGAACGAGAAAAGTGTCACAAGAGAGAGTTGAAGCAATTTTGCAAATGAATCTTCCTAAAACACAGAGAGAAGTCAGGATGTTTTTGGGAATGGTTGGCTAATGTAGACAGTGGATACTGGTGGCAAAACAGTTACTGAGGTTAACAAATAAAGATGTACCAGATCCAATCTCATGGGACAACGATTGCATGAAAGCATCACTAGAGCTGAGAGAAAGTCTCTGTCGTGCCCTGGCACTGGAGTGCCTGATTATTAAAATGAAGTCATCTTGTTCTACACTGAGAGGGAGGGATGCACTCTCTCAGTGCTAACACAAACAAATGGGAACGCAAAGACACCAGTTGCATTTTCTTCTGTGACCCTTGATTCTTGCTTTGTCTGGCTGTCTTAAAGAAGTTGCTGCAGTGAGAACAAGTCTTGATAGATGTGAAAACATAGTGATGGGACATCCTTTAACTCTAATGAGACCTTACTCTGTTGAAGTTCTGCTTACCAGAAGAAAGACTCAACACATAACCATTTCACGTCTCACAAAATATGAGGAGCAGATTCTTTCAACAAGTATTATTGCATTGAAAAGATGTCAAATCTTGAATCCCATTATCCTGTTGCCATTACCTGAAACTGATGAATCAGAAGAATTTGAACACGCTTGCCTTGATGTCACGGATTTATGCACCAAGCCTAGGCCAGATATAGAAGACAAACCTTTAATAAGTCCTGATTATATTTCATTTGTGGATGGCTCATGCTTGAGATCAAACAAAGGTACTTTGAGAGCAGCCTATGCTGTTTGTACAATCCAGGAGATAATAGAAACGTCATGGCTTCAAGGAATGTTCCAAGTTGCAGAACGATTGCTCTTACTAGAGCTTGCGGCTTGACAGCCTAAATGAAAGTGATTACATTCACAGATAGTATGGCTTTGGTGTGGTCCACGACTTTAGGCAGCTATGGTCACAAGGGGTTTCATGACTTCATCTGGTTCACCAATCAGGAACGGCAAGCATGTCAGGAAACTATTGGAAGCTCGTCAACTCCCAACTGAAATTGCTGTTGTTATATGTGCAATGCACAGGAGTGACAATAGTCATGTCATAGATGGCTACAGATGTGCTGATGTGCGATTGTGACTTGTACATCTGATGGGACATTCATAAATGGATCTCAAGAGGAAAATGTTTTTTCTATGTTTGTGAAAGCTGCAGACCCTTGGATGAATTGATGCAAATGAAAGAAAGTGTACCTGAAACTTAACAACATGGATAGATTATAGAAGGTTGTAGAAGAGATGAAAATGATGTTTGGAATTCAGTAGATGAAAGACCAGTACTACTGGAAAAGTTCCAATATTCAATGACTAGACATTTCCACTGATTAACACATGTAGGACGGGATGCAATTGTGCTAACCTCTAAATAACACTGATCTAGTCCCAGATTTAGAGCACAAGTGGAAGAACTGTGTCATCAAAGTGTGTCATGTCAAAAGATGAATTTAGGCAAGCAAACACAGGCAACACTGAGTAACATAGGGAGATCAGAGGTTCCTTTTAACCGGATGCAGATGTACAGCTGAGAAATGCCATGGTCATAGTGTGCATCTTCTCATGGTGGGTGGAAGGCTACTCAATGAGAAGAAACGATAGTCTCAATGTAGCAAAATTACTGTTGAGGGAGTTAGTACCTAGATACGACATACCAATTTCTCTAGAGTCAAATCGAGGTACTCACTTTAATAGTGAGTTTGTAAAGATGTTGTGTTCAGCATTACAAGTTGAACAGAAGCTACTTTGGAGTTACTGACCAGAGGATTCAGGAATAGTTTAATAGTTGAATGGAACAGTTTAAATCTAAATAGGCAAATATTTGTGCATCCACCTCAATGAAGCAGCCTGATGCTTTACCCTCTGTGCTAATAAGTCTATGATGTACACCTGACAGGAAAGCTGGTTTGTCACCCCTTGAAATATTGATAGTCAGAGCGATGCTATTACCTGTAGTTCCAGCAAATACACTTCTAAACATAACAGATGACATGGTACTTGATTCCAGTAAGGGATTGGTTGACATGGTGCATTCTGTCTCTTGACAGGTTGAAGCTGTCACTGTGAATCCACACCAGGGGCAATGCCATGTCCTTAGTCCTGGAGACTGGGTCTTACTCAAGAGAAATTTGAGAAATTCCTATCTGGAGGCACAGTGGAGAGGCCCCTTTCTAAGTTATTCAGATCACAATTGCAGCTGTCAAGTGTGCTGGAATTCCAAACTGGTTGTTTTCACTGCGTACCCAGCAAACAAGTGTTCCTTATGAAGAAATAGTGCTCTGTGAACCTGGGCAGAGAACACAAGTGAATGTGCCACTGTAAGTTGTACAAACTTGGACTCAAAGAGGAAAGGTCTGTCATCAGAGACAGAAGGAAGAAGCACGGGACGAAGAACCTTTGACAGGTGAAGAAGTCCAATTATTAGACGTCTCACAGAGTGATATTGGAAGTCTTGGTATCGAAAGAGAAGAAACAAGAAATCAAGTTGGAATAACCACAAAAGAACAAGTTGATCTTGAAGATCCAGGAGAAGGAACAAGTTCTGGATTATAGACAAGCAATGATGCTCATGATGCTAAATCGTGAACAGCTTACAATTAAAAGAAATTCAAATTGACTGTGTCAGTTGAGTCCAGTTGACCAACAATCAAGGAAGAAGCAGAATTAAGTGATATAGGTGACACATAGGAAGAACATCAGACACTCAGAAGATCTAGGGTAAATTGTTGAAGATATTCAGCAAATTAATGGACATATTATGTGAGCCAAAATTTAGACATTCAAATTTCAAATTTGCTCTTAGAAAATAAAAGAAAGAAGAAATCTGACTGAAAGAAATGTTGAGACTTAAAAGAAAGACAATTTCAAGAAATGAATTGAACTATAAAAAAAACTAACATAATTATAAGAGGTTAAGACAATTACTCAGGTCAGAGGGAGGAGGAGAAGAGTAGGGATACCATTTTAGAAAATATTGAAGAAGGGTTAAGGCAGTCTAGATGAAGGCTGTTATAAGTTAAGCTTGAAGAAGAAAACTAACCTGAACAAAGAAGCTAATAACACAGTTCAACTTTTAACAAAACAAATTAATGATTTGCCATTACAAACACATTTTTATTGGCAATAGGTCTGATGTTAGAGAAACGTGTACTGTTACTAGAAATAGATGCAAATATTCTTAGGGATTTTACTTACACTTATACTTTTGGTAGGAGTATCAACAGTATCAACAGTATTAGTCATGCACTTTACTCTAGAGACAGAGAAATCTGTAACAGTCCAACATCTAAATCAAATATAAATAAAGACGAGTTAAAAGCATCATTTGTTGTATACATGAATGAAGATTATTCAACAAATGTTTATTTTAGATTAATACAAGAATACAATAAAGATTTTGATATAAAGGATTATTATGTTTGTGCACATATGCCAAAGTTTAGCTGATGAACAAGTTTTCTATCATCATATTCTGATTTCCTATGCTATATGTAGTATACTTCTCAGTTTAGTGTACAGTCAAATACATTTTGAATACTATTACTGAAACTACAACATGGTTCTTTCAAAAGTTCTACTATTGAAAAGTATGAATTTACATCTTTGGCCTATAGAGATGGAGACTGCACAGCAGTATTTAAGGCTATTAGTTCTTGTTAACACTGTTAAGGCTCATGAGAAAAAACTAACATGCTTAATGAATTCACTAGATAAAGCTTTTGTTTAAATGTTATGAGAGAAATGAACAATTTGCAAAAATGCATATAAGAAGGAAGATGTTCAAAAGAAAGTCTGGAGAAAAGAAGAAGGTGAGTTTAGAAGAAACATGTCTGTCCCTAGATTACAATTAGATAAGAGGCACAGGGGAAAGGTTGGTGTGTTTAAAAGAAGAATCAGTGGAAGAAAGACACCAGTGGCAAACTAGTAATTGTAAACATGCTTTTAAATTGTCTGGATGATCATAGCAGATATTACAAGAAGATGATCCAACAACACCTGGAATATATTTTATATGTAGAGAGAATGCTTACTTTAGATTGCCTACTGATTTGGAGAATATTTGCTGTTTGGGTCTGCTTTACCTGGAAATGTACCATATACAGATATTAGATGCACTAACACTTACACCTGCACACAGATACAACATAGTGAAAATGAAAGAACACAATTAATGCCAGATATATTTGGAGCAATCATACCTGCTGTAGGAGTAGTTTTTAATCACAAGAACATTAGGAAGCTTTCAGCAGTCTTAGATAGATTATCCACTAGTACCTCTGGAGCTTTACTAGTAGAAAACATTGAGATGGTAGCAATTAGTTCTATGGTGTTGAAAAATTGATCTGCATTAGACATACTACTCTCAGATAAAGATGGATTATGCAAGGTGCTGAAAATTGAAAATTGTTGTACTTATATTCCCGATGAGAGTAAGAAGATGGTAGATCATGCAAAGAATATTTCTGACTAATGTAGAAACTTTGGAAACCACTTGCATAGTGCAAAGTCTAACTCAAAGTATTTCTTCAATAGGCAACTGTTTTAAGACAGCAGGAGGAGAGATCCTTAAACTAGCTTAGGTTCTGTATTAATAGTAATAGAGTGTTTCCTTTGTACATTGGTACATCAGTAAATATGTTTTTATTTGAATTAGGGATTTTAACAAAAGAATGATTTAATGTTAAATGAAATAGCAAATGAAGAATATCAAAGATTGAAAGAAAGAGAGCATTTAAAAGGGAGATATACAAAAGAAGATGAAAATTAACTTTGACATACATTGGGGTATGAGATTTTTTGTTTTGGTTCCAAACCATCAGATGATGGAAGTTGCTGAAGATTTTAGTAGAAATACATGAATTTAAATAATAACCTGTATGCATGACTTATAGGCCTAAAACAAAAGCTGGCTATTAAATGTGATTTTTTTCTTTTCTAGAGCCTGCATAGCATGCATTGGCAAAAGATGCTAATGTTGTCAAATTCTTTACTGTTTACTAAACAGAACTTGCTTTCTTTGACCTTAATGTGACTGATTGGCATAACTTGCATGACACACATAAACACATAAAATAATATTCTTCTTTTCAGCTTAACCCGCTTTGGAATTTTTACTTAGCTCAAATAATCTTAAAAACTTGTTTCTTTCTGAAAAGGCTCCTCGTGTGAAGACGTGTGTGAGTAAAAAATAACAATATGTTTTGCACATAAATCTTACGTGAATGTTCTGTTTTTCAGAAATCACATGAATGAGAACATTTGTATTTGTTTCAAATTGTTAAAAGTATAGTCAAATGTATCTTGTGTTTAGAACACTCTTTGTTAGAACTTTCTATTCTGATGTCGTATCATTGAACTCTTAGGGCCAGATGTAGGAAGCCTTTTGCGCATCGCAAGCTGCGAAAAACGCAGCTTGCGACGCGCAGAAGGCTTAACGCGATGCACAACCTCAAATTGCGAGTCGTTACTGCCTCACAATTTGAGGCTGCGACTCGAAAATAGGAAGGGGTGTTCCCTTCCTATTTGCGACCGCATCGCCATGCTGAGTTGGTTTGTGACCACGAATGCGGTTGCAAACCAACTCGCAGTTACCATCCACTTGAAGTGGATGGTAACACATTCACAAAAGGGAAGGGGTCCCCATGGGACCCCTTCCCCTTTGTGAATGCCCAAAAAAATATTTTTTCAGAGCAGGCAGTGGTCCTGATACTTTAAACCATCCTCTACCAATTCTTGTCTGATACTTACTTCTCCTCCATATAAGGGAAGGGGTTTATTCTTTAGCTAGGCTATATTGAGACTCTGCCCGACCTATCTCCGCTGATGGTGAATCGAGTGGTGTCCTGAGGACGAAGACTTACACTGTTTGCTGATCTGTTGGATTGGTAACTATCTGATGCAAATTTTAATTGTCTGTTTGCCTTTTCTTTCTAGGTACCAACTGGTATTTTGATAGAGGCCTCAGTTTAGATGTTTTCCAAAATTTGTGTTTTCTAAATGTTTTGCATGAAGCCCAACATGCTGATGCTAATTTGAGGTTAGTTAAGGTGTTCACTAATAACTTTGTACAAATAGACAAATGACTGAAATTCTTGCTTTGTTGATTCATGTAATAATGAGACTCTGCTAAATTGATTCATATAATGATGTGCCTAGATGCTAAATTAAATTAGTAGATGTATTGATTAAATCACGTTTTGATTTTTGATTGGTTTGTTTGGTGTGGGTTTATTGCTAATGAGACTAACAGACATGATATTAGATTGTAACCAATAGGGAAATAAATATCTTGACTTTAACTAAACTGGTGTGGTTATTTGTGACTGAGAAGTTACTGGTGTGTTCAATGATTAAGTCTTATAAAATTGTTTATTGACAAGTGATTGTTGTTATTGATTGGTTATTGACCTGTTGATTGGTAATGACAAAGAAATATTTTGTACTCGGAAGTCTCCAAACGTGGTCCAAAGGTTTGTTGACCTCAACGCGACTCCTTGTAAGTTTACTTATTAAGGCCCGGACGCGCTAACAACAGCCATGCACAATATAAATTAGAAGCAGTTAAAGAATGTCCTAAGCAGAGTGACATTGAATTGGGTGACTGGACAGAGGGACAGATGCATTGATGAATGGATGATTAATTGATGCTGGGCAGATTTAGACCTTATGTCCGGTTAATAGCTTGCCCTTCTACAGAGGAAATTACATTAGAGGCTGAGAAAGAAAACAGGAAATGACTTCTACTCATAAAGAAAAACCTCGAGCTTCATGACAAATCAGTCATTGTGCTCTTTGGAGTGATCATACGTAGTTAACAATATAAAGCATGAGGCATCATCATTCCATTCTTGGACTCTGGTGCAATCATACATGCAACTCTGAGGTGTAGCACATGCAACTCAGTATATTCATTCTACTAGTTCTAACATATATCACTATTGGGATTGCCAGATTGCATCATTTATAATATACTGCCTGACTTTTTTGTTGTAACTCATTATCAAAATAGCTGAACCACAAAATTCAGTGATTAAATAAGTTTGAGTCATGATTGGAAAATCGGGGTCAACTTCAAAAAGAAAGCTGACCATTGGCTCCTAGGGGGTTACTTCTATGTTTGGGGAAGATTCCTATCTTTCATGGAATTTAAAAATGATTTGTGGAATAGTTCAGAAAGTCTGCAAGAGTTAAAGATTTCCAAGAGGCCTAACATGAAAAGAGATTAAAAATGGATACAAAAGTATTTTCAACATAATGCAAATTAAGACATAGAAGTATATAGGTTTACCAAATCTATTTGAAAATATAATGAACCGAGTAAAAATGATTTCTGTCTTGAATGAAAGCAAAGGAACTTCATTTTACTGTCACCTCCTTTCAAACTCATAGAGTAGTTAGCTTTGTGTGAAGGAACCGTGTTACAGTGTGCAAGATGAATGTAAACATTATTCTGCATATTTGTTTAATTATGTTAGAACTGGTCTTCAGTTTTGGTTTTACTATCTTTATATTAGGGACATTTGGGGTCACCTCTTTCCAACAAGAAGCAGCCCTGCAGAAGAGTATTTTACAATATTTCTTTATAATGTAAGGGGCATATTTAGGAGAGCCTTGTGCCACTGGAGGGTCACATTTCTTGACGCTCTGACATTGCAAGCCTCTCAACCATATCTGTGAGGCCACAAAAAGCCACTTTGCATGGCTTTAACTGGCATCATAGAAATGGAAAAAGCAGTACAGGTCACTGCGTTGCCTTACTCTGCATCAGGGAGGCATTCCATGGGGGTTGCGATGGATTTTCCCATGGGACACCCATGGATTTTGGCGCTGCCCCAGATTTACTGAATCACATAAACCTGGGGCAGCCCCAAAACCTTACACCTCCCCAGAGGTAATGAGAAGAAATATTTTCATTTTTCCTCGTTTTTTTTTCCTCTTTCCATGTGTGCTGCATTCAGCACATAGTAAGAGGAAAACGTCTTTCAGGATTTTTTTTGTGCAAGAAGATGCCCCTTCCTGCACCAAAACTATCCTGCATGCAATGCAGGCTCCCTCAAACCATAGTGCAAGGGTGCCTGCATTGGCGCTAGGCAGAAAATTGTGCACCAGAGCAGGGAGAAAGGACAAGAATGCACCATAATGAATAAATACGGTGCATTCCTGCCCTTTGACGTTGGTGTAGAGCAGCACAACAAGAAGACTTGCTGCGCTGTCCTACACCAATTCCCCCTAAATAAACCCCTAAGTGTGTTGCTAGGATGTACTGTAAGATACAAGAAGCCAGGTCTTAAAAATAGAAGTCAAATATTTAGGATTTATTCTGTATTCTGAGAGATGTCGAAAAATAATGTCTGTTCTATGAACAATATCTATAATGTAACATGAATTTGCACTTATGGAGAAGAAAACCCTTTTTGTGACCATGACAAATACTTATTCTCATCCCGTTTGAATTAATGTGTGTGCAAATGTTTCACTTCATCAGTATCAGTTTAGTAACTGACCTGTCCAATCAACCTTTGTGCAGGGTCTGCAACTCCTCCACACCTAGTACATGGTGCATGTTTTTTCGTAACTTTTGATCTGTTCGAACTAGAAACACAATTTTTATGTTGCAATCTGCAAATTCTGCAGTGGAGGATGGAATATGTGACGACTGCCTAAAGCCATAATTTGCGGAAAAAAATATTTGTTCCCAGTGGCTTTGAGGTCAGTTTCACAGCTACGTCACAAACCACTGTACCTTACCAGTCTTCAGAACTTGCAATAGGTGCTTACCTTCTCTGCCCCTGGAACACGGTCAATTTTCAAACATTGAGGCAAGAATAAAGACTTGTGGTGGGGTATTTGCAGAAACATTGATAGGGCATTACTTTTCAACCTTGAGAGAAATACAACTTGGAAAAGAAAAACTGTGAACCTCTCCCCACAATGTTCACAAACGGGCAGGCAAATGGCTCTCTTCTGATGTAGGAAGTTAGGGGCATATTTACAAGTGGCTTGCGCTGCGTCACTTTTTGAGATGCAGCGGCAGTGCAGGCTCATATCTACAAGGCCATGCAAATCCACTTTGCGTGGCTTTTCATTGCCTTGTAGATATGGAGAAGAGCAATGCAGTACAAGACTTTGTGTTGCCTTACTCTGTATCAAAGAGGCGTTTCATCTGTGTTACGGTGGGTGTTCCCACACAACACCGATGGGTTTTGATGTATTCCCAGATTTACAAGGATTTGTGAACCTGGGAATGCGTCAAACGTCTACGCCTCCCCAGGGGAGACTGACAAGGAGAAAGTGCTTTATTTCTCCTTGTTTGTTTCCTCTTTCCATGTGTGCTGCATTCTGCAGCAAACATAGAAGGAGGAAAACACCTCCATTGATTGTTTTTGTGCAGGAAGGTGTTGCTTCCTGCACAAAAACAATAATTTCTACCATGGTGCAAGGGTGTCTGCGTTGGTGCATGGCAGCCAATTGTGCTCAAGTGCAATAAGAAAACTGGAATGCTCCATTTGTGATAGATACAGTGCATGCCTGCCCTTTTCTTTTGATGCAGGCAGCACAGCAAGTAGCCTTCCAGTGCTGTTCTGCACCGAAATATTGTAAATAAGCCTGTTAATCTCCTGAAGCAGAACAGCGCTGAAGTGCTTTGCCCAGCTCTTCTCACTTGGCATGGACACATTTTTTCTTTAAGTAAAAAAGTCTTGGTACTGGCCTATTTTATGTTACAGGCATTTCACTAATTTGAACGAAATGAGGCTGATTCAAAAGGTGACTTGGAGTTTATTACGCTTATTGAAACTGAGTTTCTTAGTATTACACGTATGCGTACCCCTTTAGATAGATTGAGCATAATTATGATTTGCTTCGCAACTGCATTATCATGAATCTAAATTATGATGTATATAAATATATAAATGAGGAAAGAAATCAGTTATATATATATATATTAGTCTCTAATTGGCAGACGTTTGCACCCTATCCAAATAGCGACCACAATCCTAGTCTGGGTAAGCCATATACACACCCTAACTTAACTTGTGCTAACCCTCTGGTAGCTTGGCACACAGAAGTCAGGCTTAACTTAAGAACTTAAGAGGCAATGTGTAAGGTATTTGTGCAACACTCATTTACAGTAACAAAGTGAAAGACACCACAAAAGACTCCACACCAGTTTTGAATAATTGAAGACTATTTATCTGGGTTTAACGAAAATGAAAAAAATCCAATACATATTTGTCTAGATATAGGTATTCAAAACATGTATGTAATTGGCATACGTGGGAGCGCCTGCACACTCCTATTCAAGTATTTACAGTAAGAATCTTAGCTTCACAGAGGTCCCCACTGGAGTTTGGCAACTGGATTCCTGGCACATTAGATCGGGATACAACAAAGCACTAAAGTTCACTAGAGTACTTCACACACAGCAGACCTCGCGCGATCCCTTGCGATCGGGAATTCACTATGCCTGCTGCCTTCAAAAGAGCAGTGCAGTCACAGATCACTGTACCTTTTCACGGTATTGGCGCTGCTGTGCCACTCTGGTTGCTCCAGCAACACAGGAGTGGGGGAGCCACACTGCAGCAATGCAAATGGCAGAGGCCTCCCCAAGTGATTGGAAGCTAGGACGTCACTCTGGCTGCTCTGGCAACACAGGGGCCACTGAGCCACGTTGAAGGAGGGCTTCCTCCCATACTATGTTTTCCATCAGTTGCAAATTTAGCAGTTGCAGCCATACGCACAGATCATAAGAAGCCCAGAGTCAAGGTGCGTTCCCCGGGTTACAACCAAGCACGGAGTGCAAGGCACTTGCTGATTAGGGAAGTTGTTAGAGCTGATAGAGGCATCCTTGGTTGTGGGGATGCTGATGAAGAGTTTGATGGCCCTGAGATTTCAACAACAGAGGGCAAGCCAACAAGTCCTTGGAGTTCTTGGGTTAAGAGGTTGTAGAGGGGCAGTTTCTAAAAGTGGCATTTTCAGACTTACAATTTAAAAACTGACTTCACCATAAGTGGCACCAAACTCCATGGGCCTGATTCACAAAGGTAATCTCAGACCAAAAGTCTATATTTAGACCAATTCATAGTAAAGTTAGACTTTCGGTCTAAGTTTAGACTTTTGGTCTAAACTTAGACCAAAAGTGTAATCTGAGGTCAAAAGTCTAACTTTACTATGAGCAAAGTTAGGCCCATATTTATACTTTTTTAGCACCTCATTTGTGTCATTTTTTGACGCAGAAATGGCGCAAACTTGCAAAATACAATTGTATTTTGCAAGTTTGTGCCGTTTTTGCATCAAAAAGTGGCGCACATGCGGTGCTAAAAAGTCTAAATATAGGCCTTAGTCTTTTGGTCTAAGTTTAGACTTTTGGTCTAAACTTAGGGCCAGATTTACAAGTCCCTAGCACCTCTTAGTGCCATACTATCATTATTTTGTTACGCTAATATGGCATTAAGGAGGCCATCCCCTTCACCACATTTACAAAGTGGCACAATGCTTGCATTGCACCACTTTGCGTCCCTCTTTGCCACATTATGCCTGTGTCTGGCACAATGTATGCAAGGGGGGTTCTGGCAGTGGGAGGCCAATAAAAATGGTGCAGTGAAATTTACAACATTTCATTGCCCCAGCTTTAGCGCCATTTGTAACGCCTGCTCAGAGCAGGCACCAAAATGACACATCCATTACTTTCAACAGGCCTCCCTTTACTTTGCAGGATTAGCGCCATTATTTATGGCGCTAATGCTGAAAGTACCACAATAGCATCATAAATTATGACGCTATTGTCCTAACGTGCACCATGGTGCACTGTATTGTAAATACAGTACTACCATAGTGACGGTAGGGGGGTGCAAGAAAAGTGGTGCATCAGAGCTGATGCACCACTTTCTTGTAAATCTGGCCCTTAGACTTTTGGTCTAAGTTTACCTTTGTGAATCAGGCCCTAAATTTCTATCTTTTACCAATCGGAAGTTACACTTAAAGAATGTTACACGGTAACCCCAATGCTAACCTATGGGAGACATAGGCAATACAGCAGTGAAAAATGAATTTAGTAGTTTGTCACTACCTGGATATGTCAAACCTAAAGGTACATGTCCAAAATTTAAATACATTGCACCCTGACCTTGGGCCTAACCTGGGCCTACCTTAGAGGTGACATATGTAAAAATAAGGAAGGTTTGGGCCTGGCAAGTGGGTACACATGGCAGGTCGAAATGGCAGTCTAAAACCTCCCATATATGCTCTACAATTGCAGGCCTAAGACATGTTTGAAAGGCTACTGTAGTGGGTGGCACAATCAGGGCTGCAGGAACACTAGTAACATTTAATTAACAGGCACTGGGCACCTGTAGTGCACTTTACTAGGGACTTCCAGGTAAATTAGATATGTCAATTGTGGAGAAGCCATGGTTACCATGGTTTAGAGTATAGAGCTGGTCAGCAGTGGTAAAGTGCCCTAACATAACTATAACTCACTCCCCCGCCATGCAGAGTTATTTGATCAATAATTTACTGCAGATGTTACACTGACATTATTAATATTAAAGATGTCATGAGTGCTTGTATGTGTGGGGTAATTAGCAGTGCATGGCGAGGGCGTCAAGTTGTAATTACTTTAGGGCGCAAGTTATATTTACTTTAAATAACTATAACTGCTGAATGTCTCTGGTTTTCTGCGAGTACATTCAGAACCTAACTATAATGTCCCAGTAACCTTGGGTTTTTAAAAGAAGTTGAAAAGTTTTTTTTTTAACTTCTATTTCATAACTATAACGTCCCTGAAACCTTTGTTTTTTTCAGTGAATTTCCATGTTTTTTTTAACACAAGCTAATTATAATTACTATACGTTAATCCAATCACTGCTACGCACAGCCTTCGGGCGTGTGCAGCAGAGGTTGACTGCCGGACCTGGCCTGTGGCTAGGCCTTGCGGCCAAGCCCCAATAACCACCCAACCTCACACCACCAACAGCCTTTGGCCGTGTGTGACAGGGATTGGCCGCAACCAACCAGAGAGTTTTTCTAAACTTTAATAGATGACTTAGGCCCTCATTCCGACTTAGGCGGGCGGCGGGCGCCGCCCGCCAAGCGGAAACCACCATTTGGCCGCTCCGCAGTCAAAAGACCGCAGAGGGCATTCTGGCTTTCCTGCTGGGCCGGCGGGCGCCCGCCAAAGGAGCGCCCGCCGGCCCAGCGGGAAAGGCCCTGCAACAATGAAGCCGGCTCCAAATGGAGCCGGCGGAGTTGCAGGGGTGCGACGGGTGCAGTTGCACCCGTTGCGATTTTCACTGTCTGCAATGCAGACAGTGAAAATCTTTATGGGGCCCCCAGGGGCCCCACGACACCCGTTCCCGCCATCCTGTTCCTGGCGGGGAAATCCGGGGGAAACTGCCAGATTCCCTTTTCTGACCGCGGCTTTAATGCCGCGGTCAGAATGGGCTGGGAAGCACCGCCAGCCTGTTGGAGGTGCTTCCGTGGGCCCCGGCCCTGGCGGTCTTGGACCGCCAGGGTCGGAATGACCCCCTTAGTAAGAATGATATATTCCAGGGCAAATTGAAAGGAAAAATGTAATTGTCAAGTAAAAAGTGTGAGATTACCTTTCAGTATATACCTTAAATGTTTGAAGTTGAAAGAAACTAAATTAGGCAAATGACCAGAGAGACAATAGGGCTGGAACTATCAACCTTTAATGTGAGTGTCAGAAACATTAGCCACTAGTCCATAGATGACTCTTTAGGGTATAGCGTCCAGACATAACTGTGACATTCAAGCCAAAGATTTTGTTGGTGAGAAAGACTTAAATGTTAAATGACTAAAAATGTTTAACATTCAAAACACATGACATAATGCATGACATACCAGGACTTAAACCTTCAACCCAATGAGTAACAGTCCAAGGGCCTTACCAGTAGGCCAGAACAGAATGTCTTTTGTGGAGCCTCAAAACACAACTATAACATTTGCAAGCAAACATCTTGCTTGTGTACTGTTGTGAAGTAATTCTATGGAGAAACTATTATTATTGCAATAGTCTCTCCATGGAATAACTTAAAAGTGGCATGCACGCAAGATGCTTGCTGCCAAAGCAGGACTGCAGGGGGAGCCTGGAGGCCCCCACAGTCCTAACTGGCTCCTTGTGTCCTGCAGGAGCCGACATTGCGCCTGCAAGCAGGGAGCTGCTTTGAATAGCAGCTCCCTGCTTGCGGCAGTAAACAACTTCACTTTCAGCAAGCAGCAGCTGTTTGATAGCTCCGGCATGCAGAAAGAGAAGTTGTGTTTGATTTTGCTTGGTGGGAGCTGCCAGCTCCCACCAAGCAAAAGCAAACAACTATGTCCCAAAGTGGAGGCACCCCAGGACACAGCAGAACCGGCCATGAGTGGTGGTGGTCCACAGTGCCATGAATGGCTCCACAAAGGGGGCTGCGCGGGCTCCCTCCAACATTGTATTTTTTGCCCAGGGAAGTGCTAGTCCCCAATGAATCCCCTTCATTCTATTATTTTAGTCCCCTGCATTTCATTCAATATTTGCTGTGGGGAGGTGGTGTTCCCTGGGGCTGTGGGGAGGCCATGCAGCCCACTGCATTTCATTCATTGTTTGCCCTGAGGAGGTGGTGGTCCCCGGGGCTGTGGGGGCTGTGTGCAGCCCACCACATTTCATTCAATGTTTGACCTAGGAGGTGTCAGTCCCCTGTGCTGCGGGGGTTGTGCAGCCACCTGAATTTCATTCAGTGTTTGCCCTGGGGAGGTGAAAGTCCCCGGGGCAGCGGTGGGGGCACACGCCCCCCCACATTTAATTGTTTGTTTAAACGTTTGCCAGTAAAATTACCGCACATCCTTTCAAGAACACATCTCAACGGCCAATGTCCACTTCTGTGGTGGATAAGGCAGCTTAATATATAAATTTTACCAAGTTCCGCCACAGTTGCCAAACTCTTATAGGTGGTGTGCGTCACCGTTGTGGGGGTAGGACCTCGACTGGGTCCCTAAGGTAAATATAATTCACGTCCCCGCCATGCACAGTTATCTGATCAATAATTTTACTGCAGATGTAACAGTGACATTATCAGTGTTATGAGTGCTTAATTTGTGCAGTAATTAGCAGTGCATGGAGAGGACACAAGTTATAGTTACCTTTGGGCAAGAGTTATAGTTACTTGAGATAACTCTATCTATAACTGGTGACTGTCTGTGGTTTGGTATGTTTAAAATGTGAGCCTAACTATAACGTCCCTGTAACCTTTGATTTTTCAAGTGAATTTCTATGGGTTTTTTTATATGTTATTTCCTAACTATAACGTCCCTGGTACCTTAAATTGTTTCTGTAAATTTCTTTGTTTTTTTAACTTAAAGTAATTTTCATTACTATACTTTAATTCAACCACTGCCGTGCACAGGCTTCAGCCATGCATGGTGACAGTTCACTGCAGGACCTGGCCTATGGGCAGACCCTGCAGCCAGCCCCCTTACCACTCAACCCGATGCTGCACACAGCCCTTTGGTTGTGTGCAGCAGGAGGTAATAGTGGCCTGTCTCTCTGGGTGTAAAAATAGGTGTGAGAGGGTGTGAGAGGGATGGGAGTGGCTGTGAGAGTGTCTGGGTGTGAGAGAGGATGCATCAGTGTCTTAGAGGGTGGGTCAGTTTCTGTGTGGGTCTGTGAGTGGGTGCATGAGGATTTCAATGGGTCTAGGAGAGGGTGTGTGAGAATCTGAGTGGGTCTGTGAGTGGGTGTGTGAGTGTCTGAGTGGGTCTGTGAGTGGGTTCGCAAGGATCTGAGTGGGGCTGTGAGTGGGTGCACATCGGTCTGTGAGTGGGTGCGTGAGTTTCTGAGTGGGTCTGTGAGTGGGAGCGTAAGGGTGAGAAGTGGGTGTGTGAGTGGATGAAAGAGATTGAAAAAAGAAATTGACAGAGAGAGAGAGAAAGTGAGAGGGAGAGAGTTTTTTTTTTAGGCTTTGGTGAATGATAGAATTAGTGAGTAAGGTGTGTGAGTGGGTGTGTGAGTGGGTGGGTGAAAGAGATTAAAAAAGAGAAATTGAGAGAGAGAGAGAAAGAAAGTAAGAGGGAGAGAGTTTTTTTTAGTCTTTGGTGAATGATATAATTAGTGAGTAAGCTGTGTGAGTGGGTGTGTGAGTGGGTGAAAGAGATTGAAAAAGAGAAATTGAGAGAGAGAGAGAGAGAGAGAGAGGTTTTTTTAGGCTTTGGTGAATGATATACTTAGAATTAGTTATTTCTTGACAAATTGAAAACAAAAATTTATTTGTCACTTAAAAAGAATGAGATCACCTTTCAATATGAATCTTAAACTTTTCAAGATTGAAAACGATAACAGTTACACCTGGACTATAACCCTCAATTTTCAGTGTGAGAGTTTGTGGCCTTAAACCTAATGCCACGGGTGAGACCTTGTAATCTGAAGTCATTGCATGGAGAGACCATTGCAATGACAATCTCTATCTTCCATCCCACTATGGGATGGAAGAGAGAGAGAGAGAGAGAGAAAGAGAGAGAGAGAGAGAGAGAGAGAGAGAGAGAGAGAGAGAGAGAGAGAAAGAACTACGGGGGAGCCTCAAGGCCCTGCAGTCCTCGCTGTCTCCCCACGTCCTGTGGGAAGTGGCATTGCTCCCACAATTAGGAAGCTGCTTTTTATAGCAGCTCCCTGCTTGTGGATGCAATGTTTTCATTTGTCTTCCCCGCACACATATTTGCATGCAGAGAAAACAGATGAAAACTCTGATTTCTGCAAGTGAGAGCTGTTTGACAGCGCTCACATGCAGAAAGTGGGCTTTGTTTGCTTTTGCTTTGTGGGAGCTGTAAAGCTCCCAGTAAGCAAAAGCAAACAGCTATGTCCTGGGGATGGGCACCCCGGGACATAGCAGGAGCCAGCCCTGAGGCTCATTGAGGGGGCATTTAGCCCTGGGGAGGTGGTAGTCCCTGGGGATGACCTACTTTTTTTATATTTCCCCTGGGGAGATGGTGGTCCCCAGGGCTGAGGGTGGAGGGGGCGAATGCCCTCCTGCATTTGATTTCAAAATGTGCCCCAAGGAGGTAGCGGTCCCTGCAGCTGTAGGGGGGGGCGAGCAGCCCCCTGCATTTGATTTGAATATCTGCCCCCGGGAGGCTGGTAGTTCCTGGGGCTGTGGGAAGGCCATGAGGCCCCCACATTTGATTTATACTGAGTTGCCCAGGGACGTGGTGGTCTCTGGGGCTACGGGGTCCAGGCGCCCCCCCTGTTTCCAGGGAGGTGGTGATCTCCAGGGTTGCGGGGGGGGGCAGGAGGCCTCCCCTCATCAAAATTTCAATGCCAACTGGACCTGGCCTACCCAGGTGAGTCTGTTTATAAAACAAGCATGGGAGCCCGCAATTGTTTTTTTTTTAAATGTATGTTGGATAGGCAGATCCACTGTGTATTGCGGCCAATTTCTTTTTTGTTAAAATGCTTTTTAGCTCTGGCGGTGGGTCCCTTGGGGTCCTCAGCACCAGAGCAAGGGATAATGGTATCCCTACCTTGGCCATTTTTGTTTTTTTACATCTTTTTATCTGGGACTCAACTGAAGCTGTTTCCCAAGATGGCTACCAACACTTCCTTGTTGAAGTATTTGCAGCCAATCAGATCTCAGCACGAGATTAGGAGGGGTTGCAAATCCTTTGTGTCCCTGTATATACAAATTTTGATTTTCTTTAATTTCTCTAAAACTACTGAATGGATTTACTCCAAATAACTAAAAGGTCTCTTTCTGAACCAAGAGCTATCTTTCTGTCAAATTTAGTGTAATTCCGTCCAGTGGTTCGGGTGCGCTCACTGTTCAAAAATCACTATGGAAAAATTATTGCGTACCCCCTTCTTCTTGGCCCCCACTTAGCAGATCATCCCAAAACTTTGTAGACAGCAACTCACATGAGCATCACTTTTTTGGGGAAAAGTTTGTGAAGATTTGTCAAACGGTGTCAAACATATATGCAAGCAAAAAAAAAATGCTTTTTACATAGAGACTAGGTACAAACAATAACTACCTAGTGGTGACCGTCACTAGGTAATACATTACCTATTGGCAGTCTCCACTAGGTAGTTATAGTTAGGATGATGTTTCCATAGAAAAATAATTTTTGGACTTGCCTATATCTTTGGCACTGTTTCTACAAAATTTCAGAAAGAGTCCCCTGGTGATTATTGTTGCACATGGAAGATTTCAAGGTGATGCATCAAAGCAGGGCTGAGAAAAAGAGAGGGGGGTTGACAAAAGTTGAGTTTCCCATGTTAATTCTCATAAGACCTTTAGACATGACTACAGCCCGAACCACTGGAGTGAATTACACCAAATTTGGCAGAAGGCTAGCTTTTGTTATGCAGATTATGATTTCGCCTATTTGGTGTAAATCCATTCAGAAATTGAAGAAAATAAAAATTTGTATATCTGGGCTCACAGATAATTTGCAAAAATGTGCAAATTTTCATGAATACGCTCACAAAAAGAAGCATTGTAACTGGCTGACCGCAAACTGAATAAAAAGTGTGGCTGCCATTTTATTTCACAGGACACGGTCACCGGGGAGTTAAAATTCAAATTGAAAGTTGCATAAGGGGTCAGGGTGAAGGCAACCTGACCCCAGGGGTGTTTCATAGGTGTGTTTTAGGGGCAAATTATAGGTTTAAAATAATTTTTGTCACCATGCACTGTGTTTGCGAGTATTCACACATTTTTGTGAATTATTCGTAAAATATTTGTAAACATGAAAACATTTCAAAGAAAAACTAGACTCATTTATACTATAATTAATTTGCTCATACATGCAATAAGAAACTCAAGACACACCCACTCAGACAGTCATGCACCCACTCAAACTCACTCATAGACTCATACATCCACTTTCAGACCCACTCAGACACTCTGGCACCCACTTGATGATCCATAGACAGACAGGTTCTGTTGACAACCTATGCAGCTCACGGCCAAAGGGTATAAGTGCTTGGCTGTAAGGCCTGGCTGCATCCAGGCCTTGTGCCTAACCCCCGCCACGCACGGTCAAAGGTGTAAATGGCGAGGGTTGGAATAACGAATAGTCATTAAAATTACTTTACATTGAAAAAAACATAGAAATTCACTTGAAAAAACAAAGGTTACATGGATGTTATTGTTAGGTTCTGAATTTACTTGTGCAAAACCACAGAAATTCAACAGTTAGAGTTCTTTCAAGTAACTATAACTGGCTCCCTAAGGTAACTATAACTCGCACCTTCACTATGAACAGCTAATTATTCCACATATTATATCATTGAGTTCTTGGATGGCATCTTTGATTTTATTACTGCAACATTTGCAATAAAATTATTGATAAGAAAACTGTGCGTGGCATGGGCGTAAGCTATAGTTACCTTAGCCGTGTCCCAAATGGCTGTCAACACTTCTTGTTTGAAGTGTTGTCAGCCAACCATATCTCAGCAGGAGATCTCTCTAGATCAGCAGCCCTAGATATACAAATTTCCTTTCCCTCTATATCTCAAAAACTACTGAACAGATATACCCGAAATAAAAACAAAAAGGGACTTGCCAGCAAATGCTACCTTTTTGCTAAATTTGGTGTAATTCCATCCAATGATTCGGGCTGCAGGCGTGTCTAAAGAGTATATGGAAATTAATATGGGAAACACACTTTTTTTGACTCCCCCTTTTTCTCAGTCTCCGCTTGATGGATCATCCCAAAAGTTTCCACACGCAACAAGACCCAAGTTGACCCCTATTTTAGAAAAGTTTGTGAAGACTCATCAAACGGTGCCAAATAGATAGGCAAGTCAAAAAAATGTTTTTCTATTTTTCTATGAAAAGTAGATCCTAATTATAATTACCTACTGGTGACGGCCAGTAGGTAATCCATGTATATATATATATATATATATATATATATATATATATATATATACATATATATATATATGCTACCCATCGAAATAAAACACATTCTATCGGGAGAGGTGAAGAAGGAAGAGATTCTTGAAGATTTCTCTACAAGTGACTTGGAAGCACTGCAATTATGGGTTTCACAGGAAGCGTGCAGTGGTTAATTTGTAAATAAAAATGTGCCGTGCCCAAAGCTCTCCTCTGAAACATGTGGCTAATGTATTTAAATGTGCGA
The DNA here is from genome assembly GCF_031143425.1 of Pleurodeles waltl. Lineage (NCBI taxonomy): Eukaryota > Metazoa > Chordata > Amphibia > Caudata > Salamandridae > Pleurodeles > Pleurodeles waltl. Next base: position 202,101,619 of record NC_090447.1, read on the forward strand.
GCACAGAATACTGAGGCAGCATAATCTTAAAGACAACTTGGGCCGCTTTAATTTATTCCCTACCTCTTAAGCACACTCTTGCAACATTCTGCTTTCTCCCTTTGTGACACTTTTCCGACTTTCTTTGCTTCCTCTTTCCCATATGTGTCTTTTGCTCCCAGTAATTACCTAATCACCTGATACAGAAAAATAAGTGCCAGCCCTCAAATATACGTGCCGGTGCCCCCCAGCGGCAATCACCGGCTCAAATTAAACACTGGTAGCATGTAATATAGGTTTTTATATCACTGCACCCATATGTGCGTTTGTAGTTTCATAAGTTTGAGCTACAACCATAACTCAATTTTACCCTTGGATTTTCTTGTGAATTAAATTTTCTTATGATTTAATTAACTTCTAAACCTTCCGTGCATTGAAATTGGCCATATGTTTGTACATTTCCAAAATTATACAACTATGCCACTTTCTGTAACTTCCCACCATTCGCAAATGCATGAGAATAACAGAATACAAGTGACTCTTATTAGATGTGCATTTGTTAAAATGCATCCTTGTGCCAAAAATGCATGCAATGATGCATTTCATTTTAAAATTTAGCGTGAAATGATAGATTCGAATTTTGTGCAATTAATCATGATTTGACTTAATTTTGCAGAATTTTTGTGTAATTATGTAAAAGCTAATTACCTGAAGTTTCCACTCATCTAGCCTGAACTAGATATTACTTCAGTTTAACCCTTTTTTTAACCAGAATATATGTTTCTTTTATCACATCCATGAGTACACCACACTCAACACTCCATTGTCCTTCACAGCAGAGAACTGCACATAGGCCCTGGTCGGCAGCAAAGACCTGCACCAATTTCTCCCCAAGCAGCCAACACCTAAAGTGTAAGGCCTGTGGCCATGCACAACAGGTGCTGACCTTAGATCCTGGGCCTTTGGTCAAGCATTATGCCCAGCAATCTGTGGAAAGCTAACCCTTGCTGCTTACAGTAGTAGGCCAGAGGCATTGCGGATGGCCACAGGACCTTGGCTTTGGCTTCTAGGCCCTACGCTCCTACACCTCGAGGATCCAATAATTGCTGTGGAGGGCCTTAAGCCATGTGCAACAGGGTGGTGGCCAGAGCGCTTGGCATTAGAAATCCTTTCTGCCAAAACATTTCTGGTGGCCAACATGCCCAGAGCACAGACTTCAGTTATGTGCAGCAGAGTTGACTGCAGGGCCTTGCCTTCCACTTGCCCCTACACTTAAATTTATGTGGACAGTGAACTCCCACTGCACACTAAATGTAACTATGTGCACCAGGATTTTTCTGCATGTTCTTTGGTCAACTCTAAATGGGCAGCCAACCCTTCTGTGCAGAGGCTTAGGCTGTGCAAAGTGGAAGACTTTTTGGCAAGCCCTGCATCCTGTTTCCAAGGGTTATCAACCATTGCTGCACACAGACTTTGGCCATGCACTACGGGGCTGGCCACAGGGTCTGGACTACAGGAAGTCCCTGAGTGAACCCTGCTGTGTGCAGTCAACATCAATGTTTAGCCACTGGTCAAGCACAGCGTAAGCATTCTAAATACTTTTTTATTTTGCAGGATTAACAGATTCTAGTCTGATTTGCAAATTCTAAGGCTAGCGGTTGTGCAGAACCCAGGGAAGATGTGCAAAGTTTGAATTAGCCATGAATTCCAGAGTAATTTATTATTATTATTTTTTAATCACTATTATGATACTAGGCGTAGGAGGTCAGAAGATTAGGTTGGGTAAAGGTGGCTGCAGCCCAAATGTTTTTTTGATGGCCAGCCAATCAGAATGTGGTGTATCCACAACTTCGAAGCTGAATTAAGGATTTTGAAAAATCACAAATTAATGATGGACATCTTAGTCCAAAGGAATCCCTTTCATTTTTGTAATGGAGTAAGGATTTCTGTGTGATTCGCAAATCCACAGAGGATCCACAAATTAGCATTTCTTATAGCTCTAAAAGTTAACATCTTCCACCAAACTGAGTGCTTTTTAAAATGCTAATTTCTGAACAGATTGACACCAAACCCAAAAAAATCACAATTCTTGAGTAAAGTTTAACTTCGTTCCATTCAGCTGTTTTTTGTGTCGAAGTGCAAAGAATAATGAGGGAATTAAATATGCAATTGGCAGTTTAGGGACCCCCTGCATTTATTCTTGCTCCTACTTAACAGACCTAAAGAAAACTAAATACAAAGAATATAAAATGGATGTATTTTATTTTTTTAGAAAGTTTCATGCAGATTCTTTGAGCAGCACAAAACAAAGGCTATTAGGAAAATAAATATGCCTTTCGCATGGAACCTTTAACCTAACCCCATAACTATATTGGTGCTAATACCACCAGTGTTATTTATATATAAACACAGAATGCTCGTTCTGGGCTCAAATGGCCCAAGAGGGGTGGTGCGAGAAACCCGTACGAGCAAGCCGGTAATATTAAAATTCAAAGAAAATGATAAAGCTTGCACACTCAGGACTCAAGGAGAAAAAACAAAACTTTAATCACAACGTGTTTCGACTGACACAGCAGCCTTGATCACGTGAGGATTACCACCAATCAAAATCAGTTAAATACCACCTATTCAAAAAACATTAAAATAGGACAGACTAAGAAACAAAAGAAAGACAGTCCAACTATGACATAATCACCTGATTGTTAATCACAAACAAAATAATGACATGTGGAAACATATTATAATTAAATAAATACTCATTGCAGGTACCTATAACTGCTGAATTTCTATGGTTTTGTATGAGTAAATTCAGAACATAACTATAACGTCCCTGTAACCTTTGTTTTTTTCAGTCAATATCTATGTTTTTTTAATGTAAAGTAATTTGAATTATTTTATGTTATTCCAACACTTGCCACGCGCGACCTTCGGCCATGCATGGTGGGGGTGAGTCACAAGGCCAGGCCTGCAGCCAGGCCTTGCAGCCAAGCCTTTTAGCCACCCAACCCCGTGCCACACACAGCCTTTGGCACAGGCTGGACACAGGGCCTGTCTCTCTCAGTAGGTCTGTGAGTGGGTGTGTGAGTGTCTGAGTGGTTGTGTAAGTCTATGAGTGGGTGCATGAGTGTCTGAGTGGGTTTCTGAATGGGAGCATAAGTCTCTGAGTGCATGTTTGAGTGAATAAATTAGTATCTGAAGGAGTCAGTGGATTTTCATTCAAATTTTTTCACATTCGCAAATATTTTCCACATAATTCATGGAAGTTTGCATGTGGTGACGCAAAATTATTTAAAAGCCATAATTTGCCCCTTAGACACATCTATATCGCACCCTTGGGTTCAGGATACCTTCACCCCGATCCCTTATGCCACTTTCAAATAGGATTTTCACCGCTGGGGACCATGTCCCGTGAAATAAAATGGTGGCCCCAAATTTTTTGTCAGGTTGAGATCAGCCAATTACAGCACCTCTTTTCACACGCATATTCACGAAAATGCACAAATATTTGCAATTTATTCTTGAAGGATCTGCGTTTCTAGATGTACAAATGTATTTTCCCATTAATTTCTCAAAAACTACTGAACAGATTTACACCAGAAAAATGAAAGTGTGATCTGGGAACTGAAAGCTAGCTTACTGCCAAATTTGGTTTATTTCCATCCAGCGGTTCGGGCTGTAGTCATGTCTAAAGGTCCTATGGGAATTAGCATGTGAAGTGCAATGTTTTTTTACTCCCTTTTTTCCTCGGTCCCCACTTGAAGGATCACCCCAAAACTTTCCATGCACTGCAAGAATCACTGCCGCTTTTTTTTTTGTTTTTTACATTTTGTGAAGATAGATAGGTATGGTTTGAAGGAATAAGCTCTTGAAATTCTTGCTGAGACCTTTAAAAATAAAGGGACAGATTTACTAGTCTTTCACGCAATGCAGTGTAGCAAGGCAATTTGCTGCACTGTGTTGCATGAATGGGAGAGAGCAGAAATGGGCTATATCTACTAAGATATAGCAGACTTCTGCTCTCACATATCACTGGCACACTTCAGGCAGCCGAGCTGTAAAGCAGACACCCTTGCACCATGGTAAATGGTGCCTGCATTACAAGGAGAATTGTTTTTGTAAAGGATGGGCCACTTTCCTGCACAAAACTAACCTCTCAAGGCATTTTTCTTTTTCTATATGTGCAGCAGGTTGCAGAACACATACAGATTATTTTATTTTCTCGTTACAGCACCCTCTGGGAGGTGCCCATGTTACACCCATGGAACACCTCCCAGAATGAAAGGTAATGCAATTCAGGGCATGCCACAGCATTGCATTACATTTTTTACAAAGCTACACAAGGTGATACAAATAGCCCCTTGTGTGGATTTGTAAATGTTTACTAGCATTTTGTGTTACGTATGCACCACAAAAGGGGTGCAACCATGACGGAAAATGCTACTAAATATGCACCATAGTGCCTCCCCTAGACACTAAACAAAAGTAGTTCATAAACAGACTTATTGCTGAGGTCATGTTTTTTTCAATTAAATATAAAGTCATAGATCATGACTGTATTACAGGTCTTTTGTTCTCATATAGGTGAATGTCATTAAAATAAAGAGCAACATAAACCAACATGTGTTTTGTGATTAGTACATTGATATGTTGCTTCCAAGGAGCATCACAAGTATTAAAATGCACTTGCAATCATGTATGTTTCTTGATTTCAAATGCTTTTGAGACTACATATCCTTGTTAGGTAAAAATGTCCTGCAAAAAAGTTTAATCTTAGTGTAACAATTTGTGTAATGACTGGAGGAGTCAATCTGGAAAGAACTCTTTTTTGTGCTACCTATGCTAGAGCCTGATAACCAAAGATATTGTCACACATCTCAAAATCAATTTATAATAATTAATTGAATGTTTGCCAGTAGGTTCACAGTTTGTATTTCTAAGAAATTTCTAAGAAATTAAGTCCTCGCTATGAAACAAAAGATAGCGGCAATCGGTGAAAGATCCGTGAAGGCTATCCCCGTGTCCTGGATAAAAAGTTAAAAAATAATATAAGGTTTCAGGGTAGGGATACCCTAACCCACATGTACCTGTGAGGAAGGATTCAGGGAGGCAATCCCAAACTGCACTATAGTACCATGCAAGTTCAGGTGGAGCTTGTATGATACCACACTGCCATTGGGGTGAACCCCGTCTGGTGGTATAATCAAAGTACTGCAGCACCTGCAAAACAATTAAAAAGTAATTATAAAACCAAATGTGGTTTGGATGTCTGTAGAGGGATGGGGACTTAGACATGGTTGCTAACGGGGTCTTGCTTGAGGCCAAGCCCTGCAGCCAGGCCCCCTCTTTGCACAGTCAAAAGCCATGCACAGCAGGGTTTGCCATTTGCAGGGTGTTGGGTATAGTGGATGGTTGGATGCCAGTATTGCAGTTAGGCACAGGCCCTGAAGCCAACTAAATGCTGTTCATAGTTGAAAGCCGTGCACATGATGGTTGGCTGCCAACAGGTTCCGACTCTCCACTTGGTTTCTCTGAAGGTTGTGTGCAGCAGGGGGTGGAGTCCTTGCATGGGGTGGAGTGATGGGCTTGGATTTTGAAATCTGAGGCCAACCGTCTGCTGCGCATGGCCTCCAGCCTTTGGTTGGCCACCTGCGTGAAATTGGGCAGAAGGCCTGCAGTCAACCTGCTGTCCATACACGGGGGATGGGCCCAGTACATGCAGCCAATGGTCATATGCAGTAGGGGTTGTTTGTCCACAGTGGGGTTCTGTGCAGGGCCTGGCAGCAGGTCGGGTAGCCAGGCTTGGTGCATATGGCCAAAGGCAGTCCTTAATGAGGAGGCTCACTGAATATGACCGAAAACCCCCAGAAATTAACTGACACAAACAAAGGTCAGAGAGATTTTAAAGCTGCGTATAGTAATTAGATTGACCCTGACATTAGAAAAACCCTAGAAATACAGTGAAAAAGTCAAAGTTTATAGGGAAATTATAGTTCTATATAGTAATAAGTTCTTAGTTTACATTAAAAAAGATGTTAGGAGTCACTGAAAAAAACAAAGGTTAAAGTGACATACAGAGAAGTATTGAAATGAGATAGAAATTAGCTTTAGGCAACAAAAAACCTACTGAAATGTACCTGTTAGGATTCACTGATCCAACTATAACCTATGAACAACGCCATGTCCTGCTTATGACGTCACATATTACATCACTCATGACATGTTAAATGACATCATTGATGACATCACTGATGACACCTTACTTGACATCATTGATAGTATTACTGATGACATCACTAATAACACAGAGGTCATATACATCAGAGAGTTACTGTGTGAGCATGTGAGGGTATATATCATAGAAATAGCGTAAGTCTCTGAGGCAAGTTTGGTTGTTCCTTTTCTAAGCAAATGGTGCACCATTTGCAAATCCCTAAAATTTGGGGTGTAATTACTTATCCATCTAAACAATGTAAAGGGTGAGCAGATGTGATGTGAGTTGCAGATTAGTGTTTCAAAATAGAATATTCCTTAACACCTGAGGCCATTACAAACATTTTAAGAGGAGGTCCAAAAGCTTCAGCTGACATATTATCAATCAGTGCATATGTGGGTAAGTAACAGCTGTACAACATTGCTATGGACAAGTTCTATGTTTATAAGGTGATGATGTTTTATTTCAGAACTTCACAGAAAACTATAAAGTACGCCAGAATATTCAATAGAGTACAAATATGGCTGTCCCACTTATGTGGGTGATGTAACTCACACAGGTGTTGGAAACATGGTTCTAATGTTATAGTTCATTTTGCCCACATTAAGTATGTGTGTGGTGCATTTTATCAAACTATGGATACATGCTTACCTGTCAACCTCTGGCCTCAATATTTTGGGACATGTGAAAACTTTTAAAGAGTGTTCCCTTTAAAGTTAACATATTACAATTTGTTTTTGCAGGTTGGTCAAGAATTAAAATGGGGGTGACCCCAGTAAAGTCTATGTAGAGATTTTCGGCCTCATTATGAGTTTGGTGGTCAGACCGCCAGACCGCCAACATGGCGGTCCTAAAAAGGCTGACATGTTGGCAGTCTTCCAGACCACCCTCTTATGATTCAGACAGGCAAGACGGCTGACCACCAACCAAAAATGTCAGACCAACAGTGATGCGGTGGCTTCGAAAAAGGCAGTCTGACCTCCAGCGCATACAGCATACAAGCATACAACCATACAAGCACACAGTCGCCATGGTGAAAGCCCATGACAGTCAGCAAATGGCAAGACAAACCAGGGCCGTCTGCTGTCACCAAAGTAATACATTGGATACATTTGAAAACAACATAGCTGATACACATTGCCACACTGAACAGACCTGCAAAGGGCAGTTTAAAATCCAACCCTTCGTGTGGCACAATCCTTTGCATTTACATTGCAACACACAAAAGCCAGAGCAATTTTTTTCCACACAGTACAGATAGTGGAAACCACTTTTTCACCATCCCTACAACACTGTGTGCACACTTTTGTCCAGTCACACCCTTTTGCACTTCCCCTCTTTAGTAAGTCACTGTCACCCATTTTTTTCCCACCATGGCACATTAAAAAAAAATCCCCGTTTCTCATAGGATGATTTAAGAGTCATGGTGGATGAAATCATGAGTAGTGCCACAATTGTTTGGAGCAGAAGTCCAGCACACTCCTGTCAGTAGCAAAATGGGAATGTAGGACAGGATTGTGGACAGAGTCAATGCTGTAGACACCACCCTGCACACAAGGGAGGAGATTAGGAAGAGGGGGAATGACCTCAGGGGCAAGGTCCATTCCCTGGCGCCAGCTGCAGGCCAAGAAGACTGGTGGTGCCACTTCCAGTGCCCCATTACATCTATTTCCCTGGTAGGAGAAAGTTTTGGACATCCTGCATCTTGAGGGCTTGACAGGAATACTTGGGGGAGTGGAATCTGGTAAGTCACAACCCAAAGATGTGTCACCAAAATGCTATGTGATGCATGCTAACAGCTCAGCTTGTGCCACTTTTACTGTCACTCCCCTCACAATCCCAGTGTCCACCAATCCAAGGATCTCTATTTGGAAACTCATATTTGAAGTGTACTCACTTGGGGAGATAACACTTGTATAATGTGTGTAGTACAGGGACTGACATGACTACAACTCCCAGCAGGCACTGTTCTAAAACTCCAAACCCCAGACCAGTGGTCACTTCTCCAAATACCCCTGTTTAGAACCTATCAATTTAAGGGCACTCATCTAAGGAGATAACACTTGTCAAGTGTGTATAGTACAGGTACTGACATGATTACAACTCCCAGGAGGCACTATTCCTGTAACTACAACCACTAGCACTGTGGCCACATGCTACAATACATCTGCTATTGAACTCTCAATTGAAGTGTACTCACCTGGGGTGGAAAACCTTGGTCAAGTGTGTGTACTAGAGAGAGTAACCTGACTGCAACTCAGAGGAGGCACTGTTTCTGTAACTACAAACAACAGAACAGTGTTTACTTCTCCAAAGACCACTGTCTGCCAACTCACAATTTATGTTTAGTCAGCTGCAAGGATACCATTTGTAAGATGTGTGTAGCAGAGGGAGTGGCATGACTACTAAGGCCAAGAAGGCCATGTGTCAGTAAAACCAACCATCAGCCCAGTGTTCTCTTCTCCAAATACCATTATTGCTGATCTCTCAGTTGAAATAGACTCGCCTAGAAGGTTAACATTTGCTTAGTGTGTGTAGTACACGGAGTTACATGACTGCAACTCCCAGCAGCCCTTGTGTCTGTGACTCAAAACACCAGAACATGGTTCACTTGCCCAAAGACACCTGTGTCTTCACTCTCTATTGAAGTGTACTCACCTAGGAGGATGATATTTGTATAGTGTGTGTAGTGCAGGTAGTTACATGACAGTAAGTCCCAGGAGGCACTGTTTCACTAACTCAAAACGCCAGTCCTGTGTCCTCTCCTCTAAAGTCTCCTATCTGGTAACTCACACATGAAGTGTACTCACCTGAGGGAGTAATATTTGAATAGTGTGTTTATTACAGGGACTGACATGACTCCAACGCACAGTAGGACCTAATTCGCTAACTCCAAACACCAGCTCAGTGGTCACTTGCCCACATACCCCTGGTTGTCAACTCATTAAGGAATTATACTCAGCTGGGGGAGAACTTTGAAGAATTGTGTGAATTAGATGGAATAACCTGACTTCAACTTACAGGGGGCACTGTTTTGCAACTCAAAACACAAGAACAGTGTTCTTTGGTCAAAAGACTTCTGTTTGCCAACCCTCAATGTAACTTTACTCAACTGGAGGTTACCATTCGTATAGTGTGTGTAATAGAGGTACTGACATGACTGCTAAGGACAGGAGGGTCCGTCTCCGTTACTTTAAAAAACAGCCCAGTATCCTCTTCTCCAAAGACTCCTGTTTGGCAACTCACACATGAAGGCTACTCACCTGGGGATAACATTTGTACAGTGTGTGTGAGAGAGAAAGTGATATGGCTGCAACTCCCAGCACCCCTTGTTTCTGTACCTCCAAACACCAGCCCAGAGTTCTGTTCTCCAAAGACCCCTGTTTGGCATCTCACTCCTAAATGAAGTTTCCTCACCTGAGGGTTGCCATTTGTCAAGTATTGGAGGGTAGTGAGAACAACATGGCTGCATCTCTCAGCAGGCACTGTTTCTGTAACTCCGACCATCAGCCCAGTGTTCTCGTCTCCAAAGACCCCTGTGTCTAAACTCTCAATTGAAGTGTACTCACCTGGGAGGATGATATTTGTATAGAGTGTGTAGTACAGGAAGTTACATGACTGCTAAGGCCAGGAGGCAGTGTTTCACTAACTCAAAGCACCAGTCCAGTGTTCAGTTCCACGAATACCCTTCTTTCTAAACTCTCAAGTGAAATGTACTCACCTTTTGGTATGATATTTATCAAGTGTAAGATGTAAAGGGAGTGACATGACTGCTAATGCCAGGAGGCAATGCCTCTCCAACTCCAAACACAAGCCCAGTGTTCTCATTCCCGAATGCCCCTGTGTCTTAACTCTCAAATAAAATGTACTCATCTGGGAGAATATCATGTGTATGGTGGTGGGATGTAGAGGGAGTGACCGGAATGCTAAGCTCAATAGGTCTTGTGTTTCTAACTCCAACCACAAAAACAAGTTCACTTGCCCATATCTATCTATTTATGAACTCTCAATTGAAGTTTGCTCACCTAGGAGGGACCAAGATAGAGATCATGCTCAACTCAGAGGTGTTCTGGCCACCTTAATCCATTTTCACCAGGTAACCCAAAATGAAACTATTGAGGACAGGAAGGACAGATTACCCAGTATGCAAAACAATGACCCCAAAGGCCTCGAGATTCATCACCAAAATGGTATTGGCAGTAAACACATTCACAATGCACTGACCACCTGACAACTTCAGTCACTTATACAACAAAGTCCTGGCTCTGCCTGCATCACAATCAACTAGGCCTCAAAATGGTCTAAGCCATATCTTGCTGAGCCACTGTTTTGCCTGCATTGGTGGCAGGATGGCAATCTCAGGCCGTCCTCCCAAAGGCTAATGATCAGCACATTTTAGCATCTGCTTAACTTAGATGGAATTGGCATGCTTCACAAATGTCAGGTCAATACAACCAATACCATGGGTACTCACCACAATTAGATTAACTACAAAATAAATTTGTACAAGGTCTATTCTTAATGTAACAAAACATTGATGGAGGTAGATGTCACAATACAACCAGTTACATTGTATCTTTCACATCAACAGGTCGAGCTGCTAATGGGCCCACAGAGGCCACAGAAGAGACTGCCACTACACCCCTTGCATGAAGCACTCAGTAAAGAAGACACTCCTAGACATCTGGATGTGGAGGACCATTCTGACCCATCTGGTCAACCTGGTCAGACACCAACAATGAGTCTCACTGTGGCTACATCAACATATCCCAGCCCAGTTGCCTCAAAATCACAGGCAACCATTTGCCCCCCAACCTGTGTTCTGAGCACAGTGTGTACAATATCGTGCCCACCCAGTCCCAGATCCTGAGTTGCAGCGCAACACTTCCAACAATGCTGGTCCAGGACCCAGTGGGAAAGGGCACCTGTGGCAAAAGAACAGGTCCGTGGGGTGGGATACGTGGGTGGGATGCAGTGGTCCAGTGGGGTGAGGCCACTGGGGAAGCTCCTGGCCAGTACAAAATCAGCTATGTCTTGGGGGTCCATCATGGGTCTCAAGGCATGATGGGCCAGGTAGTGACCAAACTCCGGGGCATAAAACAGCTACAGAAGGACATCCATAGGGATATGCGTGAACAGTGGGAGATTCACAATACCATCATGGCCTCCCTAACAGGGGTGATGAGGGACATTAACACCACCCTGAGCAGGGCTCTACAACACTACTCTACACCTTTCTTTGGCACATCAACACCAGGCCCTTCTTCATCTGTGCCAGCCAGTAAAGGTAGGCCCTGCCAGAGGAACAAGCCCCAGAAATCCCTGCCTCTGTAGCAGATCCCCCCATCACACAAGCAGGGACATCTGGTAAAGAATCCAGGAGGTGCTGATGGCAAGACACCCATCACTGCCAGCAAGTGACCTCTTCCTAAAGGAACCTCTTTGTGTGCCACACATTCACTCTGTTGACTGATCCTTAATTATCCACCAGTTCCAATGTGAGGAGTACTCTGGACTTTGGACTCCCAATGGTGTGGCATCTACTCCAATGATTTCATTCACCATAACTGACACCTTCACTTTATTATTTTTCTTCTTTTCTATCAAAATGTTATTTAATACATCAGCACTGTAATAAATTTACCCACCACAAACTCATTGTCTGCTTGCTTAATTTCCACATTTTGCTATGTAGAGATATTAGACCATGTAAACCATATGATGAAGACATAACTTACTTGTGCAAGGGGGGATATGTTACAGGTACACAGTATTCTGCTCAAGATTATAACCATTATACACACAAACACATACGTACAAGTATCTGGTCACGCCAAACATTTTATTCCAGCATACAGCACATAGGCACATAGCATATGTCTTGACCATTGTGACATACGAATGTGTGACTCACACTAAGTCAAAGTACATATTCCAGGGTACAGCCTCCCAGACAACGGAAGGGAGGGATTTGTCAGACATTGTCCTGTAGAATAGGTAAACATTAAAGTGGATGATGTCAGCAGCTTGAGCCTTATCACATACCACACCAAAGTAATCCAACATCACATAATCCAAGATACAGGCAGATGGCAGTACAACAGTCCCTGATCACAGACCCATCATAATCCAAGGACCATGCATCTGATGACAAACATATGTTGGTGTTGTGGCACAGGCACTGTGGCCTGCACTGATAAAACACATCTACAGCAATATACAGGTCATACAAGAATAGTGTTTAGCTAATGTGAAGGGTGAATGACTTGCTCGCAGTCAATGACTGCATATTTCATGCCCACCTGATGAGACACATGATGCAATCGGCAAAACAGAGCACACAAAATAAGTCCAATATGCACTTCTGACCTTCCACCCAAACACTGTGCAAGCTGCCTTGACACAGGTCTCATACACCCCAAATCTGTGACCTACATTACCTGGAACAATCCATGTCCATTTTGTAAGACAGAACAGCATCAGACAACTGTCAATGTCACATTTCTGAAATGTCCACATGAGGATGTCATGCGAAAGTATCTGTGCAAAGACAAAACAAGGAGTATATGCTTGAAAACACACCTATTACACAACTCACATAGCAAGCTACTGGAAATGTAATTACATTGCAAGGAAACTGACACAAACAGAGCAACATCATCAAGGTGGGGATATGTCAAAGGGTAACTCTTCCAGCAGCCTGTGGCTAAATATTGCAGAGTATCAGCTCTCTAGGTGTTGCTAAAACACTCAACTCCACACATTCTTACAACTATAGTTCATTGTACAGTCACAGTCATTTCATCACATGACATACTTACACTCACGAAAAGTATCTGTTCATGAGATCTACCTGCAAGTCATCTCCTTCCTCTTTACCATTGTCGTCCTGACTTGGCATTTCAGGAGTCTTACCCAGTGGCACTGCAGGCTCCCCCTCCTCTGGGATGTACAGAATATTCCTCCGCAGGGCGATGTTGTGAACCATGCCACAGTGATCTTACACACTTTTCCAAATGAGTAGAGGAGGGTTCTACCAGTCCAGTCAAGACACCTAAATCTGGACTTCAGGAGCCCCAAAGCCTGCTTCACTTCCCGTATTGTTCTTCTATGGGCCTCATTGAAGCGGACTTGCTCTGGCGTAGTTTGATTCCTTAGTGGCGTCAACAACCAAGGACGGTTTGGATATGCAGAGCCTCCTATTAAGGAATGGGACATATGTGCAACAATGAATCACTCACTTCATGACTGTAGCACCAGACATTGCATGCACCCAAACCGGACAGATGCAACTTACCAACCAGCCAGGCCCTCTCTGGGTACAATTGTGACATCCACTGGGGCATGGTGCTGTTCTGCATTATACGGGAATCATGGGCTGAACCCAGTTAACTGGCACAGACATGTGAAATGGTCTGATGGTCTGCAGTGGATGGTAGACAAGGAGGTTGTCACATCCTTCCCCTCCTGGGTACTCATGTATGTCAAATGCAAAAACAACAGATGATGGACAGAACGCAGAGCAAATCAAACATTCACCCCCAGTCACAGATCTGGGTTTAATCCATCAGTTTTTTTGCTTGCCATGCCATTCCAGTTTGGACCCAGCCATATGCAAATCAGTCTTGACCCTGTTCCCATGGGAACAGTCCAGCCCAAACTGCCAGGCCAGGTCCTCCCTGAACCAGAAACAAACATGCTGGGACCAGTTTCAGGGTATCACCTTCATCAGCCAGGCTAGTTTAAATCTGATAGCATAGCAAGCACAGGGCCCTTGTCTGGGCATACCCTTTCCACTTGGGGCAACAGAACCACAAAGAACAGATGATGAACGGAATGCAAAGCAAATCAAACATTCACCCCCAGTCACAGATCTGGGTTTAATCCATCAGTTTTTTGCTTGCCATTCTAGTTTGGACCCAGCCATATATAAATCAGCCTTGACCCTGTTCCCCATGGGAACAGTCAAGCCCAAACTGCCAGGCCAGGTCCTCCCTGAACCAGAAACAAGCATCCTGGAAACGGTTTCAGGGTATTACCCTTCGCCAGTCAGGCTACCTTAAAACTGGTGGCAAAGCAAGCACTGGACCCACGTCTGGGCATACCCTTCCCACTTGGGGTGACAAATGCAAAAACAACAGATGATGGACAGAATGCAGAGCCCAGCAAACATACACCCCCAGTAACGAATCTGGGTTTTATCGATCAGTTTCTTTGCTTGCCATGCCATTCCAGTTTGGAGCCAGCCATATGCAAATCAGTCTTGACCTTATTCCCCATGGGAACAGTCCAGCCCGAACTTCCAGGCCAGGTCCTGTATGATCCAGAAACAAGCACTCTGGGACTGGTTTCAGGGTATCATCCTTCATCAGCCAGGCTAACTAGAATCTGATAGCATAGCAAGCACGGGACCCAAGTCTGAGCATATCCTTTCCACTTGGGGCAATAAATGCAAAAACAACAGTTGATGGACAGAATGTAGAGCAAATCAAACATTCACTCCCAAGTCACAGACCTGGGTTTAATCCATCAGTTTTTTTGCTTGCCATGCCATTCCACTTTGGACCTAGCCATATGCAAATCAGTCTTGACCTTGTTCCCCATGGGAATAGCCCAGTCCAAACTGCCAGGCCAGGTGCTCCCTGGACCAGAGAAAAGCATCCTGGGACTTGTTTCAGGGCATCACCCTTCATCAGCCAGGCTAGCTTGAATCTGGTGGCATAGCAAACACAGTACCTACATCTGGGCATACCCTTCACACTTGGGGTGATAAATGCAAAAACAACAGATGATGGACGGAATGCAGATCAAATCAAACATTCACCCCCGGTCACAGATCTGGGTTTAATCCATCAGTTTGTTTGCTTGCCATGCCATTTTAGTTTGGACCCAGCCATATAAAAATCAGCCTTGACCCTGTTCCCTGCGGGAACAGTCAAGCCCAAACTGCCAGGCCAGGTCCTCCCTGAACTAGAAACAAGCATCCTGGAACTGGTTTCACCCTTTATCAGTCAGGCCAGCTTGAAACTGGTGGCATAGCAAGCACGGGGCCCAAGTCTGGGCATACCCTTCCCACTTGGGGTGACAAATACGAAAACAGCAGATGATGGACAGAAGGCAGAGCCCAGCAAACATTCACCCCCAGTAAAAAACTTATGGTGAAAAACTTTCAAAACTCTATTCAAATTCGTGCTAATGACTGCATTTACCATGATGCCTTGGGGTCACAAATGCTGGAATGGAAGACAGGGTGCTCCCCGTTTTGACTGTTGTAATTAAGGCTTCCGTGAGCCTCTGAGCTGACGAGCTCGGGTTAAGCACCTGTGCGCCTTCTTGAGTGGTACTTAAACTTGTGAATACTTTCAAGGCGGCATTTCAAGCAACCCCGCCAGCTACACGTTGCTCTTCGCTGATGACGGCCAAATAGCCAGAAACACGTGTCCGAAGATACAGCACTTGCTGCACCAACTTATGGTGAAAAACTTTCAAAACTCTATTCAAATTCTTGCTAATGACTGCATTTACCATGATGCCTTGGGGTCACAAATGCTGGAATGGAAGACAGGGTGTTCCCCGTTTTGACTGTTGTAATTAAGGCTCCTGTGAGTCTCTGAGCTGACGAGCTCGGGTGAAGCACCTGTGCGCCTTCTTGAGTGGTACTTAAACCTGTGAATACTTTCAAGGCGGCATTTCAAGCAACCCCGCCAGTTACACGTTGCTCTTCGCTGATGACGGCCAAATAGCCAGAAACACGTGTCCGAAGATATGGCACTTGCCGCACCAACTTCTGGTGAAAAACTTTTAAAACTCTATTCAAATTCATGCTAATGACTGCATTTACCATGATGCCTTGAGGTCACAAATGCTGGAATGGAAGACAGGGTGCTCCCCGTTTTGACTGTTGTAATTAAGGCTCCCGTGAGTCTCTGAGCTGACGAGCTCGGGTGAAGCACCTGTGCGCCTTCTTGAGTGGTACTTAAACTTGTGAATACTTTCAAGGCGGCATTTCAAGCAACCCCGCCAGCTACACGTTGCTCTTCGCTGATGACGGCCAAATAGCCAGAAACACGTGTCTGAAGATATGGCACTTGCCGCACCAATTTATGGTGAAAAACTTTCAAAACTCTATTCAAATTCGTGTTAATGACTGCATTTACCATGATGCCTTGGGTTCACAAATGCTGGAATGGAAGACAGGGTGTTCCCCGTTTTGACTGTTGTAATTAAGGCTCCTGTGAGTCTCTGAGCTGACGAGCTCGGGTGAAGCACCTGTGCGCCTTCTTGAGTGGTACTTAAACCTGTGAATACTTTCAAGGCGGCATTTCAAGCAACCCCGCCAGTTACATGTTGCTCTTCGCTGATGACGGCCAAATAGCCAGAAACACGTGTCCGAAGATATGGCACTTGCCGCACCAACTTCTGGTGAAAAACTTTTAAAACTCTATTCAAATTCATGCTAATGACTGCATTTACCATGATGCCTTGAGGTCACAAATGCTGGAATGGAAGACAGGGTGCTCCCCGTTTTGACTGTTGTAATTAAGGCTCCCGTGAGTCTCTGAGCTGACGAGCTCGGGTGAAGCACCTGTGCGCCTTCTTGAGTGGTACTTAAACCTGTGAATACTTTCAAGGCGGCATTTCAAACAACCCCGCCAGCTACACGTTGCTCTTCGCTGATGACGGCCAAATAGCCAGAAACACGTGTCCGAAGATATGGCACTTGCCGCACCAATTTATGGTGAAAAACTTTCAAAACTCTATTCAAATTCGTGTTAATGACTGCATTTACCATGATGCCTTGGGTTCACAAATGCTGGAATGGAAGACAGGGTGCTCCCCGTTTTGACAGTGACAAATATGGGTTTATTCCATTCGTTTTTTTGTTTGCTATGCCATTCCAGTTTGGACCCAGCCATATGCAAATCAGTCTTGACCCTGTTCCCCATGGGAACAGTCCAGCCTAAACTTCCAAGGGATGTTCTCCCTGAACCGCAAACAAGAATCCTGGGACTTGTATCACGAGATCACCCTTGATCAGCTAGGCTAGCTTAAATCTGGTGGTATAGCAAGCACGGGACCCATGTCTGGGCATACCCTCCCCACTTGGGGCAACAAATGCAAAAACAACAAATGCTGGAAGGAAGGCAAAGTAAGACAAACATTCACCCCCAGTCAAGGATCTTGATTTAATCCAGTGCTTTTTTTCTCCATTCCATTCCAGTTTGGATTCAGCCATGTGAAAATCAGTCTTGACCCTGTTGCCCTTGGGAACAGTCCAGCCCGAACTACTAGGCCAGATCCTCCCTTAACCAGAAACAATCATTCTGGGACAGGTTTCAAGGTATCACCCTTCATCAGCCAGGCTAGCTTGGATCTGGTGGTCGCTCTCCTTGCATGACGGCGCAAAAAAAAGATCCCTGGTGCCTAGTGGTTTCTGCCCACCTTGGGGGCAGATTGCCCTAAAATCGGCTGATCTGTCCCCAAAGCGGGCAGAAATGGCCTAAATACAATTTGCCCCTCCAGGGGAGCCACCCTTGCCTAAGGGGTCGCTCCCCATCTGTAAAACAACAACAAAACAAAAAAAATCCCCGTGCCTAGTGGTTTCTGCTCCCCTTGGGGGCAGATCGACCTAATTAAAATAGGCTGATCTTCCCCCCTGGGGGGCAGAAATGGGCTAAAATAAATTTGCCCCCCAGGGGAACGACCCTTGCCTAAGGGGTCGCTCCCCTTACGTGAAATTCACAAACAAAAAAAACCTCTCTGGTGTCTATTTGTTTCTGTCCCCCATGGGGGCAGATTGGCCACATAAAAATAAGCCAATCTGCCCCCAAAGGGGGCAGAAATGGCCTAAATATAATTTGCCCTCTATGGGAGCGACCCTTGCCTAAGGGGTCGCTCCCCACCTATAAAAGAAAAAAGAAAACAAAATCAAAACAAACAAAAAAATAATTATCCCTGGTGCCTAGAGGTTTCTGCCCCCCCTGGGGGCAGATCGGCCTAATAATAGGCCGATCTGCCCATGGGGGGGGCAGAAAAGGCCTTAAAAAAAATGCCCCCCCTGAGAGCGACCCTTGCCCAAGGGGTTGCTCCCTCATGCCAGTTTCATTTTTAAAAATATATCCCTGGTGTCTAGTGGGCTTTTGCAATGCAGAGAGAGACTTCAAAGGGAAGGAAATTACTTTCCTTCCCTTTGAAGCCTCTCTCGGCCTCCCCCACATGATCGTAAGAGAAATGCAAAGCATTTCTCTTCCGATGGGAGGAGGCCCTGTGACAATCAGCGCATGATCATGCGCTGACGTCACAGGGGGGTGGGGGGGTCGGTGATGTAAGTGGAAGGGCTTCCCCTTCCATCCCTGCCTGGGGGGGGTGGGAGGGGGAACCCCACAGAGGGAGCGCTAGTGCTATCTCTGGGCTCTGTGCCCAGGACGTAAAGGTTGACCTACCCCCTTCCACAACACCAGCCTAACCTACCTCAATGAAAGAGTAAACTTCCACACTCCCACACGCAACCTCCGATCAGCCGACCTCGCCCTAGCCACAGTCCCCCGCATCCAGCACACCAAAACAGGAGGCAGGTCTTTCTCCTACCTCACCCCCAAAACCTGGAACGCCCTCCCCATCGACCTTCGCAAAACCAAAGACCTACTGGTCTTCAGAAAGAACCTCAGGACTTGGCTGTTGGACCAGTGACACTCCCTGCCCCCCCCCCCCAGCCTCCCCCCCCAGCACCTTGAGACCCTCACGGGTGAGTAGCGCGCTCTACAAATTTCTTTGATTGATTGATTGATTGATTGATGATCACATTTGAACAACAGCTTTGATATGCAAACATTACCATGATGTCAAGTAGGCCCCAGCAACAAACACCACAAAAGTGGCCCATACATGTGCCATACCATATGCACGGGTGCCATCTGAACTGTCAGCTGTTGCCCACAGGAAAATAAGGACCTCACACAACTACAATTGCATGGCTGAAGTTGTGCAATCACATTAACCACTGAACTAGGAGGAGACCACATCACACTCAAAGGTTTGCCCCTTGGAGCAGACCTCAGTTTCCTGTTGTCATACAATAGTAGGCCAATGCCAACTGCATTCCCACAGATACCACACAAGATCATGCATACATCTATTTGTCACATACAGGATGACCCAAAAATAAGAAATGATGATCCAAAATCCTGCTATGTTGCTGACAAAAGTACAATAACCTGGAGAAGGTGACATGGAAATACACATGTCACGCTGGAAGCAGTTCCACAATGCACACTTCACCAAGTGATATTAGTCCCAATGGAATCATGGATATAGTAATAACATTGTTCAGATAGGCCACACATGTGGCAAGGGAATGGACACTGTAGACATCATGTGCAAAATGTCAGGGAGAGATGTCCCTAAAGCCACAACACAATGAATTAGCAAGCCCCAGGGAATTCACCACTAATATCTGGCACCACTTACAATGACATACTCTGAGTGCATTAGTAGACAGCATTAGTCCCTTCTAAGTTGGAGAGGCCCAGAGATTTGCAAGTACATGTTGAAGGCCTTCAATATGTTGCCCAATTGGAAGCCACATCATTGTTTCCATTATGGCCATGCATACTCAGATGTCTGTGGATGAATGCTTGTACCCAAGCACATGTGAGTTCAACATATCTTCAAGTCACTCCATGATGCATGCCAACAGTCAGGTTACAAATGTTACCCATTTCACATGTGCAGTGCACTTTGCTAAATGGTGCAACACCAATGGCATAGGCATGCACATTGTGGCTCAAACTCTAGCCCTACCTGTTGCGTCTCATTGCTACTGCAGGTGTACATGCTAAATGACATGCTATGACGCAAGAAGGTATGTATTAGCCAATAAACAATGGTGGCACACTCCTGTATGTGGCACAACATGAAATGTCCCTCAATTGTAAATGTCTTATTCCACAAACAGGTTGCCATGCATATATACGTGAGGGAATACAGACATTATCTCATTACCACAGGTAGACCATGCATGAAACAGCAGCTTACAAATGTTTCACTAATGAGAAAGGGACACATGCTGACATGTACGCACAGGGAATGTTGGCAAAAGTGATGGCACATAAATAATGTCAGTGGACATACCCCACTTACCAAGGGAAAGTAGTGATTGGTAGCTGCACCCAAAGTACAATGTATGCTCTGTCACATATAAGATGGCCATTTTCACATTACAGACTGCAGTGAAGCACCAGCACCCGTCATGCCATGAAGACAATTAATCTCCGGGTGCCAGATGCCAAAATAATCATTTTCCCAGACACATGGCTGAGGACAGTGATCTATCACTTCCTTACCTTTGGCCTGTAACATTGAGGAGTAGTGGTCTTTTGCATAGCATTTACACACACTACAACAACAAACAGAACTTGCTTGATCACTGTACACAGCCATATGGCGCTGGGGGTGGGGGGGACTGGGGGGGGGGAGGGAGTGTCACTGGTCGAACAGCCAAGTCTTGAGGTTCTTTCTGAAGACCAGTAGGTCTTTGGTTTTGCGAAGGTCAATGGGGAGGGCGTTCCAGGTTTTGGGGGCGAGGTAGGAGAAAGACCTGCCTCCTGTGGTGGTGTGCTGGATGCAGGGGACTGTGGCTAGGGCGAGGTCGGCTGATCGGAGGTTGCGTGTGGGAGTGTGGAAGTTTACTCTTTCATTGAGGTAGGTTGAGCCGGTGTTGTGGAGGGATTTGTGTGCATGGATGAGGATCTTGAATGTGATTCTCTTGTCTATGGGGAGCCAGTGTAGGTATTTGAGGTGTGGTGAGATTAGTTCGTGTTGGGGGAGGCCAAGGACGAGGCGCGCGGCTGTGTTCTGAATTCTTTGGAGTTTGAGTTTGAGTGTGGTGCCGGCGTAGAGGGCGTTGCCGTAGTCCAGTCTGCTGCTGATGAGTGCATGGGTGACTGTCTTTCTGGTTTCTGGGGGGATCCATTTGATGGATTT
This sequence comes from Pleurodeles waltl, assembly GCF_031143425.1. Classification (NCBI taxonomy): domain Eukaryota; kingdom Metazoa; phylum Chordata; class Amphibia; order Caudata; family Salamandridae; genus Pleurodeles; species Pleurodeles waltl. The sequence goes on from NC_090447.1 coordinate 202,122,791, forward strand.
TTTTAGGATGCGGATTGTGTGGAAGCAGGAGGAGGTTAGAGCATTGATTTGCTGTGTCATGGAGAGGGAGGGGTCGAGGGTGATGCCGAGGTTGCATGCGTGGGTTGGGGGTGTGGGTGCGGGCTTAGGGCGGTGGGCCACCAGGAGTCGTCCCATGTGGTTTTGTTGGGGCCGAAGATGATGACTTCGGTTTTGTTTGAGTTGAGCTTGAGATGGTTAGTGGTCATCCAGTTGGCGGTGTCTAGGAGAGCGGCGTGTAGGTTGTTTTTTTGCGGTGGTGGGGTTGCGGGTGAGGGAGAGGATGTTGGGTGTCATCTGCATATGAGAGGATGGTGATTCCGTGTGCTCGGAGAATGTTGGCTAGGGGGATCATGTAGATGTTGAAGAGTGTGGGGCTGAGGAAGGACCCTTGGGGGACTCCGCAGGTGATCTTGGTAGTGTTGGAGTGGAAGGGCGGGAGGCGGACTCTCTGGGTTTGGTCGGTGAGGAAGGAAGAGAGCCAGTCTAAGGCTTTGTGGCTGATTCCTATGTTGTGGAGGCGTGTGCGGATCATGGACATGTGATGACCCTATTTCTCTTTATATTTGCAGTATCAGCCCAGGGAAGCGAAGAAGACAGAGTACAGCCGAGTTGGGATGCATCTGGCCATGGGACCTCAGGTGAAGATACCACAGAGGAACCTAGTGGCCTTGAGGGTCAAGGGTGTGCCATGGGGCAGACTGGAACATCATCTTCATCATTGCAGTCTTCCTCCAATGGACACTCGCTAGTGGTGGCGGACCCATCGGGCCATACCCCTGTACCATCTTTGTGTGCCGCCCACGTTCTATCATCACCCTCCCTGTTGCTCCCCACTTAGCTGGCCATGTCCGCTCAGCCAAGAAGGTGTGCGTTTTCTTTGCTGTGAGCACCTCCGCCCCAGCCCGTTATCCCTGCTGTCCTCAGTGAGGAGGCTATTGACCGCCTCAGGAGTATCTTTGTGAGTCAGACAGACCTTGTGAATTAAATCCAGGGATTGGCTACCCAACTGCAGCAGATTAATGCATTCCTTGAAAGCATTTATGGTGCAGTGTTTGGTTTACCGAGATCTGGCCTCAACACTGATGGCAGCCAGTCAACCCCCACCTTCCATTCCCCTTCCACCTCCCTCTTCCCAATACAAATCCCCCACTACCCTACCTACCAAAAGCACACAGACTGATCCGCACGCACTCACCTCACCACAAAAGTGAAGCACACACAGATACAAGCACCACAGGGCTCACTAGGACGCAAGCAAACAACAGACACCCACACACACAACATCAGTCACCACTTCCCCAGACATCGCCACCACACCTAGAGGCCCACACATGACACCAAGAATACCCGCAGGCACCACCACAACAGTCAGTGACACACCCACCACACCCAGCATACCCGCAGACACTACCCCAAAAGACACATAGACATCCACCACAACCCCCATACCCATAGACACAACCCACACAGACAACCACCACATCCATCACACCAGCAGAGAGAACCCCAAAAGACACAAACACATCCACCACTCCATCCCCCAGCAGCTCCACCTCTGAGCCCCCCAAGACACACAAATTCATATACTCACCATGCCCACTTGATGGCCCCTGTCAGTTAGGAGTCAAGTGATGGCACAGTGATGGGCCAGGGGGGGAAGAAACCTCTAGGCACTAGGGATAAAAAAAAAAATTTTGTTTTCTTTTTTTCTTTTAGAGGTGGGGAGCAACCCCTTAGGCAAGGATCGCTTCCATAGGGGGCAAATTATATTTAGGCCATTTCTGCCCCCCAGGGGGGCAGATCAGCCTATTTTAATTAGGCCGATCTGCCCCCAAGGGGGGCAGAAACCACTAGGCACCGGGGATTTTTTTGTTGTTGTTGTTTTACAGATGGGGAGCGACCCATTAGGCAAGGGTCGCTCCCCTGGAGGGGCAAATTGTATTTAGGCCATTTCTGCCCGCTTTGGGGGCAGATCAGGCGATTTTAGGTCAATCTGCCCCAAGGGGGGAAGAAACCACTAGGCACCAGGGATCTTTTTTTTTGCGCCGTCACGCAAGGGGAGCGACCCCGTAGGCAAGGGTCGCTTCCCGGGGGGGTGGAGGGGCAAATTTATTTTCTGCCATTCCGGCCTATTGTTATTAGGCCGATCTGCCCCCGGGGGGGCAGAAACCTCTAGGCGTCAGGGCTAATTGTTTTTGTGTGTTTTTGTTTGTTTGTTTTTTTAGAGATGGGGAGTGACCCATTAGGCAAGGGTCGCTCCCCTGGAGGGCAAATTGTATTTAGACCATTTCTGCCCCCCTTGGGGGCAAATCGGACGATTTTAGGTCAATCTGCCCCCAAGGGGGGCAGAAACATCTAGGCACCGGGGATCTTTTTTTGTCACGCAGGTGCAACCCCGTAGGCAAGGGACGCTACCCAGGGGTTTGGGGAGGCAAATTTATTTTAGGCCATTTCTGCCCCCCCCTGGGGCCGGCTGAGCTAGAAGCCAAAATCCACAGGTAGGCGCTTTGCAAAAAACACCTCTGTTTTCTGTGAAAAAATGTGATGTGTCCACGTTGTGTTTTGGGCCATTTCCTTTCGTGGGCGCTAGGCCTACCCACACAAGTGAGGTACCATTTTTATCTGGATACTTGGGGGAACGCTGGGTTGAAGGACATTTGTGGCTCCTCTCAGATTCCAGAACTTTCTGTCACTGAAATGAGAGGAAAATGTGTTTCTTTAGCCAAATTTTGAGGTTTGCAAAGGATTCTGGGTAACAGAACCTGGTCAGAGCCCCACAAGTCACCCCATCTTGGATTCCCCTAGGTCTCTAGTTTTCATAAATGCACAGGTTTGGTAGGTTTCCCTAGGTGCCGGCTGAGCTAGGGGCCAAAATCTACAGGTAGGCACTTTGCAAAAAACACCTCTGTTTTCTGTCACAAAATGGGATGTGTCCACGTTGTGTTTTGGCCCATTTCCTTTTGTGGGCGCTAGGCCTACCCACACAAGTAAGGTACCATTTTTATCGGGACACTTGGGGAATCCCTGGGTGGAAGGAAATTTGTGGCTCCTCTCAGATTCCACAACTTTCTGTCACCGAAATGTGAGGAAAATGTGTTTTGTTAGCCAAATTTTGAGGATTGCAAAGGATTCTGGGTAACAGAACCTGGTCAGAGCCCCACAAGTCACCCTATCTTGGATCCCCCTAGGTCTCTAGTTTTAAATAATGCACAGGTTTGGTAGGTTTCCCCAGGTGCCGGATAAGCTAGAGGCCAAAATCTCCAGGTAGGCACTTTGCAAAAAAACACCTCTGTTTTCTGTCAAAAAATGGGATGTGTCCACGTTGTGTTTTGGGCAATTTCCTGTCGCAGGCGCTAGGCCTACCCACACAAGTGAGGTATCATTTTTATTGGGAGACTTGGGGGAATGCTGGGCGGAAGGAAATTTGTGGCTCCTCTCAGATTCCACAACTTTCTATCACCGAAATGTGAGGAAAATGTGTTTTTTTAGCCAAATTTTGAGGATTGCAAAGGATTCTGGGTAACAGAACCTGGTCAGAGCCCCACAAGTCACCCCATCTTGGATTCCCCTAGGTCTCTAGTTTTAAAAAATGCACAGGTTTGGTAGGTTTCCCTAGATGCCGGCTGAGCTAGAGGCCAAAATCCACAGGTAGGCACTTTGCAAAAAAACACCTCTGTTTTCTGTCAAAAAATGGGATGTGTCCACGCTGTGTTTTGGGTAATTTCCTGTCGCAGGCGCTAGGCCTACCCACACAAGTGAGGTATCATTTTTATTGGGAGACTTGGGGGAATGCTGGGTGGAAGGAAATTTGTGGCTCCTCTCAGATTCCAGAACTTTCTGTCACCGAAATGTGAGGAAGATTTGTTTTTTTAGCTAAATTTTGAGGTTTGCAAAAGATTCTGGGTAACAGAACCTGGTCAGATCCCCACAAGTCACCCCATCTTGGATTCCCCTCGGACTCTAGTTTTCACAAATGCACAGGTTTGGTAGGTTTCCCTAGGTGCCGGCTGAGCTAGAGGCCAAAATCTACAGGTAGGCACTTTGCAAAAAACACCTCTGTTTTCTGTCAAAAAATGGGATGTGTCCACGTTGTGTTTTGGGGCATTTCCTGTCGCGGACGCTAGGCCTACCCACACAAGTGAGGTGCCATTTTTATCGGTAGACTTGGGGGAACATAGAATAGCAAAACAAGAGTTATTGCCCCTTGTCTTTCTCTACATTTTTTCCTTTCAAATATAAGAGAGTGTGCAAAAAAGACGTCTATTTGAGAAATGCCCTGTAATTCACTTGCTAGTATGGGCACCGCGAAATTCAGAGATGTGCAAATAGCCACTGCTCCTCAACACCTTATCTTGTGCCCATTTTGGAAATACAAAGGTTTTCTTGATAGCTACATTTTTACTCTTTATATTTCAGCAAATGAATTGCTGTATACCCGGTATAGAATGAAAACCCACTGCAGGGTGCAGCTCATTTATTGGCTCTGGGTACCTAGAGTTCTTCATGAACCTTCAAGTCCTATATATCCCCGCAACCAGAAGAGTCCAGCAGACATAACGGTATATTGCTTTAAAAAATATGACATTGCAGGAAAAAGTTGCTGAGTAAAATGTAGAGAAAAATAGAATTTTTTTTCACCTCAATTTCAATATATTTTTTTTCAGTTGTTATTTTCTGTAGGAAACCCTTGTAGGATCTACACAAATTACCCCTTGATGAATTCAGAATTTTGTCTACTTTTCAGAAATGTTTCTGGGATCCAGCATTGGTTTCATGCCCATTTCTGTCACTGACTGGAAGGAGGCTGAAAGCACAAAAAATCTTAAAAATGGGGTATGTCCCAGTAAAATGCCAGAATTGTGTTGCAAAATTGGGTTTTCTGATTCAAGTCTGCCTGTTGCTGAAAGCTGGAAAGCTGGCAATTTTAGCACCACAAACCCTTTGTTGATGCCATTTTCAGGGAAAAAACCACAAGCCTTCTTCTGCAGCCCCTTTTTCCCATTTTTTAAAAAAAAACGAAATTTTCACTGTATTTTGGATAATTTCTTGGCCTCCGTCTGGGGAACCCACAAAGTCTGGGTACCTCTAGAATTCCTAGGATGATGGAAAAAAGGACGCAAATTTGGCGTGGGTAGCTTATGTGAACAAAAAGTTATGAGGGCCTAAGCGCGAACTGCTCCAAATAGCCAAAAAAAGACTCGGCCGGGGGGGGGGGGTGTGGCCTGGCAGCGAAGGGGTTAAAAACTTTGTATTTGATAAAACCAAACATTTTTTGGGGGGGTATATATTTGTCCTTCAATTCCTTTTCTACCTTAATGTTGTTCCTGGGGGACGTGTGTTGTCTGCCTACATTTGTTTGTGTTCAGGCTGCTTCCTGATCCATTTGCTGCTGTTTGCAGTATCTGACTTTGTGGGCAGTGCTGGTGTCCCCCACGACAAGGGTATATGTTGACTGTATGGATATGTGGACTGAAATGCAATGGTGGTGTCATGGCATAGTGTACTGTTTAGTATGGTAAGTATTTCATCTTATGTTGTCAAATGTCAGCATGTATTGTGTTAGGTATGGCCCCTGATGTGGATTATGGCTTCATCTAATGTGTGGCAGCTTGAGTTTTGTTTGTGCAGAACTGGAGTGTGTTCACTCGTGCTAGTTACTTTGCATTTGACTGTGCATGTATCAATTTAGCTGAGTGTACCTTGCAGCTACTTCATGTAGAGGTATGTCCCATGGAGTTAGAATTGTATGTGGTTTGTTGACTTGCACCTTCACATTGTGCAAATTGGCATGCCACTTGACTCTAGTATTATTTATCCCTGAGATACATGTAGGGACAGTTCCTGTGCAAATGTTGTTTAAGGGACATGTGCAAAGTGATATGTGTCTCACTGCAGCCTCCTTCCCTGAGTGCTCCTGATGCCTTCATCCCTAATATACAGGTATTGTTTGCATAGTGAGCTTTGTCTATTGTGAAACCTATTGTCCTTCCATTGTGTTGGAATTTGGGTGATGAGTGTGTCCATTGCAGGGCTGTTTAATGGGACTGGTGTTTGTGATCCATGCCACATCTATACATATGTGTGTTGAATGTGTTGGCAGTCCATGGCATGTGAGGAATGTGAGTGTGTGAGTTGTGTTTGTAGATGTGATGTTGGTGTGTTTTTGGTGTTGTGTGAGACAATATTGTGTATGCTTCACTGTCCCTGTGCATTAGATGTCCAGATGTGTGTTTTTGTGTAGTGTTGCAGTGCAGTGGGACTGACCTGCCAAAAGGGGGTGTACTGTGACTGCGAATATGTCCTTACTTGTGTATGATTCTGACGTGGGACAAAATGACAAGTGTACTTGGTGCTCGCAGCATGACTCCTATATTATGTGAATGACGGTGCGACAATCTATTGTTGAGCATAATGACAAAGGTAGGTGTGTGTGTACTTATGGTCTGTTGTGCTCATGGCAGTGTGGTCCATCAATGATCATCAGCAACGACAGAACTTTTGTGGTGGACTTCATGGTTCCACCGGACATATAAGGCTACCTGTCGGTAAGTATCTCCCTTTATATCTACCTTTTCCACCTGCTGAGACATGGTGGTTGGACCGCTGTGGTCACATTGGTGGTGTGCAACCTCATAATGTGTCCAGGGGCAACACAGGATCTGCTGGTCCGTTTGTGCTGCCTCTTGCCTCGTGACTGTGGTGGTCTCTGCTGCAAGTAATGTAATGAAGCCCTTTGTTTTTATCTGTCTGAATACCAGATGACATTATCCAGCAAATTTAGACAGCTGGGCAGATATGCTTTGTGTTCAGCATTGTTTCAAGGAATTGGTGATGGAAAATTGGCCATAGACCTGTGTTGAATTAGATTCCTAGACAGCCACTGAAAGAACAATGGTTCAAGAGATGTTTTAGTTAGGTGTTGAAATAACAGAAAAACTACTATTTAAAATCCAAAACACACTGCAATTCACCTGTCACAGTTCACTGAGCTAACTATAACCTGCACCCAAGTCATGCACTGCTTCTGACCTCACATATTACATCACTCATGACATGCAAAATTACATCAATGATGACAGCCCAAATAGCATAATCAATGGCATCATTGATGACTTCAGTAACAATATAGTATAGAGTTAATGGGTGTACGTATGAAGGTTGATAGCATGGAAAAAGTTCAAGCCCTGGAAGCAAGTGTAATCATGCATTTTAAAAGTTATATAATGCATAATTTACAAATCGCTAAAGTCTGGTTTGAGGAAAAACTCCATGTTAAACAAGGTAAAGGCTGGGAGCAGCTGGGTTGGGTTGTTGTTATTATTGAAAGAAGGTGGTGGCTTATAGCCAAATCATGTCCCAAAACAATCTGTGAGAAAGTCTAATGCTGCTGATGATAATGAATTAACCGCCAATGGATATCTGGCCACATGCCCATGTTAAATAGCGGCAATACAGTGGCATACACAAACTCTATGTAGCCAGGGTGTTTTAGGGTGTGGGTGCATATTTCCATGGCCCTGCTAAATATTTTCATGCATTGGATTTGATAGTTAGAATAATAAACAATGTGGGGGTGTTACATTTAGATGTGGCTTATCTCACGCTGGTGCCTTAAACATGGCTGTAAGGCCGTATGCCACTCTGTCTATCTCAGGAATGTGTGCAGTATAATTTACTAAACTATCCAGGGTTGTTCACAGGGTCTCACATAAAGTGTCTTTTCAGTAGCAAATCTATACCTGTGAACCCCTTGACTTAAAATTGCAGGTCATTTGACGTTTTTAAATGGTAATCTCATTAAGGTGAATATAAAATTGTCCATGTGTAGTGGTGGAGTCACAATGAATGCACGATGAGCAGCAAGAGGTTGGCAGCAGGATGTGCCCAACCCCTGCAAGAAGCCAACTTTATGCGGTGTATAACCCATTGCCCTTGGTCTGTGTGGAGCTGGCAGCTGGCAGCAAACACAGTCCTGTGACACCGTGAGAGAAGTTGCCAGCAACTTTCAGAGGAGGATCTCCAAGTTTATGTACATTGTTTAAATGTAAAATCCACATGTACATGATATTGGCATGGGGTGTTGTTGCAAAAGCACAGAACTTGTCAATCAAATTCAATTTAAATTTATGTTATGTTATGCTATGTTATGTTTTGTTATCTAAAAGCAAGAGGCACACACACATACCAACAGGGCAACAAATCACTTACATGTGCATTTAGTGGCTTAAATGCCCCTTCCTTTTTATTCTAATCTTGTTCTTGAATATGGACCGTTTAGTGCTGTATCATACAGTTCATCTTTCCCAATTTCATCATACCCAGACTTCTGGCTCAGTAGCTCATGTCAGTGCACTATGGTTATTGTAGAACAACAAATATGTTCACTTAAAATCCTGATAAGTATATTATCTTATTTGAGGTTATTTTGGTTTGTGGTTTGAAGTCTCCATACCTATAATATTATAATAAGGTTGTATGAAAGGCTGCCACTCACCATGCTCTCTCGCTCATCATGAACTGCCTCAAGTGAGTCCGTTTGCAGCGGCGTCTGTCATGTAGGCAGAGTGGGAGGGGGCAAGTGTGGAGTTGGTGTGCGTCCATCCACGCATGGTGAGAATGAAAAGAAAAAAAAACTTACCTTGCTTGCTGCGCGATGTCCGATGTCCAACGTCCTCCTCACTCCAGCAAATTCCCTGAAGCAATCCTGGTTCTGCTTTCATGCTGGTAACCAGCATAAAAGAAGCGTCAGGATTGGAGGGATCAGCCTCTCTTAGCAATCACTAGAGCACTGGAGTGCCTGTGCTTTCTCTAAGCCAGCTGTCTTAAGACAGCTTAGTTAGAAAAGTTTCAAGTGGGCATGCCTGGCTGGCCACTGCAAGACAGCCGGCCAAAAAGACATGCACACTTTAAACTTTCATTCAAATATATGTTTATTAACTTTTCGCTGTTATACATACGTAGGTCTATTTGCGGTAACATCTTGCTTTTATCATGTGTATCAAGCCATCAATCCGTATTACTATTACAATTTACAAATATTCTGTTGCTCAATTCTTCAGTTATCTTGGTTGCCATTTAGTGTTCATTAGACAGTATTTCTAGTAAATTAACATTCCTACTGCAGGTGATTATTCATTCTGCGCGTTCTTGTTACCATTTCGAATAATGTGTTCTCATAGCAGTCTTAACTCAACTTCAAACTATGTATAAACTTAATGGCTTATGTGGGTGGGCCTTCGTGTCTTTGTGTGGGAGGCTCAGCCGGGGCACTTCAATAGTCGGGGATGGGCAGCCATCTGTTCTCCCCCCCTTCCATTAGGTATGTTGCTATTTGTGACCAATCCATTTCTTCCCCCTTGTCTTTAGGTACAACCTGTTAGTGTGTCTGTCAATGCCCCAGTTCTAATTCCAAGTGCCTTCCCCAGGTGCCTAGTCTGATTGGTGAATTGGCCAACTCATCCTGCCCCCTCGGGAGCTATCTGCCTCGTCATTAGGTCATCCCAGCCTGTCACTAAGTCTTCCCATTCCGGGGCAGTGGGGGTCTGGCGAACTCCCCTGGCCTCCTCCGCTTTTAACACCTGCAGTTCAGCCCTTGCCCATCTCGCAACATCGCCTTTCCATTCAGCCAACGATGGGTGACTGGAGGCCTTCCATCCCCTTGTGATCAATCTTTTATACAGAGCCACAGTCAGGTCCAAGAAGCGTCCACTCAGTTTCCCCCGTAGGGCACCCGCTCTGAGGCCTAGCAAGCACAAAGCAGGCATTGGCTGCAGTTCCGTCTCAAATAATTCTGACAGGACCGCCATCATTTCATCCCAACCAGTCTGGAGTACCAGGCATCCCCACACCATGTGGTCTAAGTCGGCTTCCCCGTCGCTACATCTAGGGCATGTCCTGAGGGTCCCCCCCATATATACGGAACAGTCGGTGGGGAGTGAGGTACGACCTATGGAGATAATTGTATTGGATGTATCTTAGTCTCGTGTTGCGTGAGATCGTCTGGGGGCTAGCCAGTGCTTTGTTCCATTCTGCTTCAGACATATCCCGCCCAATTGTTCTCTCCCACTTTTCTCTTAACGGGCGCAGAGGGTCCAATGCAGCTTCAACCTGGGCTCAGTATATGTTAGCCACCAAATCAGGCTCCTCCCCTGAGGTCAACAGTAGATGTAAGACCACGTTGGTAGTGGGCTCCGCATTAATCGTATCCCAATGGTCTTTCAAGGTGTGCGCTAATCTCCTATGGAGTAAAAACTTCCCTGGGGCACTCCCCCCCCGATAGGTCAGTGAAGCTCCTCAGCACCCCTTGCTTAAAAAGCTCCCCCACTGTCACTACTCCTGCTCTCGTCCACGGTCCCAGCCCCCGGCCCTTCTGTCCTTTCCCTTCCTTGTCCAGTGCAAGGACTGATAGTGGCAGAGCCGGGGAGTATGGAGGGCCCACTCCAACCCTTCTCATACACTGTTTCCAGCATTTCATTGCAACATTATTCATTATATTGTCCCCTATGGGGGGAATCTTCCTGCCTGCCATACTCGCCGCGATCCATGCTATATCAATCTCCCCTTGGGCAGTGCACAAGTCCAGATGTCCCCTGCCCGCCAACCAGCCGGCCACCCACTGTAGTTGAGATGCTAGATAATATGCCTCAAAGTCAGGGGCACCCAGTCCACCCATACGAGTCGGCCTGCAAGTGGTCTTCAATGCCATGCGTCTGCGGCCGTCATCCCATATTAACTCCCTGAGCAGGGCGTTCAACTTGCGAAAACCACGCCGAGGGGACCAATAGTGGTAAATTAGCAATGTAATAGAGGAGGCGAGGAAACATAATCATTTTAGATAGCGCTACTCTGGTCATTATTGGTAACTTTAACGAGCGTCAGAACCCAACCGATGACCGCAGGGATCGGAGTGCACTGCCTAGGTTACCGTCTCGGAGATCCCTTAATTTGTGGAACATTTAAATGCCCAGATATTTGAAGGTCCGCGGGGCTCATCTCATGTCCGCTGGGCATGCTTCGGGCATGCTCCTCCTAGCCGCACCGGAAACACAAATGTCTTTCCTCTGTTGAAGCGGAGCCCCGATAACACTTCGAAGTCTTCCAGGAGCTCCAGGACCCATGGGAGTCCACCAGACCTGTCTCTCAGATAGACTAGTATATCGTCGGCATACAAAGAGACAATGTGCTCAGTTGGTCCCATTCAATTCCCTTACATATACCTTCCCGCCGCAGTCGAGACGCCAGGGGTTTAATTGCCAAGGCAAATAATAACGGGGACAGGGGGCATCCGATGCTTCCTTGGCATTTGTCTTGGGAAGTGGCACCACCAACGCCTCACGCAATGTGCATGGTAACTTCCCACAGTGTAATGCCTCCGAGTACATTTCCACAAGTTGGGGTGCCAATAGAGATTTATATTTCTTGTAAAAGTCCATAGGGAGACCGTCTGTACCAGGGGTCTTCCCGGGAGCTAATTGCTCAATGGCCTCGTCTATCTCTTCCGCTGTCGCTGGCCCCCCCAGGCTAACCCTCTATTCTGGGTTCAGTGTTGGCAATGGGATGTGCTGTAGGAATTTATCAAAGACCTCCGGTCCAAGTTCCCCAGGCCTCCCGTACAGCCGAGTGCAGTATTCCCTAAATGCATCATTTATGGGGCCTGGTCTGAGTCTACGGTGTCTCCCCTCATCTAGTACACTCGTGATGTGCTCGCTATGTCCGCCTGGGCGCACCAGCCATGCTAGTAGTCTCCCCGATCTGCCCACCTCCGATTGCAGGGATGCCAGGTACTTTTGCCTGCTATGGCACTGGAGCTGCTCCTCAATCCGGGAGTGTTCTCTGCGGACCCGGCTATATTCCTCGTTCTCCTGAGCTGTGAGACCTTGTCTCAGCTCCCCCACGTGCATGTCCTTCTCTAGGGTAACCAATTATTTTTCGAGTGTGCGTTTCACCCCGACCGACTGCCCCAGGCAGAAGCCCCTCGTTGCCACCTTGAGTGTTTCCCATTCCGTAGCCCTAGAGGGGGTGGAACCCCTATTTACCTCGATATGTTCCGCCAAGTGGCAACGCAGTGCCTCTCTGTATGCCTGATCCTCGAGTGCTGCAGGGTTTAATCTCCACGACGATATGGGGGGGCCTGTCCTCTGATGTCCTTACCGTCAGCAACAGGGGGTTATGGTCAGATAACGTGCGGGCCAGGTATTCAGAGCAAATCACTTCTCTCGTCAACCCCGCAGTGCACACCACTCTATCAATTCTAGTATGCACTCGGTGCTCTCGCCAGACATCTGTCAGTTCCCAGGTGCTCAACCATTCGCCCATTCTTTTGGCTGTTTTTGTTGCCACTGCCCCTTGCAGTGGCGGGGCTGACCTATCTTCATTTATGTCAAGTACTGCATTAAAGTCACCCCCAATTAATAATTCACCAGTGCATTGGCGGGTGAGGTGGCTCGATAAACTTGTCATGAAGGAGATCTGGTCCTGGTTAGGGGCTTAGATGCAACTCAGGACTATCGGGGTATGCACACTTTAAACTTAAGTGTACAGCTCACTGCTGTCACTCAGCAGCAGTGGCCCCTCCCTGTCCTGAAACTGGGTTCAGGATGGGAGGATGGAAAATAAAATGGTAATAAATTAAATTTATTACCATTTATTTTTCATCCCTGGGGGGCATTTTAGACAGAGGTAGATGCTCATCTGCCCTAAAAGAGAAAATGCTGCTGTCAGTTTGTTTGAAGAGAACAGAGTCAAACTGCATTAACTGATGGTGATATTCAATGCTTTCATGAATTTGGTATGTCTTTAATTCCTTTGGAGAGTGGCAAAGCCAGAACTTTCGAGGCTCACTCCTACCATTGCCATGATACGCTTTCTGCCCCTCCTTAACTTCTGTATTTGTTTAACTCAAATTGGTGAAACTTCTCTTTCAAACTAAAAAATATAAATCCAGATGGCAGATGTAATACAATATGAGAGTGTTTGGCATCCATTGTCATAATTTTGGCCTGCCCAAGTTAGGTGGATGAAAGCACAAGTGTCAGATGCAGGTCCTTTAATTGTTATGAAGTTGCATTATGGACTGGTGAAGGAATCGTATGCACCAAATATCCCCTTTTTACCCACGGTGATGTAAACGCTGGCCTAGTTTGACCAGCATCTGATCTTACCTGATTATTTCTGTATGCAAATTGATCTGCTAAGTAGTTGTCACAATGCTACCAATTATTGTTTTAAGTAATGTTGGTTGGACCCATTACCTGAAAGTGCTTAAAACATTGTAATTATATATGGTGTTATCAGTTCCAAGGACTAATATGTTTGTCCGAATCAAAACATCCCGTCTGTGCTTCTAAAACAATGTTTGTGGCACTTAAAAAATACTGAATATAAATCAGGAAAACCTTTGTGTCATGCACGAGGAGTCAATTGCTATCTTATGTAGTGTTCCACACTCAGTAAATGTTATTACATAATCCTTTGCAAAGAAAAATATCACCAGTTTAAAATTGTTGGACATGATTTAATGCTCAGCGCTATCTGTGTGCAACGTAAGAGTCCATCAGAATGTTTTGCTGTCGAAAAAATGATGCTAATTAAGTTAACCTACCAGGGATACTTCTGAGGTCCCAGACTGCCTTCCAAAATGACAACCTGACATTTGTGATCACAGTGATGTTCACTGCAGTTAGCTTGCTGTGCCAATGAACTGCTTAAGGTGTCAAGCCTGCTTTTTAAGGTGCTAGGACTTGTGCGTGTCACTTATTATGAAGTATTATTTCTCACACATTAAACGTATGTACTGGGTTACAGATACTGCCATGGTGTTAGTGCCCACTCTAACCTAGTATGAAAAGCAAGCATTACCATTACAGTTTCTAAATTGTTCATGTATGAACAAACTCATGCCATGTCAGATTACATTGTAGTTAACTACGGCTGTTATGAGAAAATCATTATTCCCCCATCTGTAAAAGACCACTGTATTGTAAGTATAAAAATTTCCCGAAATGTCTAAACGCACTGCCATGCCAGAATCTACATTTCTCTTGTATGTAAAGTGCCATCACCGTGTAAGCAAGAACATTCCCTTGTTTTTGTATGGCACATAAGTCATGCAAGAATCAACATTGTCCATGAACATGTATCTTCCAGAAACCAAACTATCCTGATACATAAAATGCAAGCTCCTTCGAACATCAGGAACCTTTGCAAGCATGACACCCACCAAGCATGGAGATGAAAGTAGCAGCACGTTCATTTGTCACTACTACAGGGAAGTGTCTGTCCAACCAGCAGCAGCCTCCCCTCCAAGCTGTGCAGCACAGACATGTGCAGACATAGCTGCAGACAGTATGGAAACACACTTCTTATGCCTATGTTTTCAGTATTTTAGAGAGTCTGAACTGCATGGGAAATCCTGTGATACACTAAGATGATAATCATCGATTAAGGGGGGATTGAAGCATATTCCCAGATTTTGTACCACTCACCATACTCTGCCAACCCTCTCAAAACTTACCAAAGATTTTCATAATGCAAACACTGAGAAAAAAAAAAAACAGGAGATGTGTCTGCACAGAAGGGGATGTGGGAGATACCCCACAATTTAGAAAATCCTGAAAGTTTACCTCATAAAGTTCTCCCAGAGAAAATAATTGAGTAAAAAGTCACCCTCCCTGACATCAGTTTAGCAGATTATCTAAATAAGTAACTGTGACCCCTCAACTGAGTTCTAGATCAGAAGGAACGTTTAAGGGCTTTATGACAAAAAATCTCACACACCTGACACACATACACACACCACACCCACAACATATAAAACACACACACTACCCACAACCCTTTATGACTAAAAAAAATTGCCAACTGAGAGATAGACCAAGAGCACCCACAGAACCAGAGCCACATAACACCATCAACCATATACCATCCACGCACCTTACAGCACACACCCCAACACATTACCCCACACACTCTCACACACATCACTCACACTATACCCATGGCACCACAAAGACGTCCCAGGTTCTCAGAGGAGGAGCGTAGGGTCATGGTGGAGGAAATCATCCAGGTAGAGCCACAGCTATTCAGATCACAGGTGCAGCAGACATCCATTGCTAGGAAGATGGAGCTATGGCGGAGAATCGTGGACAGAGTCAACGCCCTGGGACAGCACCCCAGAACAAGGGATGACATCAGGAAGAGGTGGAACGACCTATGGGGGAAGGTGCATTCCGTGGTAACAAGACACCAAGTAGCAGTACAGAGGACTGGCGATGGACCCCCACCTCCTCCCCCACAACTAACAACATGAGAGGAGCAAATCTTGGCACTCATGCATCGAGGGTCTGGCGGCAGTAGCAGAAGGAGGACTGGACTCTGGTAAGTCAAATCTTTATTACTAACACCCCCCCTGCCAGCATGCCATCACAAACCCCCACCCGTACCCTCAACCCCATCACTCCACCACCTCACATACACCCCACTATCACAACCCACCCATCTCAGTACCAAGCCCTGCACGTAACACCAATGCAGAGACCCCCATCACAGACCTGCATGGACACCCATCACTAAAGCATTCACACTAGAGACAATCACTTAGCCCACCAAATGACTACTCACACACGTCAAAGCTACCAGGGCAATCACAACCACAGAGGGCAACACACCCATGCACAAGATATCCCACGCAGAAACAATAACACTGCATTTACATCTTCACAGGTCCCCCACCCAATGTAACCAGAGAGGAGGTGCCAGCAACATCCAGCCCCCCACAGAAGAGGCCCACAGTGATGACAGCAGCTCTGGACACCTGGATATGGATGACCAACCTGGCCCATCAGGGACCTCCGGACAGTTGGTTACCCAGGCACAGTCTCATACCACCACAGAGCCTCCCCCCACAGGAAACACCAGCACAGTACCCACCCATCGGGCCCATACCTCTGTCCCCAGGACACGTCAATCAGCAGTGTGTCCACCACTACAGGGAACCAAGGACACCCCACAGACACAGGACAATCAGGGACCTGGATCAGTTGCATTGGGCACACGGTTCAGGGGACAGAGGCACAGGACAACAGGGAAGCTGGGAGGACTGCTGTGCGACAGGGGGAGGAAAGGCCCAGGGAACTCACTCTCCAGGAGGCACTTGCAGGGATCCTGGGAGCATACCACCATTCCAAGGAGACGATGGGCCAGATATGGGACATGTTGCAGGAGACCCAGCGGCTGCAGGAGGGACAGTACCTGGGGATCAAGGAGGACCTACTGGACCACAACACCACCCTGGTCACTATTGCAGGGGTGCTGGCAGACATGGCCAACACCATGAGGGAGGCAGTGGCACACCACCGGGCCCCTGACACTACCCACACCGATGAACAGCCCTCCACCTCCGCTGCCGCTAGTGGACAGGAGGCCCCGCCACAGGACATACAGGCCACCAGCACCCCTTCCCCTGCAGAAGGAGAACCACCCCGCAAACGGTCCCTGCAATCCAGGCAGAAGCCAGAGACTATTGCTAAGACCCCCGCCAGGAAATAAGACTCTCCTGATTGTCACACTTGTGTCCCACCCTGTCAACCTGTCCACCTTGAACTGCCATTGCTCCACTTCCTATGCCCCCTTGGACAATGCACCTGTGATCCACATAGACTGGAGTCTATCCTGGACTTTCCTCCACCATCACCCCAGCCCATTGCACATCCCCCTCTACTTATTGGCACTTAAATAAACACCATTCAAAAATACAAGTATGGAGTCTGGCAAATGATTGGACTATGTATTCGTTTAACAAGCTTTAAACACTGCAATACAACTGTACATGAATGTATACATAGGAATGACCTGTAGTAGGCTGCATTCAACACGCCAGGAGCCAGAGTGGGGCACAGATATCTGAAAATAGAGATGCCAAAGGGTACAGTAAGTGGCCATAGAATTGGGAGAATCTACCTGCCAGGTACAATTTCAAACACAAAACTGTCAATGTAAAGTGAAATTACAGTGTCTTACCTGTGTGTCACTGGAAGTATTGTCATAATATTGCAGTTCTGTTGTCCTCATCCTCTGCCTCCTCATCTTTACTGTCCGCAGGGTCCACTGCTGTCACACAGCTATCTCCAGCCTCATCCTCCTGCAAAAAGGCACATGGCGTCTCAAGGCAAGGTTATGCAACATGCAGCATGCCATGATGCTTGGCAGACCTTCTTGGGTGAATAGTACAGGGATCCACCAGTTAGATGGAGGCAACAAAACCTGCCCTTCAGGAGGCCAAAGGTCCTTTCGATAATCCTTCTTGTCTGCCCATGTGCCTCATTGTAATGTTCCTCTGCCCTTGTCCTGGCATTCCTCACTGGGGTCAGTAGCCATGAGAGGTTGGGGTAACCAGAGTCACCTGCAAATATCGAGGGACAACTGTTAGCTACACACTCACCCTTAGGGCCCACATCATACCCATACACCAACATCCACTGGGTGGGAAACAGGGCTCACCTATTAGCCACACCCTGTGCCTCTGGAGTTGAAACGTAACATATGGGATGCTGCTATTCCGCAGGATAAAGGCATCATGCACCAACCCAGGATATTTTGCATTGGCATGGGAGATGTACTGGTCCCCCAGGCACACCATCTGCACATTCATCAAGTGAAAGTTCTTACTATTCCTGAACACCTGTTCGTTTCTCCGGGGGGGGAACAAATGCAATATGTGTACCACCTATATCCCCATTAATGTTGGGGATATGTCCCATTGCATAGAAGTGAGCTTTAACTGTGACCAAATCCTCCACCTGGGGGAATACAATGTAGCTGTGCATGGGTTTTATCAGGGCAGGCAACACTCTGGTCAGCACTATTGAGAACATTGGCTGTGACATTCCTGCTTCCAAGCCCACTGTCATTTGGAAAGAGACAGTTTCCAGGAAATCGAGCACAGATAGGACCTGCACAAGAGTGGGGATCCCAGTGGGCTGACGGATAACAGATATCAGGCCAGGCTCCAATTGGGCACACAGCTCTGTGATTGTGGCCCTCTCAAGTCTATAGGTGAGGATGATGTGCCTGTTCTCCCTAGTTGCCAAGTCCACCAAGGGTCTGTACATGGGTGGGATGTCTCCATCTCTTATTCATCCGCAGCAGTGGTAATCTAGGGGACAAAACGGTGAGCAGCTTGTCAGTATTCCTCATTTCCAAACACTACACTGAATTGCATGTTGTGATTGTAACAGTATGTTGTTGTATAAGCCCAAATGTTGCATATGTGTACTGTGACGCAGTTAGGTGCCATGGCCTGCCCCCTGCCCCCCGAAATGGCATCTGCCTGTCCTGAATGGAGGGACATGTGGAAATGAGGTAATTCCGCTGACATTGTGCACTGTTGCGGGAGGCTGTCGAGAACAGCCGTGCAACTCCTCATCGGATTCCATTGAGCCCTATGGGTTACAGTGGCCAATGGTGATGTACCCCGGCGGTGACGGTACGCTCCTTTGCGGAAGTGACCGCCATTTTCTATCTGTTCACTCACTTGCTACCTGACCTTTAACAGGAGAGGACCTACACTGCAAGTGCTGCTGTGACCTGTGTCTGGAACCGACCATGGCTCGTGTCACTGGGGAAAGAGCCCATGCCTTCACCGATGCGGAGTTGGAGAGACTGGTGGATGGGGTCCTACCCCAGTACCGAATGCTGTATGTGCCTCCAGACCAACAGGTGAGTACACTGTGAGCACGATGTATGGGGCATGAATACATGGAGTGCTGTGTGTGTGGCCCTCCTGTAAGGGAGGGTTGGTGGAAGGGTCCTGGGCAGCGTGCTGCATGTATGGTGGGCAATGTCTGTGCGTAAGGGGATGTGAGGACTATGGTGGGACATGAGTGTAACAGGCCGGACGGTCTGACTGATACCTTTTTCTATGTGTATTTTTCTGCAGGTCAGCGCCCATCAGAAAAAGGGTATTTGGCGTGCCATCGCCAAGGAGGTGCGGACCCTGGGGTCTATGGCAGGCAGAGCACCCACTGTCGCAGACGGTGGGAGGACCTGAGACGCTAGGTAAGAAAGACGGTGGAGGCCCAGCTGGGGATGGCCTCCCAACGAGGAAGGGGTGTCTGTTGAACCCTGACCCCCCTGATGGCCCGCATACTGGTGGTGGCCTATCCGGAGCTGGATTGGTGCTTGAGGGCATCACAGCAGCCACAAGAGGGTGAGTACAGTTTCCGAATATACTACTTGTGCATGGTGGGGTGGTCTCCGGGTGTGGGCCTGTGGGTGCCCCTAGGCCAGGCCGGACATTGCAGGGTAGGTCCGTGTTGGGCAGGGTATGATGTGAACCACATTCAACCAAGCTAATAGGGAAGGGGTCTGTAGGTCTCAGGTATGCTGCTATTGGCGTTAGGTCTTCCTGTCCATGGCCTGGTGACTAGCATTGTGACAGGTAGTGCATTGCCTAATGCGTAGGGCTGTTCCCTGTGTGTGTGTTGTGTACGCCAACGGTGGTATTGGAGCAGCCATTGACCAAGTGTATCCTTTGTCTCTTCCCCCCTTTTTGTTTTGTCACCCTGTTCTTCTGTGCATTAGCATCATCTGGCAGAGGAGCAGAGGCACCGGTGACAGAGGGAGCTGCATCCCACATGGCCCAGGAGGCCAAATCCACCGACGGTGAGGTTACCAGTGGGACGGAGGGCGAGGGGAGCACCACGGTGAAGACAGGAGGGGACAGTTCAGACAGGGATACCTCCTCTGATGGAAGCTCCCTGGTGTTGGCGGACACCTTTGTGGCCACCATAACTACAGGTACAGCCACCACCCCCGTACCAGCACAGCCCTCCCAGCAGCCCCTCAGCCTGTTTCCCGTGCCCGCTCACCCAGCATCGCTCTTGCACCACTTCACGTGGTGCAAGTGTGGCGCAACCGGGGTCCTGAATGTAGCCCCAACTGCTTTCCCGCTTAGTTCGTTTCTATATAATAAAAGCCCATGCTCTTTAAATTAATTAGAAAAAAATGACTAGAATCGAAAACAACATAGACTACTGATGTCTATAATTGTGGCTATATTGGAATTGCAAGTTATTTTAACCTAATTAAATGCCAAAAGTTAAACACAATTTATGGAATGAAACAACTTAAATTTTAAATCAATTTTAACACTACACATTCAGTGCTACTTTTGAAACAAGGGTGCAATTAATATGCAGGTGGGACGGTGTTTCAATTGAAAATTAGAGCTATTTTATTTTCTAAAGCACTGAACAATATTTTCTGGTGTTCAAATTATTTTTCCCTATGTTCATCCACAACTGGTGTCCTCAGGCACTTGTTTACTGACACACAGTATAAGCCTGGAGAGGAAGTGGGGGTAACTTTGCTGCTTACGTTGGTGGTCTGGTTCTCAAGCAGAGGTGGCAGGGCTTACATTGTAATGTCAATGACACAAGTGGGCCACAGCACCATGTAGCAAATTTACAGGAGCATGGTGAAGGAAATGCAAACTCCAAATGAAAACTCAAATTCAAAGAAAAGTGATAGAAAAGGGCTACTTTCATCCAACACCAAAAAAGTAGACATCCTTGAAACACTGTGGGTTGTTTCCAGCAGTCACAAACATCCATTCATCCAATGACCGATGGGAGATCAAACAAACAAGATAAATTCTGAGAATGGCTGATCCAAGGCCCTTTCTGAATGTATATTTGTGGGTTGCATAGGTGTGTGTTGGCTTGTTGTATGATGTGTGCAGTGGTTACTATAGGTCTTTTTACTCAGCTAAGGCTGCATGTAGCCAGACCTAAAAGGTAGCAGATATTTCAGCTTTGGTGCTTCTCTTTTACATCTTGCCTAAGACAGAACATGCATTGTTGCAACACATATTGTTAGCTTAGAGTGAGCTTAGAGCCCACCCATTGCTTACAATGGGTAGGCTTTATTTTTACACTTATTCGCTTGCTTTTAATTTGTCAGCTATTGTGAACTTTCCTTTATCTTCATGTTTTTTTACTTCCCCTGGATCTCTGATCGATTAATTATAGGGGTCATTATGACCCCGGCGGTCAGAGATAATTTTTTACTTCAGCCCTGTCTGGACACCTTTCATTGCCATACTTGTTTCCTCAACCCCTCCATTGTCTGTGTGCTTCCACATATCAATGCCCACCCTCCCTTGGTTGTCTTCCCCATCCCTGCCCACCATATGCTATTGGTGTGCTTCCCATCTGAATCTACCCATCGTGAATTGTCCATCTGCTTGCCCATTACCACCCTATGTTGTCTGTGTGCTTCCAAATCATTATGTCTCACTTGTCCTTGTCTATCCTCACCTACATTTGTCTCTACCACCCTCCACCCTTCCGTGTTGCCTCGTCCCCTGCCCATTCCCCATCCCAACTCACACTGTTATTTTTAAACAAAGTCTATTCACTCTATATTAAAAAGCACATTACAACATTTTATTTGCTAATCAATTTCAGATTGGTAACTAAAACGAAAAGTTTTTTTAACATTATTTTTAGCCATGCTGCACGGTACTCTCCGGGCTGAACAGCATGGCTAGAAATCATTGCCTAAGCCAATAGGTTTCACAGGCAAGACCTATGGGCTTTTCTAGTGTTCTTTGCTCCTGCAGTGAGGCTGTGCCTTCCTCTAGCTGTAGGGTTCTACTGGGATCCCCCAGGCATGATTTCTTGTACGCACCTGTAAATGCACAAGATGTAGCACTGCTTAACAAGTTCCTTGTTTTCCTGCGTGAAAAATAAAACAATGTGTAATGGGTGCTCTTTTGTGTGAGGTGTCAAATGCAAGAAGAACAGATGATGGATGGAATGCAGAGCAAATCAAACATTCCTTCCCAGTCACAAAGATCTGGGTTTAATCCATTGTTTTTTTGCTCACCACGCCAGTTTGGACTTAGCCATATACAAATCAGTCTTGACCCTGTTCCTCATGGGAACAGTCCAGCCCGCAATGCCAAGCCAAGTCCTCCCTTGTCTAGAAAAAAGCATTCTGGGATCGGTTTCAGGGTATCACCCTTCATCAGCCAGGCTAGCTTGAAGCTGGTGGCATAGCAAGCACGGGACCCACGTCTGGGCATACCCTTCCCACTTGGGACAACAAATGCAAAAACAACAGATGATGGATGGAATGCAGAGCAAATCAAACATTCACCCCCAGTCACATTCACTATTGAGTTCTTGGAGATAGAACTGGACTCCCTGGCTGGCATCTCCAGGTCCCCTTCAAGAGAGAGTCAGGGCTTTTTCACAGGCATTGAGGGATTGCCTGGCGGCCAAGAAGGTAACATTGCATCAGTTGCAGGTGTTAGTGGGCCAGCTGAATTTTGCTCTCTATATCACTCCTATGGGTCGCCCATTTTTGTGCTCAATTGCTCAGGCCATATCAAGGTTGAAGCAGAAGTATCACCATACTAGGCTATTGGTGAGGTCCACCAGGATATGAGAATCTGAGAGGCATTTTTAAAGAATTTTAATGGTACAGTGATATGTCCTAGACCAGCCAGGACTAACAGGGAGACAGGGCTGTTTGTGCACTCAGCTGGCATTGTGGGTTTCAGCACCAATCTGGGTGCCTACTGGTGTGCTCAGGGTTGGCCTGAGGACTGGATGGGAACTGGTCTGGTGGCGAATATTGGTTTCCTCTAGCTTTTTCCCATCCTGGTGGCCCTCATTATCCATCCAGAACAGTTCTGCAACTAGTCGATGGTGTTCTGGTCAGATAACATGATGGTGAGTGTATTCACCAACAGGCAGCTAAGTGCAAGATAATCTTGATGCTTCTAAAAGAGATTGTACTCTTTTGCTTGAGATTGAATGTTATTTTGAGAGCCAATTGTGTGCCTGGTGTATTGAACAATCCAGTGGATGTTCTGTCTTGTTTTAAGCTGCAGACTTTCAGGTCCTACCACCCTGATGCAGCAGAGTTCCCAATGCCATTCCCAGAGCATCTTTGCAGCTTGGTGCCCCAGCTTACCAGAACTCATGGCAGCCAGTTTAGCAGCAGGAACAAGACGGGCCTATGAGAGGGCATATGTCTCATATTGTAAGTTCCATGCATGTGCTGGGGTGAAAGGGTAGTTTTCACAAGGATCTGTGATGGCATTTCTGGGGGCCGTAACGGAGGAGGAGTGAACAGTGTCATGCGCCAAGCGTCACATTGCAACTTTTTCATTCCTTGCTAAGATGCTCAGTTGCAGCCATGGTACCAAAACTTTCCTGGTGCAGAGTGTGCTAAATAGGTGGCAGCGTTTGGAAGCGGGCAAGTTCGACTCCTGTCACCCCATAGGTGTTAAAAAACTGGCAGCCATCCTTGCCAACTTGTAGGTCACAAGACAAGGTCCGTCTGTTCAGAGCTGCATTTTCCTTGGCACTCTATGGGGCATTTCAGATGGGGAAACTAATGGCCAAGAACAAAGGGGACAGGAGCGGGGGTATACAGTGGGCATATATTCAGTGGCTTAACAGCTTCTCAATTTCTCATTCTAATACTGGCCAGATGGGTAGAAGCGACAATGTATTACTTCACAGGGCCTGGGCAATGTTTGTTGTCCCTTCATGAATTTGGAGGCTATTCTGGCCCACCGGCAGCAGGGAAATTTGGGCCTTCTGTCGGTTAATGAGGAGGGGATGCCACTGACTAAGTTTCAGTCTTCCACAGTCCTTAGCTGTGCACTGAGGGCTGCAGGGATGGATCACAGGGAGAACACTTCTTATTCCTTCTGGCTAAGGGCAGCCATTGCGGTGGTAGGTATAAGACTAGTGGGGACAGCAGTGCAAAGAATTGGCAAGTGGTAGTCTGACTGTTAAAAGCGTTATGTGAGATTGAACAGTTATGTTTACTGATCTCTCCCTCTTTTCTCCGTAGCCTCCTGTTGACACAGGTGGAAGATGTGTGAAGTGGAGGCAGCTGCTAATACCTTCATTGCCTCCTTTTTCATGCAAACACAGGATGTATAATAGAAGTTTTTGGTGTTGATCTACTCATATGTGAGACGGGGAAAATGGTTCTATTTTGCAGTTGGCTACGCATTCAGAACAAAAGAAGCAGGGTATTGGCTGACTTTCTGTGGTCAAGGAGGACTATGTTTGGCTTGTTTGAAAATGACCTTGGATAGACTATTACCCCAGGAGTTTACTCTCCCATGGGTCATCAATGCTTGGAAGGAATTACTTATTTGAACTAATTGTTTCTGAGGTTGGGTGGCTTGCAAAATGGTTCCAGGAGACCGTAATCGTGTGGTCCAACATTGTGCCCAGGTGGAGCTGGTGGGGTGAGAAGTCCGTCAGTGCCCTCCACAACTTGGTTAAATGATTCAACATGAAGATTGGGAAATTATTCAGGTCTGCTAGGTTGTCAACTTTACCACGTGGGTGCATCAACGGTGAACGTTTTCTTTGCACAATGGAGTTCATTTGTCCAAAGAAAGTAATGCGATGTTTCTCGAGATTTTGTTGGCATGGTTGGCACAGCATCCTTGGTCGTGTGGGGCCAGACAGAAGGTGGACTATGCCTGCCTGTAGAAGGTGAGATCATGGTTGGTGGGGACATTTAGGGTCCATAGACAGCATCCTTTTAGACCAAAGTTAACAGTGGCATCATAGGACCATTGAAGGCAGCAAGCCAAAGGGAAGTTTACAGAGGTGCGGGGGCTTGGCACGGTCGCTGACACACGGTCCCTATCTTGCAACCACCCGTGCATGTACAGTTGGCATAAGCTGGCACAGGCCATTGGGGGTACAAGGAATATATGTGAAGTGGGTGCCCGTGATAGGCTTCCCTAGGGCAGATGGGCCCCCTGCACACGAACTTGGTCCCCCTGTTCAGGAACTTCCAGTATGGGAGGGCAGTTGGTGGGGCCCTCCCTTAAGGAGGGACGCATCCATTGTTCTTGGCTAATAGGAAAGGTCCCTAAACCAGCCATGATCTCACTCGAAATGCTTCTGTGCTCCTCTCTTGGCTGCACAGGATCAAAGTTTATGATAGGTAACTCCCATGTAATAGTGGCAAAAAAAAGACAAAGGTGGTCATTCCAACCTTGGCAGTAAAAGCCGCTTACTGCTGTCAGAAGACCGCCAACTTACCGCCGCGGCCGCGGTAAACCGCCACGGTCATTCTGACCCACAACAGGCAAACCGCCAAAATGCAGACAAACACAAAAGTCCGCTACACCAAAGGCCAGCGAGAAACTGGCGATGACCAAACCTCCACCGTCACGCCAACAGAAATACGCCCACACTATCACGACCCACAAATCCACGTGGCGGTCTTTCAACCGCGGAAATCCATTGGCGGTACACACCGCCGCGCTCAAAATATACACACATTTACAAAACACATCCACATTGGACAAATCGAAAAACACACACCTGATACACATACACACACCACTCCCACACACCCAATACAATATAAAACACACACCCACATTACCCACAAACCCCCACTTCTACAGAATCTGGACCACGCACTGAGAAAAAGATAACTGAGCACCCAGACGCGCATTTAACTTTCACCCAGCAATATTTCCACGCACTTCACACAACACACCAATACACATCACCACACAATCCACTCCACACATCACCCACACCACCCCATGGCACCGCAAAGACACCCCAGGTTCTCCGAGGATGAACTCAGGGTGATGGTGGAGGAAATTGTACGGGTATAGCCACAGCTCTTCGGGACACAGGTGCAGCACACCACCATTGCCAGGAAGATGGAGCTATGGAGCAGAATAGTCGATAGGGTCAACGCTGTGGGACAGCACCCAAGAAATAGGGACGACATCAGGAAGCGGTGGAACGACCTACGAGGGAAGGTGCGTTCAATGGTATCCAGGCACAACATCGCGGTGCAGCGGACTGGCAGCGGACCACCACCTCCTCCCCCAGAATTTACAACATGGGAGGAGCAAGTCTTGGCGATCCTGCATCCTGAGGGCCTCGCAGGAGTATCTGGAGGAATGGACTCTGGTAAGTCTCATCTTCACTACTTCATCCCCCCCACCCCACCAGCATGCCAACTCATACCCCCACCCTCACCCTCACCCCATCACATCCTGCTCCTTGCAAATGTCTCCCCATCACAGCCCACCCATCCCAACACCAAGCCCTGCATGCGACCACAAAGCATGGACACCCATCACCAAAGCATGCCCACTGCACATACCCATCCCCCACCAAATCACCGTCACAAAAGCCCCCACACGGGAATGCCAGCACTGGGGTACAAGGGCACCCACCCATTACACGCTATGGCACACACAAATGCAATAACCATACTTTTATACCCCTGCAGGACCCGAACGCCACGTCCCTGTGCAGGAGGGTCCACAAATGTCCACTCCACCCCCAGAAGAGGCCCACAGTGAGGACAACACCTCTGTCGACCTGGATCTAGATGACCAGCCCGGCCCATCGGGGACCTCGGGACAGTCGGTTCCCCTCAGACAGCCACAGCCCATAGCAGACCTTCCCCCCTCTGGCAACACCAGCACAGCACCCACCCAGCGGGCCCATCCCTCAGTCCCCAGGACACGTCAATCAGCGGTGTGTCCACCACTACAGGGCACCCAGGTTAACCCCCCACCCCAACAACAAAAGGGACCTGGGGGCAGTGGTAGTGGGCACACGGTCCAGGGGACAGAGGCCCAGGGAAACAGGGGAACTGGGAGGGCTGCTGTGCGACAGGGGGGGGACAGGCCCAGGGAACCCACTCTCCACGAGGCCCTCTCCTCCATCATGGGAGCCTACCACCACTCCCAGGAGACGATGGCGACGGTCCTGGCCAGGTTTCAGGAGATCCAGCTTCTGCAGGAGGAACAGTATTTGGGGTTCAGGGAAGAACTACGAAACATCAGTTCCGCCCTGGCCACCATTGTAGGGGCTCTGAATCAGGTAGTCACCACATTGCGGGACACTGTGGCAGAACAAAGGGCCCCTGACACTAGCATGGACCAAGAACTGCCTACCACCTCTGCCGGCGCTAGTGGACAGGAGGCCCCGCCACAGGACCAACAGGCCACCAGCACCCCACCCCCTGCAGAAGGAGAACCACCCCGCAAGCGGGCCCTGAGATCCAAGAAGAAGACAGAGTAAGATGCCAAGACCCCCGCCAGGAAAGGATACCTCCCTGATTGTCATCCCACTGTCCCACATTGACACCCTGTCCATTCTTATACTGCCCATGCTCCACTTTCCACAGGCATTTGGACATTGCACCTGTGAGACTAATAGTCTGGACTCTGCCATGGACAATCCTCCACCATCACCCCTCACTGACTTGCAACCACCCACCAATATAGGACACTGAAATAAGCAGTTATTCGACAAAACAATCAGGAGTCTGGCTGTGATTTTGTACTAATGTATTAGACATTACCATCCCAAAATGCATATTTACATTGTGATGCCAACATACCACTGTCACACAGCTGTAGTCCATGGGGAAACAAAGCAGATGTCACGCAGTATGGCCCACATCTCTGAAATTGGAAGGGAAAGTCACAACTCAGTTACCATACACAGGGGGAAAAGGTCAGACAGTAGAGAGGTAGTAGGGGTTAAGTATATGTAATATGACGGGTTGGACTCTTACCTGTGTGTCATTGAAAATACTGCTGTATTACTGTGTTCCTGTTGTCTATGTCGTCCTCTTCGGCTTCCTCTTCTTCACTCTCCACAGGCTCCACAGCTGCTACAACACCACCATGTGGAACATCCTCCTGCAGAAAAGGCACCTGGCGTCGCAAAGCCAGGTTGTGAAGCATACAGCAGGCCACGATGATCTGGCACACCTTCTTTGGTGAGTACAATAGGGATCCACCTGTCATATGGAGGCAGCGGAACCTGGCCTTCAGAAGGCCGAAGGTCCGCTCGATCACCCTCCTAGTTCTCCCATGGGCCTCATTGTACCGTTCCTCTGCCCTTGTCCGGGGATTCCTCACTGGGGTCAGTAGCCATGACAGGTTGGGGTAACCAGAGTCACCTATTAGCCACACACGGTGCCTCTGGAGTTGACCCATCACGTAAGGGATGCTGCTATTCCGCATGATGTAGGCGTCATGCACAGAGCCAGGGAACTTGGCATTAACATGGGAGATGTACTGGTCTGCCAAACACACCATCTGTACATTCATCGAATGATAACTCTTTCTGTTTCTGTACACTTGTTCACTCCTGCTGGGGGGTACTAAAGCCACATGGGTCCCATCAATGGCACCTATGATGTTGGGGATATGTCCAAGGGCATAGATATCACCTTTCACTGTAGGCAAATCCTCCACCTCAGGGAAAACAATGTAGCTCTGCATGTATTTCAGAAGGGCAGACAACACTCTGGACAACACCTTGGAAAACATAGGCTGGGACATCCCTGATGATATGGCCACTGTTGTTTGAAATGACCCACTTGCAAAGAAATGGAGTACTGACATCACCTGCACTAGAGGTGGGATCCCTGTGGGTTGGCGGATGGGTGACATCAGGTCTGGCTTCAGCTGGGCACACAGTTCACGAATAGTGGCTCGGTCAAGCCTGTATGTCAGTATGACATGTCTTTCCTCCATTGTCGACAGGTCTACCAGAGGTCTGTACACGGGAAGATTGCTCCATCTCCTCGCATGTCCCAGCTGACGGTGCCTATGTAGGACAACAGCGAGCACAGAGTCAATCAGCCCACAGGTACGTAACCACAGTTTGCACAAAACACAATTCCCAATGCATTGAATGGTTTGTAGGAGTGTTGATGCAAGGCCTAGGTTTGTGTGACGCAGTTAAAAGTAAGCCATGTGGGCTCTTGAAATGGTGGCTGCCTGACCTGTGAAGTGTGACAATGTGATGTGAGGTCAATGCGCTGGCGTGGCACACCGTGGCCGTAGGCGGTCGAAGACCGCGGCGCAAAGCAGCATTGGTTAACATTGAACCCTATGGGTCTCAGGAGCCAATGACGATGTGCGCCGGCGGTCGCGGTACGCACCGCCGCGGTACGCACCGCCACGGGCGTGACCGCCATTTTCTATCAGCTTAATCACTCGATACCTGATCTTCGACAGGAGAGGACCTACACTGCAAGTGCTGCTGTGACCTCGGTCTGGAAGAGACAATGGCTCATGCGACTGGGGAAAGGGCCGCTGCCTTCACTGCTCAGGAATTGGAGAAACTCGTGGATGGGGTCCACCCCCAGTATGCGCTACTCTACGGCCCTCCAGACCAACAGGTAAGTACACTGGGACCATGCTTTGTGGCCAATGCCTGTGTTGAGTCGGGTGGATGAAAGATGGTGGGGAGGGGAGCGAATGAGGCATGCATCAGACGACGGATGACAGGATGTGCCACATGGCAAGCGTAGGGATGGGGGGCCACTCACATTGAGGGTGCAGAAGGTGATGACTCTTTTTCTCCCCCTGTACATTTCACATAGGTCAGCGCCCACCAGAAGATAGACATTTGGCGTGCCATCGCCAAGGACGTCCGGGCCCTGGCGGTCCACCACAGACAGGGCATCCACTGCCGGAAGAGATGGGAGGACATCTGACGCTGGAGCAGGAAGACGGCGGAGGCTCAGCTGGGGATGGCCTCCCAACGTGGGAGGGGTGCCAGTCGTACTTTGACCCCCCTGATGTCCCAGATCCTGGCGGTGGCCTACCCCGATTTGGATGGGCGCATGAGGACATCACAGCAGACACAAGGGGGTGAGTACAACCTCATTCTGCTGACTTTGCGCGCAGTGGAGGTGTCTGGGTGGGGGAGGAGGGCTGTGGGTATCCCTAGGCCAGGGCGATTTCTGTAGGCTAGGCCCCTCCGTAAGGCATGGCCTGTAGGGTGCCAAGTACAGTTATTGTTGGCCCTGTGTCATCTATGTGTGCAGTTGTCGTCCATAGGCTTGTAGGCCATGTCCCACGGATTGAGTAGTGGACCCCAAGTGCGCGGCGTAGTGCAGGGGCTTCTGTGTCTGTCCTCTCCGCCAACGGTGTCGCCAATGCATGCACTCAACATGTCTTTATTCCCCCCCCCTTTTTTGTGGTCTTCCTGTTCATGTGTTCATTAGCATCATCAGGCGGAGGAGAAGTGGCATCGGAGCACGAGGGAGCTGCATCCCACATGGCCCTGGAGGGCCATGCAACGGATTCCGAATACACCAGTGGGACGGAGGGCGAGGGGAGCTCCACAGCGGGGACTCGTGCAGACATTAGTGACACGGACTCGTCCTCTGAAGGGAGCTCCCTTGTGGTGGCGGCAACATCGGTGCCCCCCGCACCAACAGGTACAGCCGCCACCCAGCGCACCAGCACCGCCCTCCCAGCAGCCCCTCAGCGTTTGGCCCGTGCCCGCTCACCCAGGAAGGTGGGCATCTCCTTCGCCCCAGGCACCTCAGGCCCTGCCCCTGTCACCCCTGCTGCCCTCAGTGAGGAGGTGATTGACCTCCTGAGGACGCTCATTGTTGGGCAGTCTACCCTTTTGAATGCCATCCAGGGTGTAGAAAGGGAGGTGCACCAGAGTAATGCATACCTGGAGGGCATTCATTCTGGTCAGGCTGCCCATCAGCGATCGTTCAACACTCTGGCCTCAGCACTGATGGCAGCAATTGTCCCTGTCTCTAGCCTCCCCCCTCCAACTTCCTCCACCCATACCCTATCACCTGTACCTCTGCCTATCCCAGACACACCATCAGACCAGCCTGCACACACCTCAACACCCAAGGGAAGCTCATCCAGACATAAGCACCATACATCACACAAGCATTCACACAAGCGACATCCACATACAGACATACCAACACCCACTGCCTCCACTGTGTCCCCCTCCTCCTCGTCTCCCTCCTCCCTCCCTGTCACGTCTCCACTCACACCTGCATGCACAACATCTTCAGCCACTACGTCCATCACCAGCACACCCACCAGAACCCCTCGCACACGTGCAGTCCCCACCCCCACTACCATTTACACGTCCCCTGTGTCCTCTCCCACTGTGTCTGTGACCCCCTCTTCCAAGCTACACAAACTCAGGCAGCCACCCACCCAACAGCCATCCACCTCACAACAGCATCCAGCCCAAGCACCTGCACCCAAAGACACCAGACTGAAGACTCCTACAACCACAACCTCTTCCTCCACTCCCATACCCACTACTCCTACCCGTCCCTCTGTTCCTAAATTGGTTTTCCTTTCCAAACTTGACCTCTTTCCAACAACTCCCCCACCCCGTCCATCTCATAGGACTCCAGTCAGCACCTCAGCCACCACAAAAGCGGGACCTGTAATGACAGTGTGCCATGGACTGTGGAGTCCCCCACCCTCAAGGGCAGCCAGTTCAGTAAGGAGCCAAGGCACGGCCAGCCCACCCCCGGTAAAACATCCGAAGATTGTCAGTGGCCGGCGTGAGAGGCCGAAGACACCAGGGACCAAAATCCCTACCATGGCTCCGGCAGGAAGTGTGGTGCCACCTGGCATTCCGCCCAAAGGTGGGGAAGGGCCACAGGCGAACAGGGAAGGCTGGGAAGGGCAGCACGCCCGACAAGTCCGCCAGCAGCCCAGCTGGCCAGGAGGGCCCCGTCTGCCCCATTCCAGGTGGGCAGGAGGACACCCACAGGCCCGGTACTGCAGCCCAGGAGGGCCCCGCCAGCCACACGACAGATGGGCAGGAAGGCACCGCCAGCCACAGGTCAGGTGGCGAATGACCTCCATGCCATGGCCGGATCCGCTGAGCTGGACACTCATCCGATGCACCACTGCACTGGGCACCGCCGTCTCAAGCACAGCTGAACAGGGCCCTTCATCTCAAGCACCGCTGAACAGGGCACCGCCGTCTCAAGCACCGCTGAACAGGGCACCGCCGTCTCAAGCACCGCTGAACTGGGCCCTTCATCTCAAGCACCGCTGAACAGGGCACCGCCGTCTCAAGCACCGCTGAACAGGGCACCGCCGTCTCAAGCACCGCTGAACAGGGCCCTTCATCTCAAGCACCGCTGAACAGGGCACCACCGTTTCAAGCACAGCTGAACAGGGCACCGGCGTCTCAAGCACCGCTGAACTAGGCCCTTCATCTCAAGCACCGCTGAACAGGGCACCGCCGTCTCAAGCACCGCTGAACAGGGCCCTTCATCTCAAGCACCGTTGAACAGGGCACCGCCGTCTCAAGCACGGCTGAACTGGGCCCTTCATCTCAAGCACCGCTGAACAGGGCACCGCCGTCTCAAGCACTGCTGAACAGGGCACCGCCGTCTCGAGCACAGCTGAACTGGGCCCTTCATCTCAAGCACCGCTGAACAGGGCACCGCCGTCTCAAGCACCGCTGAACAGGGCACCGCCGTCTCGAGCACCGCTGACCTGGGCCCTTCATCTCAAGCACCGCTGAACAGGGCACCGCCGTCTCAAGCACCGCTGAACAGGGCACCGCCGTCTCGAGCACCGCTGAACTGGGCCCTTCATCTCAAGCACCGCTGAACAGGGCACCGCCGTCTCAAGCACCGCTGAACAGGGCACCGCCGTCTCAAGCACCGCTGAACAGGGCCCTTCATCTCAAGCACCGCTGAACAGGGCACGCCGTCTCAAGCACCGCTGAACAGGGCACCGCCGTCTCAAGCACCGCTGAACTGGGCCCTTCATCTCAAGCACCGCTGAAGAGGGCACCGCCGTCTCAAGCACCTCTGAACAGGGCACCGCCGTCTCAAGCACCGCTGAACTGGGCCCTTCATCTCAAGCACCGCTGAACAGGGCACCGCCGTCTCAAGCACCGCTGAACAGGGCACCGCCGTCTCAAGCACCGCTGAACTGGGCCCTTCATCTCAAGCACCGCTGAACAGGGCACCGCCGTCTCAAGCACCGCTGAACAGGGCACCGCCGTCTCAAGCACCGCTGAACTGGGCCCTTCATCTCAAGCACCGCTGAACAGGGCACCGCCGTCTCAAGCACCGCTGAACAGGGCACCGCCGTCTGAAGCACCGCTGAACAGGGCCCTTCATCTCAAGCACCGCTGAACAGGGCACCGCCGTCTCAAGCACAGCTGAACAGGGCACCAGCGTCTGAAGCACCGCTGAACTAGGCCCTTCATCTCAAGCACCGCTGAACAGGGCACCGCCGTCTCAAGCACCGCTGAACAGGGCCCTTCATCTCAAGCACCGCTGAACAGGGCACCGCCGTCTCAAGCACGGCTGAACTGGGCCCTTCATCTCAAGCACCGCTGAACAGGGCACCGCCGTCTCAAGCACCGCTGAACAGGGCACCGCCGTCTCAAGCACAGCTGAACTGGGCCCTTCATCTCAAGCACCGCTGAACAGGGCACCGCCGTCTCAAGCACCGCTGAACAGGGCACCGCCGTCTCAAGCACCGCTGACCTGGGCCCTTCATCTCAAGCACCGCTGAACAGGGCACCGCCGTCTCAAGCACCGCTGAACAGGGCACCGCCATCTCAAGCACCGCTGAACTGGGCCCTTCATCTCAAGCACCGCTGAACAGGGCACCGCCGTCTCAAGCACCGCTGAACAGGGCACTGGCGTCTCAAGCACCGCTGAACTGGGCCCTTCATCTCAAGCACCGCTGAACAGGGCACCGCCGTCTCAAGCACCGCTGAACAGGGCACCGCCGTCTCAAGCACCGCTGAACAGGGCCCTTCATTCAAGCACCGCTGAACAGGGCACCGCCGTCTCAAGCACCGCTGGCCCATTGGCGGAAGGGGCAGGCCCGCCTCTGTGTCAGGCAGGGCTGCACGAAGCACTCTGGGCACCAGTCCCCCTCCAGAACCAGTGGAGACTGTTATCCACTTGTGAGACTGTGGCTTTGCACTCCCCAGGATGTAACAGTGGGCAACCCACCCACTGTAGAGACTTGAGAGAATGTGGCTTTGCACTCTCCAGGATTGAACAGTGGGCAACCCACCCACTGTAGAGACTTGAGAGACTGTGGCTTTGCACTCCCCAGGATGTAACAGTGGGAAAACCACCCACTGTATAGATTTGAGAGACTGTGGCTTTGCACTCCCCAGGATGGAACAGTGGGCAAACCACCCACTGTAGAGACTTGAGAGACTGTGGCTTTGCACTCCCCAGGATGTAACAGTGGGCAACCCACCCACTGTAGAGACTTGAGAGACTGTGGCTTTGCACTCCCCAGGATGGACCAGTGGCCATGGAGGCCCCTTGTGGATCTGGCGGCGTGGACTCATCTGGCTGAGGTGCCCCCCCTTCCCCCTGAGGTGCCTGTAGTTTTGCTATCTGATGCCCCTGCAGTGTTCTCTCCGTTGGAGTCAGGTATCCTGTGTGGGCTTTGCTCATGTGATTTGGGCCCAGTGGTCCACGGACAATGCCTGCTACAATGATCGGACTTTAAAATTTATGTACATAAAGGTTTTAGATGTGTGATATATTTTTAAGTCAGTGATACAATATATTCCAATGTTTAGAATCATTTCCTTTTGTCTTTGCATTCTTCCGGGGGGTTTGGGGGGTGTAACTCTGAGTTGTTGCTATGCATTGATGTGTGTGTTGTAGTGGGTGGGGATGGGGGTGGGTGTGTCGCGTATGTGTGTCCCCGTAATTTGTTTCCTCCCCCCTCCCCTGTGTCGTAGGTGCAGTACTCACCGTTGTCTTCTGCACCGGCGTTCGTGCTCCTGGTAGAGGAGCAGGTAGACAATCGCTGGGAGGATGTGGAGTTCGGGTTCCATGCTGTCCAGATTCCTCGTGGGGTGTATGGAGGTGAGCGTTTTCCGTTCGAAATGGCTGTTTCTGCCGTGTTTTTATCCGCGGGGCTACCGCCCCGGAAAAGGTGGCAGATTGGTAGGTTGTGATGGGGTGGGCGGTACATTGACTCTCGCCTGTCTGTTGGCGGTGATCGCCGCGCTGTTTGTTTGTCCCGCCGTGGCAGACGGTGTGTTGAAGTGGCGGTCTCTGTTGACGGTTTCCGCCAGGGTCAGAATTCCATTTTTTTTACCGCCAGACTGTTGGCGGTTTAGCCGCCGCTTTAACACCGACCGCCAAGGTTGGAATGACCCCCAAAATGTCTAACCGTTCTGTCAAGGTCTGGAAGAACTTAGATATGTGTATGAAGCCCTTATATAACAAACTGACCCTGATTTGTCTAGAAGCAGACAATGATTAGCGGTACCAGGTCTGCACATGTTATGATGTGGAGGTCAGGCAACGAAATAGTTCACTTCTTTACTGGTCTCAAAGCAGACCTAACCTAACCTAACCAGACCTAGGGCCAGATGTACGAAAGGATTTTACCCATTCTGTGTCTAAGGGAAGAAAGCTTTCGTACATATGGCCCCTAGATCCGAGTGCTACTTTCTATGTTTTATACCTTTAAACAACAATGAACGTGTACATTTAATCCATTAAACACAGTAGCAGAGGTCTGTTTTAGTCACACTGTGCTTAATTCTACTGTAAGTTTAGGTGAGCTGCTTAAAACAAAGAGATCAGTCAGGCTTTCTTGGAATTCCAACATGATCTTTTTAGGCAATCACACTGATGACAGGCCATCTAACTGTGACAGCGTCTTTAATAGCATAAAGCTATCTCCCTGGAACCGCTGGCATAATTATAAAATCTTTTGAGCTTACAGAAATGTGAATACTTCATTAAGAGTCCCGGAAACTTTCAAAGCTGCCTGTATCTTTGCCTTTGAACACAGCCACTCATATCTTTTTTTTCTCCCCTGGGCATTTGTTTTGCATCCCTTGAATTGAAGTAACTTTCAGCACTTCCAGTTCCCCTGATCCCCTTGCAAACCCTGGGCTCTTATTTCAGGGTTTCTATATCAGTACTGGATACGCTGTCCCTGGCAAGTATTCTGAAACAGAGCTCAACAAATTGAAGGTAATTCGCTCGTTGTGCTTCAGAACAAATTGCATTTTTCCTTGGATGATATTGAATTTGTCATTAAAAAGTCTTTTTGATGTTTTGATAACTGCTTGACAGATAAGTTATGATCTGCTTTCTAAGAGAAAGCACGAAGGAGAACAAGTAAAAATGCAATTACATCGTGAAACCAAGGAGTACTGAAATGCGCTGCGTGTTAAATTTGTTTTTATTTTAAGTTTGCGTAGAATGTATAAAAACACAAAGGAAAGAGTCAAGTTTGGTGGTCTTTCAAATGCACTCACCATTTTTTAATTCTATAATCTCGAAGTACACGCGATATTTAAACTATGGGCTAAAGTACACTCCAATTACAGAAGCAGTAAAGGAAAACTGACAGCTAAAGCCGAGCTCCTACATGTATACAGGTTGTTGATTTATTGAATTAGATAAAGGTGAACAACTATGGGAGTGGAAACACTTGCACAATAAGAGTAAAATATAACTTACTACATTCAAACAATACCATACACCTCCAATATATACAGACATGGTGGCGTCCAGGGCCGGACTGGGAAATCAAAAGCAGTACTGGAAAAAAATTCTCAAACCAGCCCCACCACTTCTGTCTCCTCCCACAATCTCTGTATTTCCACCCTTCCATTCCCTCTCTCTTTCCTCTCCTGTCTCCGTGTCTGATCGCTTTCTTCCTCCTTCCCTCTCTTTCTCTCTCTCTATTGAATCCTCCTCATGCCTGCACCAATTAACATCTGGAGCTGGGAAAATTAACAGAGGCACTAGGGGTATGTGCTATCCTTAACTGCACAAAAGTAAGGGTAGTTTGCAGACTGACTGGTTTGTTAATTGGAATGCAGTTTATCATTGACGCCCACCTAGTAGTAGGTTGCATTGCCAATTGTTCATTCACAGGAGGTCACAAAGCATTCTGACTAATGAATAATAATTAGGTATGAGAAAGAGTCTATTATAAGAATAAACACATTATAGACCTGATTACGACTTTGGCAGTCAGACTGAGCCGACCGCCAAAGCTGCAGAGAGGAGGAGGCTGCTGTTACACCAGCGGTCTCACCCCCAGTCGTATTACGTTGCAAACATTATATTATGATGTTTCTTTCAGTCAGACCAGCAGAAACAGTGCTACCGCATTGGCCTCGGTTTCCTTCAGGGAGTCAAGGCCAAAGCACTGGCACACCAGCACCCCTAAAATGTGTACAGTCTGCAGTGCAGACAGTGCAGACAGTGCACATTCTGAGGGTGGTGGCAGGGGGGCCCCTGCACTGCCGCCTAGGCCCCATGCACTGGCTTTCTGTCAGCCTTTTTGATGGCAGGGACCCTGCAATTAAAGGATGGCAGAAAGAGGAATCGTGATCAGCATGGTGACGCTGAAGTAAGTGCAGCCGTGGCTGACCACAGCTCAGACCGCTGCCACCCAGTGGGAACCATATTCCTGGCGGTGGAGGCGGTCCCCTGGCGATATGACCACCATGGTTACAATATGGCGGTCAGACCGCCAGGCGTGTGGCAGTCAGACCACCACCGCGTGCTGGCGGTCTTAAGACCACCAGACTCATAATGAGATGAGGCCCTATATTATTAACCTGTGCGAAAGGATTTTGTAGGCTTTAACTAAACATTGCATTAAAATGTGGGTTTTGCATTTACAATTTGCATGGCAGCATGTACTTGGTAGAGCCACTTCAAAGACAAATTCATATTTCTTTCCTTTCCTCCCTTTCGTTCTTCTTTGTTGGTTTTGACCTCTCATGGCCTTGAATATAACATTTCATGACACAAATGTTCTATGATAGCAAATGAAAGAATATTAGAGGTTTGTTTCATGACAGTTTAACCTATGAAAAGAATTACTACAAGGTTAGATTAATGTTAAAACAGTTTCTTTAGGAAAGGCTTGCTAGAAAGATATATGTAAATGAAATCACTTAAGAATGTATCATGCTTACTTAACTGTTCTTTCTCTCATAGACTGTAACCAGTGGGAAGAAACTTAAATGTTTCATTGCTGTTTAGATAATAGAAAAAACCTGCCATCTGGATGGAAGCTGCCCTGCTCACATGAAGACCTCAAGTGTGATTGACTAGAGCCAAATATTATCTATTCAATTTTTTGTAATTTGTTGTCATCTAAAATGTTATAAGAATGTGTTCCCAGTCCAAGATAAGTTGAGATACGGACTGGAGACCTTGCTTGAGACGGCTAGACTCCCCATGCTTGCTAGACTCTTTACTCAGTTACCTGAGAGAGAGAGCACTCTAACTCTGACACAATTTCTCCTATTCTCTTTGCTGATGTCATGGATTCATTATGAGACAAACGTTGTCCTGCTTGAACCTATTACTGAGAGAAACTGCTGAAAATATCAGTGAGATACTCACTAGAAATT
Source organism: Pleurodeles waltl (assembly GCF_031143425.1). NCBI lineage: Eukaryota > Metazoa > Chordata > Amphibia > Caudata > Salamandridae > Pleurodeles > Pleurodeles waltl. Next base: position 202,161,043 of record NC_090447.1, read on the forward strand.
GTATGCTTTCGCATCTGAGATAGGATGCATTGAAGGTTTCTGCTGAGCTTTATTATCCTGAAACTCGATTAGATTGGAGATGAGATTTTATGCGGTGCACTATATGCTTTGTTCTATAATTTGCATTTATTTAAATGGCTTGCTAAAATAGATATTAATGAGCTAATGATTTAATGAAACTTGAAACTAGAACCCAAACTTTTGTTATTGACTCTAATCAGATTAAATTGAATCTATGCTATTTATAAATGTGCAGTTCCTAATAATATATGATATCTACCTCAAAGACCATCGCCTCTAGGGCTCAACAGAGATGCAGGACCTTTACATCTTGAAAGATTTCAATAGTTCTCAAAGGCATTGTTTTAAAAAATACAGCTTAGCAGATATCTAGCCAATTTGCAACCCACTATGCATGGCAGCACATGCAGTGATGGAGACCTGCATGGACCAGCAAACATCCGTCCCTGGATCAAGAGAAGGTATTACAATTTTTTTTTCCCATTTGAGAAGACACTGGAAGAAAAAGGCCTGTAACAAGCCTTCTCCCTTTGAGGCTGGCAACATGACTCACAAAGTTGAAGCTATTGCACAGGGGCAGCCTTCCCTTTGTGAATCAGTTATCAGCCCAACTCGGGGTACAGTGACGGATCAATGTTTTATGAATGCGGTAACAATCTCAATTCATTCAGAAATAGGACGCAGATGCCTACTCCTATGTGCAATTCGGAAAAGTTTTCGAAATCCTCTTTATGTGTCGGAAATACTATTTTGACTTGTAAAAAGGCTTTTGAACATTGTAAAAATCTGTTATTGGTTGAATACAATATGAATGTTTGTCCCCAGCCCAATAAATGGCATCCCCCTCAGCATGATAATCTCTTGTGCTTCCTGAAGCATACACATCAGTAGTCTGTCATAAATGTTGGATGGCAACTCATGGTGCTAATATTTTAAAAGTTATAGTCATGGGAAATTATTTTTTTTAAGCAAACCAGCATTAGATAATGAAAAATGCAGTTACGGTGAAATTAAATCATGAATAAAACCAAACTCTACAAATATATGCCCATGGCCAAAACTTAAAATAATAAATTGATGGTGTAATTTATCATTCCGCCAGCCTTTTCATGGTGGGGAGCCCGCCAGGAAAAGGCTGGTGGAAAGAAAGTGCTGGGGGCCACAGTGGGTCCCCTGCACTGCCCGCAACCATGTCGTGGGCAGTGCATGGCCCCCGCCCGCTCAGCACCATCAGACAGAGCACATTCTGAGGGTGCTGAAGTGTTAGGATATTGGCCTCAGTTCCCGCCAGTCAACCCAGCGTGAAAGCATATTACAATGCTCTTGCTGGTCAGCCCAGTGGAAACATTGTAATACGCTCAGGGAATCTGACTGCTATGGCGGTGGCATCCTCCCCATAAGTTTGGCAGCCCTGTGATCCTTAATGAGGCCCTATATGCCTCTAATCTTCAGGTTGTACTTGTGCATGGTTACACAAAAAATATTTGCTTTGTGAAGAAACGCTTGCATGTTCTTCCTGAAGTATGTTAGGGCAATCCGTCTCCTATTCATGTTCTGTTCCATACAATAATGGTGTTTCAACAACATAGCAAATAATAAATATTGTGAAACAAAAATATTGTGATGTCAAAAATATAATGAACAGAAAAATTGAAGGTAAGAGCTTTAAATGTTGTTTTTAATATCACTGAAAAAATATAATTTTCTAATTTACTGATGTATAACCATGTTTTAAAAAAATACATAACAGCATTTATTTTTTGTGATGTTATATTGATTTTTTTTCTTTTCTTAAGTATTTACTTTATTGTTTTAATATTTTTTAAACAATTTAGTGAACAATTAAAAAAATATATTTTAATTGATTTTTTACATTTTTCAACTATGACTTTTTAAATATTTTCTGGTAGAAATGTAACATTTAGAGATTAAAATTAGATTGCATTTATTTTTGCTTTATTGTGTAGTAATTTATATTATCTAAAATGGTGTACATTTTACAATTTAAAAGCACATTTTTAAATTTACTTTGATTTTGTAAAAAAAAAAATTAAACAAAACATATTTAGAATAATATATTTATTAGGTGAAGAATCATTACAAATGTTTATTTTAGATTAGTTATGCATGCCCTTTTCATTATGAAATATATTTCAAAAACACATTTTTTATATTTGGTTAAAAATAATACGATAACTTGCATGTTTATGTGAATAATGTTGCTTCTAATTGTGATATAGAAAAAGTAAATTAATTATACAATCTTTTTAAAAGTAGTGTATAAGTTTATTGTTATGTTATTTTTTTAAACTGTATATATGAAATAGTAATATTCATTGTTGGTAATTAATTTTTGTATTTAAGTCCATTGTATTTGGTTTATGTATTCAATTGTTGTTTTTTGATGTACTATTTTATATTTAAATTTTAAGATTTCAAGCACATCTGGTGCTGCACTGTATGTGCTTCAGGCTCACTTTTTCTACTGAAGCATGCCACCGCAGTGACACCGCTGCAGACACTGCCGCCAGCCCGGTGGTAGTGTCATAATATGGCGGTGGGGAGGCCGCCGTATTGGCAGCATCCTTCCGACCGCCATTCCGACTGGTGGTCAGGCCGTCAAAGTCATAATCAGGGCCTCAAATTGGAGTGGGAATTGTAAATCTCATCTTTACTGTGTCCAAAGCCTTCCCCTAAATTGATTACATTGGAGTGGTAATAGTAAAGGTGACCACTTTAGTGTCCATCACCTTCTTCCAAATCATTTACAATGAAGTGGTAACAATCTGTCACCCCTTTAGTGTCCAATACCTTCCCCAAAGTGGTTTAGATTGAAGAGAAAAGTAAATGTCACTCCATTAGTGTCCACAATCATCCATTAAATGGTTTAGTTTGGACTGGGAACAGTAAAGCGACCAAGTTTGTGTCCAACACCTTCCCCTAAATAGGTTAGATTGGATTGGAAAAATATTAAATGTGACCACTTTAATATCCAACGCTTTCCCCTAAATGGCTTACATGGGAGTGCGACTAGTAATTGTCACCCATTTAGTGACCAAAACCCTCCCTTAAGCGTCTTAGTTTGGAGAGACAGCTGTAAATATGTCCACTTTAGTGCCCAACACCTTCTCCCTAAATGGTTTGGATTAGCGTGGGAATAGTAAATGTCACCTGCCTAGTATCCAACACCTTTCCTTAAATGGTTTACATTAGAGAGGCAATAGTAAATGTGGCCACTTTAGTGCCCAACACTTTTCCTCAGTGCCTTAGACTGGAGTGGGAATAGTAATTGTGATCCAATTAGTGACCAAAATACCCCCTAATATAGTTTCAATAGTAGTGGGATTAGTAGATGCAACTGACTTAGCATAGAAAATGTTAAATCTAACGTTATATTTCACGGTGGGCGGTGAGCTCTGCTCTGCTGGCGGAGCTAACAGAGGTTTTGGCACTCCACGCTCTACTTGGAGCATGGAGTTTAACAAAAAACTCCACTAGCTCTGCCAGCGGAGCAGAGCTTACCCAGTGCACACTGCAGCCCAGTTATGGGCCACACAGGGAGGCAGAGAGCCAGGTTTCTGGCAAGTGGCCACTGCGACCCTGGAGTCGACCTGGACGCAAGTAAGACCTTCATCTCCCTTTCTCTTCTGTGTGCACATGGCCGGGGCAGGCCAGTGCACAAAAGGCCTGAAGGGCAGCTTTCATTGCCTATGGCCCTGTCCTGAATTCGCCCGATCTCAGAAGTGCTAAGCAGAGACCCTGCTTAGCACTTCTGAGATCGGACACATTCAGAACAGGGTGCCACTAGGGCACCGAAGGGCAGGCGGCAATGACACTCTGCCGCTCATGGAATTCTGCCTCAGCAGAACTCCATGGAGTTTCAAATCAACTCCGTGGAATTCCATAGAGTGGAACTCTGTGATCTCCACCCAGGCCTAGTTATATTAGTGTGAGTATTATTTGTAAAACTTTAAGCACTACATTTTTCACATCAATCATTCGTATTGTTTTTTAAATGGCAGTAACTGACACAGTTTGTGATTTTGAGACGTTTTCCTTATTTAGCTTTTTTCTATTTTATTGAAACAAATGTTTTGATTGTTTTAAACATATATATTTTTGAAACATAAAATTAAAAGATTTTATTGTTAATTTTTAACAACTTTTCTTATATTTCTTTGAAATACAAAACATGTGATACATTTTTTAACATTGTTTCACATGTTTTTCTTTTTCACCATTTTTTCAAATATGGTACTTTTGCAACTATATACATTTGTTTTAGCTACATTTTGGGGGTTTGATATACTTTTTAAGCACTATTTAGTCTATACTAGTCATAATTTTGAATATTTCCATAATACATGATTCACCTATTAATATTATCACATAGTTTTATATATTTTTTGACAATTTTTTTTAAAGTCCCATTGTTTTCTATAGGTAGATAGGGGCTGATTAAGAAGCTGGCGGTCATGATAACGCCAGCTCCACAATCACTCCAGGAGGTCCGCCCACCACTTACCAACACAGGCAAGCGGGAGCACCTGAAGACTACTGTCCCCACCAAGAACCTTGTTCCCGATGGGCTGATGGCAGTCTGAGTTGTGATCAGTCACAACAATGCTGCACTCAGTGCCATAGAAAGGCTGGCAGAAAGCCAGTGCCGGGGACCACAGGGGGGACCCTGCACTGGCCATGCGCATGGACAGTGCAAGCCACCTACCACTGCCCAGCACCGTTGGAATGCGCACTATCATAACACTGTTCTTGCCAGTCAGCCTGGCGGGAATGTTGTAAATCCAATGTTCCCGCTGGTTAGCCTGGGGGACGCCAGTGACATGGCAGTGGTATCCTCTCCATTACATTGACGGTCCAGTGGTTGGACCGGCAATGTCGTACTGAGCTTCATAGTTCTTTTTTGTTTCCATTTAGTGCCCAACAAGGTCTGGTGACACCTGTCTGGTTGCTTTGCATCAGGAATAGTCAACTCTCTTGAGTTGGCCAGGGAACAAGTCAATGAACTGGTTCCCTTACTGTTTAGCTTGTTGCGTTTCCGTCTTTACATAATACACACATTAATATGGACCACACTAGGTGAACACACAAAAATGAAAAAACACTTTTACTCAGGGTCTGTTTCAGAAGAAATGGTTGAGTAGATGGGTCAGTGCACTGACATCAATTTTGAGAGAGAAGAGTCAAAGATTACTCACTCTTTGGGGGTTATTACAACTTTGGAGGAGGTGTTAATCCGTCCCAAAAGTGACGGTAAAGTGACGGATATACCACCAGCGGTATTACGATTCCATTATATCCTAAGGAACTCGTAATATGGCTGGTGGTATATCCGTCACATTTGGGACGGATTAACACCTCCTCCAAAGTTGTAATAACCCCCTTTATCTTTTTATGTGTTTTGCAGGTTCTTGATTGAGGGTGCTGTGAGAAGAGATGAGATTGAAGCTGTTATTGCTGGTAGGGGTTTAAGGACCAGAAAACAGAAGCAGGTAGAGCAGAAAGATCGGAACATGTCCTCTCAGACTGGGTAACTCAAAGTCAAGCAAGGCTGAGAGGAATGGATGGGATATAAAAAGTAATGCACACAAGATAACCACCAAATCTTGTATGCTTTTGAAATCTCATGCAATATCAAGGCACGCTTTATTTGAAAGATAGTCTGAAATGGGAAAGGAAAGAGGCCTTTAGTATTTCGGAAGGGATCATTGGTCCAAGGGGTAAACAATAAGAATACTAGGTGAAACTGAGGGAGAGCAAGGGGGTCAAGAATGGTGGCATTAAGGACACCATTGTTTGTGGAGTGAAAGGCCAGTGAGTAAAGAACGGAGTCATGGGTGGAAAGATCAAGTAAGGCAGGACAGCTAGATGTTTTATAATAGGGATTTTGGTATTGATTCTAAGTAGTGTGCTCCTTTGTTGTCCTCTAAAGATTCTAACTTTACTTTGTAGCATGTTGTATATTTTACTGGTTTGTTTACTTATTTTAGTTTTAATTTGGGTTACTGATTGATCGATTCTTAGCTGTTTGTAGCATTGTTCTTTTTGTAGGGCCTCAATGAATTTGTGAAGTGTAAGTTGGGTCTCCCTAGAATGCTTGGAAGGTAATGTGCCATCCTTCTACTCTAATGTTGGCTGTGGCTTCTTAATCCATGGTGCTTTCATAGGTATTGCACCATATTATTTGACATTTGCAGTGACATCTGTGTCTGCAGTGGTGCAGTCTGTCAAACTAAGGGCCTCATTATGAGGCTGGCGATCTTGAGGCTGCTAGCCCCACAGCGACAGTCGGACTGCTGCACTCCAGGTTGTCCGACTGCCACATTATGACCCTGGTGGTTGGACTACCAGGGGACTGAAGTCACCGCCGGGAACAAGGTTCCTGATGGGCTGATGGCGGGAGAACTCATGGTCAGCCACGACCTGAACTCACTTCTGCCGTGTTGATCACAACTCCTGTTTCTGCTAGGCTTTCCATGGCAGGGACCCTGTCATGGAAAGGCCGGCGGAACCACAAAGCAGGAGCCCCCTTACCCAGCCCCCTCGGAATGTGCACTCTCTGCTTTGCAGGCCTGGGCATTCCAAAGGTGCTGGTGTGCCACGGTGTTGGCCTCGGCTCCATTAACGGAGCTGAGGCCAATACTGTAGTTCTGTAACAATGTTCCCGTTGGTCATCCCGGCAGGAACATAGTGATAAAACCAGGGGGAGGCAGCCGGTATAACGGCTGCCTCCTCCCTGCAACTTTAGCGGTCGAAGAATTCTGCCAGCAAGGGGCTTAGTTTGTGTTTGTTTTGTTGCTAAAATGGGTTTCTACAAATAAGGTGTACTGTTAGCTACCTCTGTTATAGGGACATATGCTAGTATGGTTAGTTGTTTTTATTTTGAAGGCAAAGTGGCTGTTTGTTACATATTCTACATTCAGTATACATTGTTATTGTTTGAGATATCATCAATGCTTCTAATAGAGTGGTAGCAGCAGCCATGAATGTCTCTGTGTGAGTACAGTTTAAGTATTGGTTGTGTAATAACTTTATGTGGGAAGTTGTTAATCATTTACATTTTAATGTGGATTAACAGTATGTAGTAAGTGCTACTTTGTATACTAAGTAGCAAGGCATAAATGAGAAGTATATTGGTGTCACTATTGACAGTGTATATCTGAATGACTAGTTTAGGGCACATTTTGAATGTTCTGTCTTTCATCCAATTATCTGTGGTAGCAAATATAATAATGTGTTTGTCATTATTTAGGTTGTCATGTAGGAGAAAGGGTTCATCATTATTTGTGGTGGTTGGGTGTTCAAGAATTATCTCTTTGTATCTTCGAGGGGCAGCAGGAGGATCACTGGTCCCTTTTGCAGTTCATTCTCTTAAGTGTATTAAAGTGGCTATAGCTGCAGCTGGCCTATGGTTTGTTTAGGCACTATGGGGGTTTATCTTTTAGCATTTTAGTAGTGGGAGTTTGGAACTAGTGCTTGCCACTTCTAAATCTAACAGTGCATGCCTTACTTCTTTTTTTTCTTGTCCTCATTTACCTTATTTCTGACTGATCATCTAGCTCTCCATTCACCACACTGATCCACCTTCAAGGAGTGCAAGAATTCTCAATTAGGGAAGAAGGTACTGGCATTCACAGGCTAGCAACTACCTATTATCCACATCTGTATACCTAACCAGGTGTAATCATAGGACTGATACAAAGCGAGAGACAACAACAGTTCATGAGTCCATAGATGACAAACTTGCCCCAAAAGTCTTAATTCCCAACCATCCCCTCCCATCCATGTAACCAAGGGGGCACAAACTTTATATAATTTTGCAGAGGGTCAACCTAAATCCATTCTCCATACATATATAACAGAATGCAGACATTCAGCCTTGGTAGAGCACACCGTAGATATCCACTGCTTGCAAGTTTCTCATCTCCCCAACAAAATTAGGTAGAACAGCAATTCACTGCTATAGCCCTAGAGTATCTCTGATTCTGGTGAATACCCAAAAGTAATCATTTCAGGAGTTACCTCCAAACAGGTCTGAAACATGTCACAAAGAACCTCACCAACCTCTCCCCAGAATTTCTGTATGCCGGGACAGGCCACAAACATATGGAAATCATCAACGTCGTACTAGATAATCTTGTGCGTGACCAAAATGCTCTGTGGAGGGAGAATAGATGGTTCTGTTTGGCTGGTTTTACTGTACTGTACAAGGTACACAAGTATAATTGCCATAGTTGTTTTATCTGCTGCTTTCAAAACCGTTCTTCCCACAGCATTTCAGGCAAGCATAACTTTCCATTCAATTTATCCATCAGTAACCCATAGAATGCTGCCGTCTGCTTCTTCGGGGCTGACCTCTTAATCAATCCATCCTCCACCTCATTTGTGCTGCTATTTTCTTTCCCTGAAGCCCAACCCCAACTGCTTAGCTGATAATATTTATATCATGAGACAGTTCCTTCGGTCATTTCTTGAAAGTCTTCCCAAGAACAGAGTTTCCCATCCTAAAGCACCTGTACCCACTTCTCAATGCCTACTTTCCTCAAAACAATTGCCAACCTATCTATGAAGCACTCCTGGGTTGTCCCAAACAGTAGCATACCTACTGTAATACAGGAGATCTGTTGCTCTCCTGATCTGTATCCATAACTGGGCAGCCACCTGGAGCACTTTTAATCTTACCTCTTAAAGTATTTTGCATCACCAAATTTACACATGAACTTAGTCCTTCCTCCCTCTACCTCATTATTCATTGTATTGAAGTTGTAGTTGCCCCCTGATGCACGCATATCCATCAATAGACATGAAGTTATTAAGTTGGAAGGCCCAAGCATACAGCTGGAAATCGGGCAGAGCATTGCCTACCTTATCATATCGTCTACATATTGTTTTCCTGGATATTGTGACACCCTTAGACCCCCATATGAAATAATTAATTCTGCCATGTACTTTTTGAAACCAGGTACTCTTAAGGTGCAACAGGATAGCATTGTAAAGGAAGGTGAATTTTGTGAGGATGGACATCTTTATTGGCTAAGCTCTCCTATATATTGTCAACGGCAGAGGTGACCAACTCAATAATAGCCTGTTTGTCTCTGCAAATACTCTGTTAAAGTTACCTATGTGATCTTGTCCAATGATCTACTAATTCTAATGCCCATGCCTTACTTCGATTTTAGTGACAGTTGGGGGGGAGGGTTGTAGTGTCCTCTCATGTTACTAACAACACAATTTTTTCTAATGGCCATCCCATATCACACATAAGAGTAGCATTTTGCACATTTCCTGCTAACATTCTTGGTGCTTGTGCTTACTTGGTTGCAAGTGTAGGCCAAAAGCAAGAGTATTTTTTTGCATTTCTGTGAGGTGCATTATCTTGCTCTTTCTGTCATTTTGTCTGAAAATAGTTTCATAATACAGTTAAATAAGTTTTAATACTTTTATTTTTGGTTTGCAAATGTACATAAAATATTACAATTGTTTTGCATTTTATACTTACATATGCATTACTGATTATAATTGCAGTTCTTTTTCTCAGTTTTCTTTTCAAGGTGTTCTAATGTGGATCAGGTGGGTTATTTTCCACAGCGGGGTTGCATTAGTTATATTTTAAATGTTTATTTGTCGGTAGTTTATAAGGGTTGAGGGCTTTTAGTTTTAGTTTTTATGTTTAAGGTTTAGTTGATATTTATAAGTGGTCGATTTTACTTACTTTTTATGTGTCTTTTTCGAGGTGTTTGATTGATTGATTGTATTGGTAAGTGGATAGGTTGTAGAAGGTGTTGTACTTTTTCTGTAGTACTAAAAGCAAATGCTAGAAAATAAAAATAGAGAGTATGGTTGTATTGTTTCCTTTTTTAACTGTGTTAAAATACATATTTTACTATTTGTGATGGTAGTTTTTTGGTTTTCTGTTAGCAATCTGTTTCTGTTGAGATTATTCAGCAATTTTTCTCAATGACAAGTCTTTCGCAATGGCTGCTGGATCAAGAAGCAGGCATTGTGAAGTCACAACTTAAAAGTAATATTTTATTACAATGCAATGGTTATGTGGCTTTCTTATTACAACTGACTGGTGATGTCACAAATAGACTATAGTTAGGACATTAGATACATGTTACATAAACTGCAGGCTTCGATATATTATAAATGCACATACAGTACTACATGCAGCATTCTGAAATTTGTGTTCAGTTTTTTACTTTTGAAAGGCTTGGTTTAAAAAGACACATGTGATGGACGAAAAGTATGTTTATGGTATATTTTTTTGACAATCCTCTTCTCTGACATTTGTTTAATGTGTTCCTCCTGCTTTTAAAATCTCACTCACATTTGTTTAATCTGGGCCGCCTGCTTGTAAAATAAAAAGGTTTACAGAACCAAAACAATCCAAATTTAAAATACCTTTTGCATACCTTGCTCTATGTAACCAAGGGAAACACTTCAAAACATTGTGGGAAATGTAGGGAGTAGCCTAAATGGGATTAGGATATTGTCAAAGGCATGTTAAATGCGATTTCATGAAAATAAGCTGTTCTTGTTACATGTTTCTACAATACACGAGTTAATTATATCCTAATCTCATGGTTACTGTAACTTCATTTATACCAATGTTGACTCGTGCTGCTGGAACCATGCCTGTCGTCCTCAGACTTCATGGAAAGCACATCTCTTAGATCCATCAAGCATCCCTTATTGAGAGGTTCTGAAACACCTTCACTAAAAGGACAAAGGTAAGGAAACAGACTGGTTTGAGTAAATGCCCAGATGTCAGCCCTGATTTCATAAATATGATCCCTTGTAATACTATAACCACATATCACATAATTATCATTTCACAAAAGGAAATGAACATTATCAAAGCATATGCTCAACACCTCAGGCTCGTTTTTGGAGTGCAAATCCATGTTTGGGGACCACTAAACCTGAAATTGCACAGGTATAGGGTTTATCCATGGCATTGCCCTGCGTGTATGTGTCATATTATGCATATATAAATCCTACAGCTATATGAACTACAGCTGAGCCGGGTTGGCCTGAAAGGTTTAACATCACACACAAATTCTAGAGGTTGCGGATGTTTATAAACATTTTTGTCACATTCTTGCACAAGAAATGGTGAGAGAATTAGTTATATTAAGGCTGTATAATATATCTTATTCGAATCGGAGTTGGGAGGTAACAACACTAAAATTGCACTAAAATTGTTGTGGATGAATGAGGAGCTTTTTTTAATGGAGACAAGTAATTTACTCCGACAGGAAGAAAAAAAAAGGAAATAAAAACTGCAGTTCCAATAATGCAGTCATTTTTCCCATACAAATTTCAAAGTATGTGTAATCGAGGCCACAGAAACTCTTTGGATGATCATAGTTCTCCTAAAGTCCTGCGTCCTTCAGAGAATTCCAAAAGTGATCTCAGAAACCTTTGTGAAATCATAAAATACTATAATCTGTTTTCCTGTAAAATGTAGAATCAACAGGTGCACACGTTCAAATTGTCTTCTGAATCCATCATTAAGTCTGTCTAGAAAAATGAATGTTATTCATTTCTTGTCTGGTCATATTTAATAAATGTCAGGTACGCAAGCATGAAGATGGCTAGGATAGTTTACTACTGTTGCTGTTCACAGCATTAAGAGAGATTATTAATACTGACACAGTCTAACCAACTTTTTACTAGAAATGTCGTGCTCTGTCCTGCAACAGCTTCCTAATCTTCTTCTTGTGCCCAACATTTCATGCCCACCAAGTACGGACATGCCTTCAGTTCCAAAATGTCCCCCTAAACAATTCACCTAAGCTCTTCAACCTTTTCCGTTTGTGGCTATCCACCCAGCTTCTTTCGTTATCCATACTGCACTGCATTAACTTGAGACTGCTTATCAAAATAACTCTGCAATGCTGTGCAACAACACTTTACAATCTGGTCCCAATCTTCAGCATGGCTCTGATTCTTTTCACTCACAATCAACTCTTTATACATATCCCGTAGTACCTATTCCAAATGTAAACTCAAAACAGGCAGTCTCGGAAAGGGTACAACATTACTTTAAGTGACTAATTGTTCTGAGCTGCTCTTTTGGGGCTGGGTCCAAAACAGATTTGCATATGATTGATCATATGTTTTAATGGCACAGACGTGCAAAGCAACACCACAATAAAATGTAGCTCGACTGATTATCATCTGCCTTGATTGATTTGAGCATTTCCATTATACTTTTTCCCAGTGAGTCACAGAAAATGCATTTGATATGCCCAGGCGTTGGGCTGGAAGATTAAGCTGCACTTTACCAAAGATGTACATAAATAAAAAAATTGAAGTTATGTGCATTGAAAAATTGGGATTATGTGGCCTAATAGTTTAAAATTGTGTAGGTTGTGGAACACACTGATTTTCATCAGATAGGTCAATTTATGTGACGCCACTCAAACATGGAATTGGATGCTGCCCAGAAGAGACCTTAAAGAATAAGACTCATTGAATGATTTCCAACAACCACTTGTTTGATGTTTAAGTGAGTCTCTGGAACTTGGTGAGCGATGAAATGATGGGGTTTCCAACCTCAAGCTGTACCACATGTTAATGAATTATTGAAAAGTAGCACCTGACCCTCAGCTCCTATCAACTTATTTGGACCCGCAGAATGTCAAAAGGGGAAGAACTCTGTTGTCTGTGACCTGTGTAGAGACCTGAAGGACTGGACCTGATTCCACTTGTACCCAGGACAGAGAAGAGGACTACAAGAGTCAGTTGCCTGACATCCTGTGTGGCTACAGGGACATCAAACTTTGCAGACCTTTTCTTGAAAATACAAACTGACTAATGATACAGTAGAACCTTACTGGACTGTGCTAGGGGACACTGCTGGAGTGTATCCTGGATTCTAAATGCTGTCCCTGAAGACATGGGGGCCTTCAAAGTGACCAAGAGAAGTTACTCTCATAACCTGGACGAGATTGGATTTAGAAAATTGTTGGCATCCAGAGGACCAGGAATAACAGCCCAAGGCTACCCAACCAAGATGCAAACTTAGCTGTCAAAAATATCACGTTGGTTCCTGTCAGAGCTTTTCCACTCTAAGAAAGGCTTCAGTGAATCCTGGCAACTAAGGTATCTGGCTTCAGTACAGCTTGCCTGGCACACTTTTAAAACTGTCTAACTGGAAATTTTCAAGGTGCAAAAAACAAGCTAATCGGTACCGACTCGCAAAATGTGATTCTGCATCGCGTAAGGCCTTTTGCGCCTCTTAAACAGCGTTTTTCGCCGTTTGCGAGGCGCAAAAAGCTTACTACATCTGGCCCTTAGAGTCTTCTCTTATAGCGACCCCCCTAGTCCACTTCAGCCCTGTGTGTTGTCCGTACTGGGCCCCAGGTGGGCTGCATCCACCACTCCCTCCCTATTCTCTAAACCATTTCCTCCCTCTAATATCAGTGCCTCCCAAGTTTCCAGTAATTCAGCCCAGAGTGGGGCGATTGGGTGTTGTCGGACTCCCCGAGCCTCCTCTCGCCTCAGCGCCTGCAATTCTGCTTGCGCCCAGTTTGACACATCGCGTCTCCAGACCACCTATGAAGGGCTGCTAGGGGACTTTTAATGCATAGCAATTCAGTGTTTAAATAGAGCCAGCACCAGTTCCAGGAATCTACCGCTAGTTTTCCGGGAGGCCGATCCCAGGTGCAGACCCAGCAGACACACAGAGGGGTCCATCTACACACTCACTCCCAACACTCCTTCCATGTCACCCAAGACACGCCGTCAGCCTTTCTGTATCTCAGGACAGTGCCACAACATGTGATCTAGGTCCGCATCTGCAGCCCCGCATCTGGGAAATGCCCGTGATTCTTCCCCGTATATCACCTGTATACTGTGCGGTGTAATATATGTTCTATGGACATAATTGTACTGGATGTACCGTAGGCGGGTGTTGCGTGATATCCTACAGGGATGTGCCAGCACCCTCCGCCACTCTGCGTCTGTCATGCTTCTACTCAGTGTTGTCTCCCATCTTGCCCTAAGTTCTTGAAGGGGCCCAAGTGTTCCCACACAGTTTGCCCTGTACAATTTAGTAATGAGGTGAGTATCTCCCCCCATTGTCAGTAAAAGGTGAAGAATTGTATGAACCTCTGGCTCCGCGTTCACAGTGTGCTAATGTTCCTTAATGGAGTGTGTCAGTGCTTGGTATAGGAGGAATTGACCCCTCGGGATTCCACTTTCCTCCTCCACATTAGTGGACTTAAAGAAGTCTCCCAAGGACTCTTCTCCCGCCCGTGTCCAAGCCCCAACTTGAGCTCTTGGTAATACCTTCCATGGGGTGCCCTGGGGCAGCGCAGCCAAGGGTAGTACCGGTGAATAAGCTGACTTCGTTCCCATGCGTCTCAAGCACCTCCTCTAACATGCAGAGGCCACCATCAACAGAACATTTCCCGCCGGTAACGATACCCGTTTATTAAGCATTCACGTCAGGTTACAGTTAGCAGAGGGAAAGACGTTGGGTACGGACGGACTCCCTATGGAGATTTACAAGACAAACTCGGATATCTTGTCACCCATGTTAGTCAAGCTCTACGCAGCGGCTCTACGGTTGGGTATGCTGAGACAATGAGAGAGGCATTGGTAGTTCCCCTGCCCAAGACTGAGGAGCATGAGGCGGCAGTGACTGCCTTTAGGCCACTTTCTGTGCTGAATTGCGACGTTAAGATACTAAGTAAGATTCTGGCTAGTAGACTGGTGCGACATATCCCCTCCCTGGTCCATGAGGATCAAAATGGTTTTATACCGGTACGATCCACATCCCTCAATCTTAGGCATTTGTTTGCCCTCCTACATATGCTGAGCACTGAGAGACCACCCAGAGCGGTGTGTCTCTCGGTGGACTTGGAGAAAGCGTTTGATTCTGTAAGGTGGGACTACCTTAGAGCAGTGATGCTTCGGATGGACCTGGGCGAAGGTTGGGTGCGGTGGGTTGATCTGCTGTACAGTGAACCAATGGCGCGGGTGCGGATGGACCGAATGGTGTCAGCCGCCTATCTTATATTCAGAGGTACTAGACAGGGATGTCAATTATCACCTCTGCTGTTTGCACTGGCCGTCAAGCCCTTGGCAGCTAGGTTTCGGGCGGAGGGCCGGGGCAGAGGAGTGATGTGGGGTCAAGTTGAACATAACATTTCACTCTATGCAGATGACAGATGACATATTAATACACCTGAGGGAGGGTGAAGCTGGAATTCCATGGGCACTTGAGTTGCTGGAGGAGTTTGGCGGTCACTCAGGTATTAGGCTCAGTAGAAATAAGACTCATGTCTTCCCATGGGGGGCGGGCGATCCGCCACCACTATCCTGTTCGGAGGATTTTGGATGGGCGTCCAGTACTTTTAAATATCTGGGGGAGGGAGGAGGGAAAAAAGAGTGACACACACACGCAACACACATCATTCCCACCCCCACCCTCACCCACTACAACACACACACAAGTACATGTTGATACATTACATTAATAACCCCCAACCCCCCCGGAAGACTGCAAGGACAAAAGGAAATGAGTTGAACCAATGTAATATATTCAAATACATTAATCAAAAATATATACATATATTGAGATATTCACACTCTAAACAAATATATACACCAAGAATACAAGTCCAAGGTATTCCAACATCATAGTCCGTGGACCACTGGGCCCTAAATGCATGGGCGAGGCCCACACTCAATACCCGAACAAGATGGAGAGAACACTGCTGGGGCATCAGATAGAAATAAAACAGGCACCTCAGGCGGAAGGGAAGGGGTTGGCACCTCAGCCGGATGAGTGCACAACGCCAGATCCATGAGGCGGGCTCCATGCCCATTGATGTATCCTGGGGAGTGCAAAGCCACAGTCTCCCCCATTATCTACAGTGGGTGGTTTGCCCACTGCTTCATCCTGGAGAGTGCAAAGCCGCAGTCTCTGAAAGTCTTTCCAGTGGGTGGTTTGCCCACTGCTTTATCCTGGGGAGTGCAAAGCCACAGTCTTACAAGTCTCTCCAGTGGGTGGTTTGCCCACTGCTTTATCCTGGCGAGTGCAAAGCCACAGTCTCTCAAGTTTCTCCAGTGGGTGGGTTGCCCACTGCTTTATCCTGGGGAGTGAAAAGCCACAGTCTCTCAAGTCTCTCCAGTAGGTGGTTTGCCCACTGCCTTATCCTGGGGAGTGCAAAGCCACAGTCTCTCAAGTCTCTCCAGTGGGTGGGTTGCCCACTGCTGTATCCTGGGGATTCCAAAGCCACAGTCTCTCAAATCTCTCCAGTGGGTGGTTTGCCCACTGCTTTATCCTGGGGAGTGCAAACCCACAGTCTCTCAAGTCTCTCCAGTGGGTCGGTTGCCCACTGCTGTATTCTGGGTAGTGCAAAGCCACAGTCTCTCAAGTGGATAACAGTCTCCACTGGTTCTGGAGGGGGCTTGGTGCCCAGAGTGCTTCACCCTGCCAAGGACTGAGGTAGTGGATGTGATACTCCACTGGTTCTGGAGGGGGCTTGGTGCCCAGGGTGCTTCATCCTGCTCGTGGCGTTGGAATCTTTGGCGCTCACTGGCCTGCGGTGCTTATTGCGGCGGTGTCCTGTTCAGCGGTGCTGGTGGAGGCGGTGTCCTGTTCAGCGGTGCTGGTGGCAGCGGTGTCCTTGGCAGCGGTGCTTGTGGCGGCGGTGTCCTTGGCAGCGGTGCTTGTGGCGGCGGTGTGCTTGGCAGCGGTGCTGGTGGCAGCGGTGTCCTTGGCAGCGGTGCTTGTGGCGGTCTTGTCCGCCGTGCAGGTTTTACCAGACTTGCCTGTTTTACTGTACCCCTTTCCCACCTTGGATGGTGGCGCAGCTGGCTCCACACTCCTAAGTATACCCCTGGGAGCGGCATTGGTGGAAGATTTTTTCCTCTCTTCCACTGGGCACTGGCCAACTTTTTGTGCTTTTGAGGTGGGGGACTGTCTGTGCTCTAGCTCCTTGCCACACTGGCTGCCCTGCTGCCTGGTGCACTCCAGAAGCCGGTTAATACTGGTACCACTGTTCCTGCGGATGTTGTGGCTGAGGCGCTGGGTTGGGACCTGGAGAGGTGGGCCCTAGGAGACTGAAGGGGTGAGGGAGGTAAGGGGAAGAGGTCTAGGTTGGACAGGAAACGTTTTTGGGACACACTGGGATGGGTAGATGGAGGGGGTTTGGGAGTGGAGGAAGAGGTAGTGGTTGTAGGAGGTGTACGTTTGGTGACTTTGGGTGAAGGTGCATGGGTTGGACGCTGTCGTTAGGTGGATGGCTGTTGGGTGGGTGTGTGGCTGCGTTTGTGTACATTGGGAGGTGGGCTCACAGACACACTGGGAGAGGACACAGTGGATGTGTGAATGGTAGTGGGGTGGTGACTGCACGTGAGCGGGGTGTGGTGGTGGGTGTGCTGGTGATGGAGGTAGTGGCTGACGATGTAGTGCATGCAGGTGTGAGTGGAGACAAGACTGGGAGGGAGGAGGGAGATGAGGAGGAGGAGGGGGACACAGTGGAGGCAGTGGCTGTTGGTATGTCTGCATGTGTATGATGCTTGCGTGAGTGCCTGTGGGATGTGTGGTGCTTATGTTTGCCTAAGCTTCCTTTGTGTGTTGACGTCTGTGCATGATGGTCTGATGGTGTGCTTGGGATAGGCTGAGGTACAGGGGTTTGGGTCTGGGTGGAGGAAGTTGGAGGGGGGAGGTTTAGAGAAAGGGACAATGGCTGCCATCAGTGCTGAGGCCAGAGACTGAAAAGCTCGCTGATGGGCTGCCTGAGCAGAATGAATGCCCTCCAGGTATGCATTGGTCTGTTGCAACTGCCTCTCTGCACCCTGGATGGCATTCAAAATGGTAGACTGCCCAACAGTGAGGGACATGAGGAGGTCAATGGCCTCCTCACTGAGGGCAGCAGGGGTGACAGGGGCAGGGGCTGAGGTGCCTGGGGCGAAGGAGATGCCCACCCTCCTGGGTGAGCGGCCACGGGGCAGTACCTGTAGATGCGGGGGTCCCACAGCAAGGGAGCTCCCATCAGAGGAGGAGTACGTGTCGCCGGTGTCTGCTCCTGTCCCCACCGTGGAGCTCCCCTCGCCCTCCGTCCCACTGGTGGCTTCTGACTCCGTTGTTTCGCCCTCCAAGGCCATGTGGGATGCAGCTCCCTCCTGCTCCGGTGCCACTGCTCCTCCGCCTGATGATGCTAATGCACACAAGCACAGGGAGACCACAAAAAGGGGGGGGGGAGACAGAAGAAAGACATGTTGAGTGCATGCAACCGCTACCGTTGGCGGACACTACAGACACAGAAGCCCCCTGCACTACGCCGTGCACTTGGAGTTCCCTAATCAATCACAGGGACATGGGTTACAAGGCTATGCCCGATTGCTGCACACATGGATGTCACAGGAGCCTGACTAGGTGTAGTTGGCTCTGTACACAGGTGGGGTGGGGTGCCACAGGGACTGCCTTAAGAAGGGACCTTGCCTAATAAATTCGCCCTGGCCTAGGGGAACCCACAGCCCACCTCCCCCACCCAGACACCTACAATGCGCGCTGAATCAGCTGAATGAGAGTGTACTCAACCCCTTGTGGCTGCTGTGATGCCCTCCAGCCCCACCATCCAACTCCGGGTATGCAACCGCTAGGATCTGGGACATCAGGGGGGTTTAGGAGGGACGGGCACTCCTCCCACGTTGGGAGGCCATCGCCAGCTGGGCCTTCGCCTTCTTCTTGCTCCAGCGGCGAATGTCCTCCCATCTTTTCCGGCAGTGGGTGCTCCGTCTGTGGTAGACCCCCAGGGTCCGGACTTCCTTGGCGATGGCACACCAAATATCCTTCTTCTGGTGGGCACTGACCTACAGGAATAGTACAGGGGAAAAAGAGAAGATATATCCGTCCGCACCATCACAGTCATTGGCCTGCATCCCTACCCTTGCCATGACACACATGCACTCACCGTTGTTTCATGCACGCCTCATTCTCCCCCCCCTATCTGTCATCCTCACCACTCCAAGCAGCCATTGCCCATACAGCATGCTCACAGTGTACTCACCTGTTTGTCTGGAGGACTGTAGAGTAGCATGTACTGGGGGAGGACCCCGTCCACTAGTTTCTCCAACTCCTCCGTGCTGAAGGCAGACCCTTTCCCCAGACACACGAGCCATTGTCTCTTCCAGACTGAGGTCACAGCAGCACTTGCAGTGTAGGTCCTCTCCTGTCGAAGATCAGGTATCATGTGAGTGAACAGAGAGAAAATGGTGGTGACGTCCGCGGCGGTGCGTACCCTCACCGCCGGCGTACATCGTCATTGGCTCCTCGGACCCATAGGGTCCCATGTTAACCAATGCAGGATTGTGTCGCGGTCTTCGACCGCCTACCGTGACGGTGTACAACGCCAGCGCAGTTACCTCATATACCCTTGTCCCACATTACAAGTCAGGCAGACGCCATTTCAGGGGGCCACATGGCATTAATTTTGACAGCGTCACACATATCTAAGCCTTGCTTAAACACTAATACAGCCATATGTCGATTTGAAAACATTTTACGATTAAGTTGTGTTTACGTACCTCAGAGTTGGTTGACTCTCTACTCACTGTTCTCCTCCAGAAAGCACGTCCGCTGGGGCAGGTGAGGAGATGGCGGCATCCTCCGGTGTACAGACCACTAGTGGACCTGTCGACAATGGAGGAGCAACATGTAATCATCAACTACAGACTTGATCGTACCACAATCCTGGAACTGTGTGCCCAGTTGGAGCCAGACCTGATGTCAGCTATCCGCCATCCCACAGGAATCCCCCCTCAAGTGCAGGTGCTGTCAGTACTCCATTTCTAACAAGTGGGTGTTTTCAAACAACAGTGGCCATAGCATCAGGGATGTCTCAGCCTATGTTTTCCAACGTGTTGTCCAGAGTGTTGTTTGCCCTGCTGAAACACATGCAGAGCTACATCGTTTTCCCTCAGGTGGAGGATTTGCCTACAGTGAAAGGTGACTTCTATGCCCTGGGACATATCCCCAACATCATAGGTGCCATTAATGGGATACATGTGGCCTTGATCCCCCCGCAGGAGTGAACAGGTGTACAGAAACCGGTAGAGTTACCATTCGATGAATGTGCAGATGGTGTGTTTGGCAGATCAGTACATCTCCCATGTGAATGCCAAATTTCCTGGCTCTGTACATGACGCTTACATTCTGAGGAATAGCAGCATCCCTCATGTGATGGGTCAACTCCAGAGGCACTGTGTGTGGCTATTAGGTAAGGACATGGACCCAATACACTGTGACTAGGTAGCTGGGTCTGGGGATGTCCCTAAGAGTTAGTGTGTGTCTAACAGTTGTCCCTCGCCATTTGCAGGTGACTCTGGTTATCTCAACCTGTCATGGCTACTGACCCCAGTGAGGAATCCCAGGACAAGGGCAGAGGAACGCTACAATGAGGCTCATGGCAAACTAGGAGGATTATAGAGAGGACCTTCGGCCTCCTGAAGGCCAGGTTCCGGTGCCTCCATGTGACAGGTGGTTCCCTATTCTACTCACCAAAGAAGGTGTGCCAGATCATCGTGGCCTGCTGTATGCTTCAAAACTTGGCTTTGCCACGACAGGTACCTTTTCTGCAGGAGGATGGTCCAGATGGAGGTGTTGTGGCAGCTGTGGAGCCTGTGGACAGAGAAGACGAGGAAGCAGAAGAAGAGGACATAGACAACAGGAACACAGTGATCCAGCAATACTTCCAGTGAGACACAGGTAAGAAGACAACACTGCCTGCTACATCTGATTTAATTCTTCTACCTATCATCTGTCTGTCACTTTCACCCAGTGTATGGACCCTGAAGTGTCACTTTGCCTTTCCATTTCACAAATGTGGGTCCCACTGTGTGACCTCTGCTATGTTACCTTATCGACTAGAGCTGTGTGACATAGGTATGTTGACAATAGAAT
The DNA here is from genome assembly GCF_031143425.1 of Pleurodeles waltl. Classification (NCBI taxonomy): domain Eukaryota; kingdom Metazoa; phylum Chordata; class Amphibia; order Caudata; family Salamandridae; genus Pleurodeles; species Pleurodeles waltl. The sequence goes on from NC_090447.1 coordinate 202,182,011, forward strand.
GGACATTGCAAATACATCTTTCTGAAAGCACAGACTGACTCCAGATTGTTTTGTGATTCAAGGGTGTTTATTTAAGTGCTAAATATTGGAGGGGGTTGTAAAATGGTCAGGGGTGATGGTGGAGGAATGTCCATGGCAGAGTCCAGTCTATTAGTCTCACAGGTGCTTTGCCCAAAGGAGCATAGGAAGTGGAGCTGGGGCAGTTTAAGTATGGACAGGGTGACAAAGTGGGACAGAAGGATGACAATCAGGGGGGTCTCATTTCTTGGCGGGGTCATGGCATTGTTCTCTGTCTTTGTCCTGGATCTCAGGGACCGTTTGCAGGGTGGTTCTCCATCTGCAGGGGGTGGGGTGCTGGTGTCGTCGTCCTGTGGCGGTGCCTCCTGTCCGCTAGCACCGGTGGAGGTGGTGGGCAGTTCATCGTCCAGGCTAGTGTCAGGGGCCCCTTGTTGTGCCACAGTGTCCTTCCTGGTGTTGACGAGTTCCTTCAGCACCCCTACAATCGTGCCCAGGGTGGAATTGATGGATTTGAGTTCCTCCCTGAACCCCAAATAGTGTTCCTCCTGCAGCCGCTGGGTCTCCTGAAACTTGGCCAGTACCGTTGCCATCGTCTCCTGGGAATGGTGGTATGCTCCCATGATGTTGGAGAGGGCCTCGTGGAGAGTGGGATCCCTGGGCCTGTCCTCCCCCTGTCGCACAGCAGCCCCCCCAGTTCCCCTGCTTCCCTGGGCCTCTGTCCCCTGAACCATGTGCCCACTACCACTGCCCCCAGGTCCCTGGTGTTGTTGGGTTAGCCTGGGTTCCCTGTAGTGGTGGACACACTGCTGCTTGACGTGTCCTGGTGCTGGTGTTTCCAGAGGGCGGAAGCTCTGTAGTGGGCTGTGCCAGTGTGAGGGGAACCGACTGTTCTGGGCCGGGCTGGTCATCTAGATCCAGGTGGACAGAGCTGCTGTCATCACTGTGGGCCTCTTCTGTGGGTGGAGTGGACATGTCTGGACCCTCCTGTCCGTTGATGTTGGGTAGGGGTCCTGCAGGGGTGTAAAAGCAAAATTATTGCATCTGTGTGTGCTATGGTAGGCAATGGGTGGGTGACCCTGTACCCCAGTGCTTGCATTCTTGAGTGGGACCTTGTGTGATAATGGTTTAGGGGGGAGTATGGGTAAGTGCAGTGGACATGCTTTGGTGATGGGTGTCCATGCTTTGGTATTACATGCAGGGCTTGGGTTTGGGGTGTGTTGTTTGTGATATTGGGACATATGTGAGGAGTTGGAGTGATGGGGGTGAGGGCGAGGGTGGGGGTATGTGATAGCATGCAGGTAGGGTGGGGGAATGTAATAGTTAAGATTTGACTTACCAGAGTCCATTCCTCCAGCTACTCCTGCGAGGCCCTCAGGATGCAGTACAGCCAAGACCTGCTCCTCCCATGTAGTGAGTTCTGGGGGAGGAGGTGGGGGTCCGCCGCCAGTCCTCTGAACCGCAATCTGGTGTCTTGAGACCACGGAACGCATCTTCCCTCGTAGGTCGTTCCACCTCTTCCTGATGTCATCCCTAGTTCTTGGGTGCTGTCCCACTGTGTTGACCCTGTCCACGATTCTTCGCCATAGCTCCATCTGCCTAGCTATGGTGGTGTGCTGCACCTGTGATCCGAATAGCTGTGGCTCTACCCGGATAATTTCCTCCACCATGACCCTGAGCTCCTCCTCAGAAAACCTGGGATGTCTTTGCAGTGCCATGGGGTGGTGTGGGTGATGTGTGGGGTGGTGTGTGTTATGATGTGTGGGGTGATATTTAGAGATGTATTGTGTGAGGTGCGTGGATGTTGTGTGAGTGATGGTGTTGAGTGCCTGTGGATGCTATTGTTCTTTCTGGTGGTGTCTCTCTCTGGCCTTCTGTCGCAATTGTTGTCGCAAGGGTTTGTGGGTGATGTGGGTGCGTGTTTTATATTGTATTGGATGTGTGGGAGTGGTGTGTGTATGTGTATCAGGTGTGTGTATTTGGAATTGTCCAATGTGGACGTGTTTTGTAAGAGTGTGTGTATTTTGAGCGCGGCGGTGTATACCGCCAATGGAATACCGCGGTTGAAAGACCGCCGTGTGGATTCGTGGGTCGTCATAGTGTGGGAGTATTCCTGTTGGCATCACGGTGGAGGTTTTGTTATCGCCAGTTTATCACTGACCTTTGGTGTGGCGGACTTGTGTGGGTGTCTGGATTTTGTCGGATTCCTAGCTGTGGGTCATAATGGCAGTGGCGGTATTCCACGGCCGCGGCAGTGTGTTTGCGGTCTTCTGCACGACAGTAAGCGGCTTTTACTGCCAATGTTGTAATGACCCCCTTTATGTCTTCTGGTCAGCGTCCCCATCCCCCTAATATTCCAAGTTAACACATTGTAGTCCGCCATTTTACATGCGTTGTGTTAAGAGAGACCTCCCACTCCTCCATGCATCCACTACCGCAGGCTCCCGTCTCCCCCTCCCCTTCACCAGCATCTGCTTCAGGACAAAACTGCACAATCTCCAGCGCTTAACACATAACATAAAACTACAAACCCTGACTCCCCTTCCCCAGGGCACTGTTCCAACAGTAGGCTGCCCAATTAATGGTGCAAATGCACAACTACAACAATATGTCATTCTGCGTTCTCGCCGTACATGCCTCCGGGCTGAGAATCCAGAGGGGGGGGTTTCTGCAGCCAACAGGACCCCAATTCAATTCAAAGCCCCCATCACGGGGCTGTGGTAACCTATACAAACTCAACTCAAGTCGTTGGCAGTTTGGGGGGTCAGACTGGGAGCCCCATCCAGGCTACAAAAGTCCTCTTTTGATGATTCTGATGCTCGGTTGGAATCCCTTCCACTGGTCTCCATTGAAGAATCTCTGCACTGTAACGAAGCCACGGCCTCTAGCCTGCTTTCTTGGCTGATTCCTTTTGAGCCTGGGTGGGCCTTGTCCTCAATCGGGGCTTGCTTCGCTGTCTCCTTGGCCCCCTACGGCTCCAGCATCCTGCTCGCTCCACTCTGTCACTTATGCAGCTCTAACCATTGCCACGCCTCATCTGGAGTCTGAAAAAAGGTGGTATGATCCTCAGAGACCCCCCTTTACCTGGCTGGAAACAGGAGGGAATATTGAATCCCTTTGCCCCCAAGTGCTCTCTTTATTGCTATGTGAGAGGCTTGTTTGTTTTGTACCTCCGCTGTAAAATCCGGGAATAATGTTACCGTTCCATTTGCAACCTTAAAGTGTCCAGCCTCTCTCGCTCTCCGTAACAGCACATCCCTATCCCAGTAATGCAGTAACTTGGCCACAACCACTTGTGGAGGTCTTCCCAGTGCCAATGCCCTTGCCGGCACACGGTGCGCACGCTCCAATGCAAAAAAGGGGATAAGGAGCTCCGGAGCCACATGTGTCCTTAGCCATCCTTCCAAGAAAGCCACCTTGTCCTCTCCCTCAGCACCTTCCAGTAGGCCTATGATTTGCACATTGTTTCTGCGATTGCGACCTTCAGCGTCTTCTGCCCTGCGTTCCAGACATTGTACACGAACTGTGGCCCCAAGCTCCCGCTGTGCCAGTGAGAGCTCTGCTAGAGCCGTCTCGGCCTCCTGGACACTGTCAGCTAATTTCTGGTAGCCTGCCCTGAGCAAACTCACCTCCACCGAGACCTGGCCAATGTCCTGCTCGAGAGTCACCTTAGTGTCTTCTATTGCCCCCAGGATCTTGTCCAGCGTTGCCTGCAAGTGCAGGGCCACCGGATCAGCCATGGCTCCTCAAGTCAGGTCTCCCACACACTTAAGGGCTTGCACTTTACTTCTTTTCCTGCCCTTGGAGCTCATCTGGTACATTGGGGTGAGTGATGCCCCCCTCTGCCACCAGTATGTTCTAGACTCACGGTTTAGCCAGTTATCCTTTTCGGCCGTGCCCTCAGTCCTTCTCCTCACACTGAGTCAACACAATTGGCAACTTAGGCAGGCCTCTGACCCACAGTGCTCACCCGGGCTCCAGAGACCTGTCACCTCCTTCTCCATACATTCGTATAGGTAACACATGTGTCCCTGTTGTCCGATTCCCAAAAAGAGATCCTGTGGTCTCCAGTCCTCTCCGGGAACCCATCTCCCAGCCGCTACCGCTGTTGCCGTATCTGCTGCTGTCTGGTTCACTCTGGCTCTTATCGCCAGTTAGGCCCTGCCCCTTGAGCCCCTTGCCACCAAAGTCTGCCAGCACCATTCTCCATGACTAGGCCCCTCAACTTGCTGCTGGCTCTCTCCACAATGCTGCCGCCCAAAGAGCTCTCTGCTCACTCAGCCGCAAGCTCCCTCAGCAACTGGGAAATCAGCCGCTTCATACCTCGCCAATGGGGTCGGCTCACTCTAAGCTCACTCTCAGCCACAGTTGGGTTTCGCCCGCAGGCTGCAGGCGATGCAGGCTTTCCCAGCTGCCGGGCTCTGCCTCCACAGGCCCGCTCCTGTGGCGTCCTGCTCGTTGTGTCACCTCGCAGGGCACCACATCTCAGTTGGCCCCCGGTGGCATGTCACTGCTGTCTGCCACTCCGCTCCCGGACCCACAAGCTTCTCTCGTGATGTGTGCTGCGCACAGCCCGGCTCCGGAGAGCTCGAGAACAGGCTTGGTCACCTGCTCCAGGTGTCCCCATCATCCCCACACTATTGTATGCCACCTCCAGCTCCCGGAGGGTTATGGATGTTAAGGATAAAGTATAGGCCCTAGCGGAGCCGCACTCTTACGTGTCTGCCATCTTGGCCGCCCAGGCCACATCCTTCCTTGGTTGTGGGATTCTTAATATGTTGTGTTTTATTTTTGTATTTGTTTTGGTACTGCCAAATAATTTATACAACTTTCCTTAGTTAGACCTCCCTGCTCTGTGTCATAGCTACCAAGGCTTGCACCCATGTTTAAATTACTGAAACTATGGCCCTCATTACAACCCTGGTGGACGGGGGAGAAGTGGCGGTAATACCGGCAACAGGCCAACGAAAAGAAAATGGAATTATGACCATGGCGGTTACCGCCATGGTCATCCGCCCCTTTTCCACTCCAACCGCCAGGGCAGTGACGACTGCTGGGCTGGAGACTTCGGTCTCCAGCCCGGCGGCCGTCACCGGACCGCCAGCGGTATCAGGACCCTGCATACCGCCATGGATTGAAGGTGGTTTGGAACGGCCAACAAATCCATGGCGGTAGGCACTATCAGTGCTATGGAATTCCTTCCCTGGCACTGATAGGGGTCTCCCCCACCCCGAGTCTTCCCCCCGACACTCCCCACCCCCCTGCCACCCCACAAAGGTGGCAGGACCCCCCTCCCCACCCCTACCCCCAACATGAACAGACACACACCCCTACAAGCACACATACACTGCAACAACACATACCCACACACATACATACAGACATGCACACAGACCGACCCGCACACATTTCCCATACACACAACACCCCCCTGCATGCATACAGGCACTCACACACCCCCTCTACACACTCACACGCATACCCCCATGCACGCAATACACAACAACCCTCCACTCCCCCTTCCCTAACGGACGATCAACTTACCTTGTCCGTTGATCCCCTGGGAGGGGACGGGATCCATGGGGGCTGCTCCGCCGCCAGCTCCCCGTCACCAGAACACCGCCACACCGAATCATGGAACGTGATTCAGTGGGCGGTGTTCTGATGACGGGCGGTGGAGGTGGAGCAGCCTCCACTTCCCCGCCGACCGCCAGTACGGCTGCTGGCATCTCTCCGTCCGAAAAAGGACGGAGGGCTGCCAGCAGTCATAATAAGCCACGCGGAAAACCGCTTGCACTGGCGGTCTTCAGCACGGCAGTTCCTCAGCAGTCTTTGAAAAAGACCGCCGAAGTCGAAATTAGGGCCTATCTGTTAACCTAAACACGTATTTGGACTTATTCCTTGTGGTGGACTTATAGCGACACCCAGTAATCCAGTTTCTTGTAGAAATTATGCACATGGAGAGTCCAAAATGCAATCAAAATATAATGTTCATAATTACTAGCTGTTTTTCTTCACTGTGCTGTTCAAAACTCTTTGTTCATAGTTAACAGGTTTCTGGATATAATCTCAATGGAAAAAAGGCCAAAGTCATAATAGAGAAGGTGATTTTTCATGCCAAAGATTGTTACACACCGATTTTATTGTTACCATCACTTCATTGATGGTAAAACACTGTTCATAATGCTTGGTCCAGAAGCATTTAACACATTTGGTAAATTGTTACACTCATAAGTGAGCTCTAAGGTCAGCAAATGTAGGATTGACTTTAGATACTTTTATGAGAATAAATCTTTCAGTACGTTGTTCAAGTAGTTGGTCCTAGATTGGGCAATGCTATCCCCACCATCTTTATGAATCATTGCAGATTTAACAAACAATTGAAAATGTTGCAAATGCTGGATACACCAGCTTCAGAAGAGGCCTCTTATTATGATATTACTAATACACAAGTATCCCTACACCTTTTGGCTGGTCACAGTGATGACCACTTTACAGAATTAGCCACAGAATTTCTTGTTTAGTAACCCTTACCCACTCTAGTAGTGGCATGCTTCATCTTTGGGTCCACCCGGGCTTCTAAAGGCCAGTTAGGGCTCAACCGACTTGCAGGAGCACTTATGAAGATCTGACTGGGGATCTAAAAATAAAAATACCTTACTGTTCACCAAAGTATTCCTTTATTCAAAGTGACAGTAGGGGTGATTAAAACTGGGAGCAATAGGGGGTACTCTAGGTTTTTATTGTCCTATGACCCTCTTGTTTATGTATCGACATGTTTCAGCCCCTCCAAAGGCCATAAAGGTCCCAGGCTTTCAACAGGATATATCTTTTTTCTATTGCCCCAGCTGGAAGTCAGACAATTAGGTGGATGACAATAAAGCATGCATAATACATTGAAAGACTGCAAGCAAGGCATGGCACCTTCACTCGCCTGTCAGGAAAAACACACTTGTGGTCCTGCAAAGAAAAAAACATATAACAATTGTAAAATGTTTAATCTTTTTGGCTGTTCTCTTGATTGTTAGTGATAGTACCTTACACCACACTCAGTATTTCTGAAAGACATAAAAACATTTGACCAAGTAAAGGGAGACACACACAGAAAAGTGACAAACACCCTGTTTCCCACGGAGGTTTGCATGCGCAAATATCAAACGTGCATGGTATGATGCCACCTGTGTAAATCAAACTATTGTCATGATTGTCATGAATGCCATACATATAAGTATCCACCCATAAGCTGGTCTCCACACAATTTTTAAGCTGGTCTCCACACAATATTTAATAGTGATTAGCCGTAATGTTCATGAAAATGCTCACCTGTTTTGGGTTACCTCCATACTTCTCTTGGGTAGCCAGGAGTGCACCTCTGTAGTCACACACTTTTGTGTAAAAGTCCGTTGGAGGAGAGACATTAGTATTAACCCAGAACCTGCCCTATGATTTAAAAGTAAAGATAGGAAGGCATCAGCCACCCTCATACTCTAAGCACAGATATTAGCACTACTTACTTCGTCAAGGGGAATGCACAGCGGTTTGTACCAAAACCTCTTATCACCCCAGGCTTACTCCGCCATTAGTGGTAATTGACATCGATCCTGGGTGCATATTTCAAGTGTTAGTTTAGTATTGCATGTCAACGTGGTACCACACCGCCTGCACATGACCATGTCCTGTGTCGCACCAGGCGGCCAAAAGGGTACTTTGTTTGTATACTCCCAATGTGTCTGCCTGATAACTGCTAGTCTGCAGTCATTTGCAATTGTCAGAACTCCCATAATGTGGCAACATAATTCAAATATTACATTCCCTATCTGCTGCAGTATCCTCAGAGACCCAGCATTAATCCAAAGTCAAGTTGGCAGGTTATTAGTGTGATTACTCTTTTTGTCAATTCAAGATTGACAGTGGGTGCTATTGTGGTACCTGGCCACCTGCACATGACTCAATGTGTACATCATGGAAGGCTTCCAATAGGGTGGCCAGCATATGTATTCTAAATATGTCTGCTCTTACTAGATTGTTCCAATGTTGTCATTTGTCAATATTTCCATTATGTGGCTGTGCAATCAAGTTACGCAATTCACAATGTGCTCAAAGTAGAAACAAACAACCAGAAATACTTATATTTACATACGAACATGAGAGTCACCCACCTCGGAGTGACTGGATTTACATATCCAGGTATCCCTATCCTCATATTAGGGTGGGGCTCATCATTATGGTAGTATCTCCTATAATAAACAAATACGAAGTCTGTTGTAGTGCTGTTTGAAGATGAGTGGGCTATTTACAACCATTTAAATTATCCCTGCCACATCATCATTCAAACTGTGTACATGAGCTCTCAATTTGTAAATCCATTGTTGTTCCTTCTCCAAAAGTATCTTTAAAGATAGAGGGTTGAGGGCTATTTTTTCTATGACGGTCTAACTAATGTCCTGGTCACTATGTCCATTCTTTGTAGATGTCTTTCTGCACCATACAGTGCTCCTTTGTTCCCCAATTCACAATGTGATCTTTCGAGAGGTCATCCTGACATATCGCAGGGAAACACTGTGAGATAAACTACGTTCTCTGAATTACAGTTCGTATTTGTCCTTTGTTCTCTTGGTTTCCCAAGGCCCAACTCTATGAATTTAAAGGGTTTTGTGAAGGGGCATGTTGTGCAATGTACATAGAGGTGATGTCCAAGAACAGGAGGTACCCCCCAGAAGTTAGTCTGTTGGGAAATATACCTTGTCTGGTGTCTAGTGTGTAGCAGGTTGCCTTTGATTCTCTAATTATTTTTTTAAAGGAGAACATTGGTTTCATTAAGATTAGTTTGTTTGAGTTCAATATTCTCCAATGATTATTGATGCTTTACTGCATTATACTGTTTGTTATATGTGATAACACAGATAATAGCACCATTGTTCTTAGGTGTGTGTGGTTCTAACAGGGAATCTCTTGGGGTTATTGCATGCCTGTTTATTTAATGTTTTGATAATATTATCAGGAGAACGAGTCACTTGTAATCTCCTTGTCAGGGATTTGGCTTCCTGTTTTCCAGTGCCGAGCAAAACCGTCGGATGGGTAAAAAGTTACCTACAGGGAGATTTTCCCTGAGAACAGGTGGATGCGCACTCCCAAAGTCAAGGAGACTACTTTTGTCTGTGGGTTTGCTGTAAAGAGTGGCAGACAAGTGCTCATTCGTTGCTCTAACTTTGACGTCCAGGAAGAAAACTTCACTGTGGTCATATGTAATTGTAAAAGACAGAAGGAGGTTTCTTACATTCAACCACTGTATAAAGAGACGCAGTTCTTGTTCATCTCCGTGCCACACCATAAACACATCATCAATATACCGGTACCACATCTCTATATTAGAGCTGTATGGGTTATCAGACCAAGGGGGTCATTCTGACCCTGGCGGTCATGGACCGCCAGGGCCAACGACCGCGGGAGCACCGCCAACAGGCTGGCGGTGCTTCCGGGGGCATTCTGACCGCAGTGGTACAGCTGCGGTCAGAAACGGAAAACCGGCGGTATCCCGCCGGTTTCCCGCTGCCCTGGGGAATCCTCCATGGCGGCGCTGCAGGCAGCGCCGCCATGGGGATTCCGACCCCCTTACCGCCAGCCTGGCTCTGGCGGTTTTGACCGCCAGAACCTGGCTGGCGGTAACGGGTGTCGCTGGGCCCCTGGGGGCCCCTGCAGTGCCCATGCCAATGGCATGGGCACTGCAGGGGCCCTCTAACAGGGCCCCACCAAGATTTTCAGTGTCTGCCAAGCAGACACTGAAAATCGCGACGGGTGCAACTGCACCCGTCGCACCCCTTCCACTCCACCGGCTCCATTCGGAGCCGGCATCCTCATGGAAGGGGGTTTCCCGCTGGGCTGGCGGGCGGCCTTCTGGCGGTCGCCCCCCAGCCCAGCGGGAAACTCAGAATTACCACGGCGGTCTTGACCCCCCAAATGTTGTACCCTCCTTATGCCACTGAGGTCAGTAGAAGGTCTGTGCTTAGCTTACATCTGCCGGAAGCCACTGGGTACTGGGAGAAGGTATGGAGGTCCAACACTGGTGAAAACATGAAAATATTGCAACAGAGAGTGTGCCCACCAAGTATCACTCATCTCACCCACCTCTACTTAAAGGATTTCCTTGGGCAGCCGTCCCCAAATCGGCAGAGAGGTCGTCTTAATTGGTGTCTGTGGACTGTTTGTATTGGTTGGAATAAGACCCTGAGCCAAGATCTGTAAAACTGTGTGGTAGCAGACGTTTACTGGTAAATGAGGCTTGTCTGAAATAGACAACCTCAGCTCCATATTCTGAATAGCACCAGAGCAATGTACATACAGATTTAGATGGGGCCACAAATCATGTTGGGACAAGGTTGTACAATTCTTGCCACAACCACATGTTTCCTGCTCCAAGAAAATGTGAAGTTCTAGTGTCTCTTGTAAGGGCCTGTGCTCCTTGCCAGGCCTTAAGCCTTGCATATGTCTATTCCAATAGGGTCCTCCCCAGCTAACTCACCATGAAGACCAATGTTTCGCTCTTGTTGGGACTTTGAGATCCAGTGCTACCTTGTTAGGCCCCACCAGTATTGCTCACTTAGATGCCCCGCCAATAACTATGCCTCCTGTGCTGCACCACCTTTGGACCCTCTGAAAGTTTTATACCCTTCTGCAAACAGATGACAGCTGCCACATGCATCCCCTGTAAGATGGTCTACATCCCTTTGGACTAGTGTGAGAAGAGGCAAACTCTTGTGAGACTTCAATGAATTTGATGGCAAACTTATGTGCTGTAGGTATTTAAACTAGGTATTATCCATTTTGAAGTCTTGTGCAGCAACGCTGTGCTCTACTTTAAGCCTTAGAATAGTGTAATTGTGCTTGAATATATACCAGAGGTTGAAAAGGATGGTGAAGGTCTGTACATCAGGAGAGATCCAATTAGTGCTTGAAGTATTTTAAATGTAATGGTGAATATTGCCAAGGTTATAGGAAATGAGTGAACAGAGAAGAAGTGATTTGCATCTTACATGGAGTTTCTGTTTTTTGAAAGATATCGTCTGTGATTGATTTGACCTGTTGTTGATTGATGTTCATTTATTAATAAGTGAAGATATAATCTACAGTTCAATTGCTTGATTTAAGTATGCCCTGAAGAAGCAGAGATTCTGTGAAACAATTGTTGGCAACTTCAGCAACTTCAGTGGATGGCGATCACACTATGAAAATTATTGGGCTATTTCATATTGATTTAATTTGTTATAACTTGATGTACTAGCAGTATCTTCTTTGTTGTTGCAATTAGACATATTAAGAGTATTTTTTCATTATTTGTCATGATTTAATGTAATATGAATTGTGATGTGTATTTACAGAATAATACAGAAACATATTTTCAGTAAATTTCTGCATGTGGTGGATTTTGTTTAATTTGTCAAGGGCTCATGCACTAAATCTTTACTCCGTGCAACTATGCTAAATTGTAGTATTTGAACCAGACCCACGGTCGCCATTATTGTTTGACTCTGCATTTTCAAAGTCTTTTCAGAAGGAAGACTCAAAGTGTATAATTTGAGAAGAACCTGTTAGAGGCTTATGCCAGTTGCTCCTGTAGGCCTCATTACATCTGGGGTTCTCTCATCTGTAAAGTCTGAATGTCTGTGTTCTTCTCCTGGTTAAGTTCTTGTAAGCTTGAAAAGGACAATAAGAGGCAGACTAGTCATGTCACCACATACTACTGAACACTAATGTCTGCATTCTTAAAACAAGACCTAACATATGATTCCTGTTCTAACACATCGTACCACTTCTGACACTGAACCCTGAATTAGGCAATATAGAATAAGTGAAATGAGATCTATAAACTAATTGCTAATTTTGAATCAGTAATCAGTAAATGATTCTGACTTATAAACAGTACTAACAAAACTAAACCAAACCTGCAGTGATACTGAGCTGTTCTCCTGGAAGAACTAGGAGAAGAGTAACAAGATAAACTAGCTATTGCCCATTGTTAAGAGTGGAGGGTCCCACCCAGCCACCATTTTCAACATAGCAAGAGTGTCTGTCAGGCTGACAAAGGCCAGCCTAGCAGACACTCTTCATTTGTGTGTCAGGGCACCAGGCACTGTACATACCTTAACAGAGAGGTGCCTTGCTGCCTGAGCCCAAATTTGCCAGGTGGATGTGACTTCCTCAACCTGGCAAAGTCTTCTGTTAGTCTCCCCTCATGATGAGGACCTGAGTGCTTCATTTTTAATAGTCTATTGCTGTGTCCGCAATTAAGTTGTGAAAGAGGATGAGAATGGCCTAGCACCCAATGCTAGAGCTGGTGCCAGAGAGGATTCAGTTAATATCTGGCAAATATTTCAGGACCTCAGTGCTTAATTTGAGCTGGTGGTTGCCAGTTGGACCCACCCACACTCATTTATGGGAACAAGCACTTATTGTTCCTCATTGGACATTTCCCCAGAGCAAAAGAGGGAAAACACAGAAAGTGGAAAGAAGGAGAAAGAAAAAGATGGAAAACCGTCACAAAAGTAGAAAGCAGGAACTTGCAAGAGTGAGAGAAAAAGGCAGGCAATGTCTGATAATCAATTAAAGAGGCATGAGGTGGATCCCTTCCTAGATTCCGGTCGGGGGTTTCTGAGCAAAGCTTTGGGCACAGGCATTTATTCTTCTACAAATTAAGCACTGCCTGACCTCATCATAAATTATGTCATACTGTAACACTGTGTACTGATGGTAGAAGAAGATATCATGCAGCTTGTTGGTTGACACACATTTGTTAGCGTTATTATTTTACTGTTGTTCTAGCAAAGCCACAGAAGAGGCTTATTAGTTTCATAAAAAGTTACCCTTCCAAATCCATGTTAGTTATCTGATCAAATAAAACACTGCAGCTGGATTCTGAGAACTTTTCGTTCTTTTCTGAACAAATATATAGAGTTTTTCAGCCTTTGTCTGTCGCCAAAGCTGAAACATTGCTGTTAACTACGACAAACACAGCCGCATTTCTTCAAGCAAATGCTATATTATTAAACATTATTAATGAGCATCCCTTGTTAAAAAAAATCTACTAATCTAGATTCTTATAACACCACTTTGAAAATGTGAATTTATTTGTATTTAAATAGCATACTCTGAGCTGAACTGCGGATCAAAATGATGCTGTAATTCTGAGGGGACTGAGAGATACTTCAAAGTCTCTTGTACACGGGGAAAGTCGATACATATATGCACTACACACGTTTTTTTTTTACATTACACATACTTAAGATTTGAGGGACATAAAAGTATGATAATGCAACGGATTACATCCATGAGACCGTACCTCTAACAAAGTTTAGTGGCAGTGTTATTTTAATTTGTCAGAGGTACTAGAGATATTACATGGAAAAAAACATTTTGGCGTTGTTTGATTTTAAATTCGTCAGAAGTAAATTGCAGAGCGGTTGAACTCAGCACCATATTGATCCATGTGATGTAGGTTGATGTACTTTTCCTTGCTGGTTCAATAAACAGCATTTTGCACTGCAAAATTAAGGGTCCACAAACTTCACTGCCAGCAAATCAAAATATGATTGTCTGATATAGCAAATGGCAACAGAAATTCAGAGCCAGCCAACACAGTTCTGTTTAAACACGGCATTCTACAATACCTTTAGAGCAAGACAGATACCAAGGTCATCGAAGCCCTACTCAACCAAGGAGACACTGCATCTCTGATTCTCCTAGACCTCTTGGCAGCCTTCGATATTGTCTACCACCACACACTTATCACAAGTCTGCACATCTTAGGCATTCAGGGAGCCACCCTCAGATGTATTGCGTCTTTCCTCGCGGGAAGAACATAAAAAGTCCAACTTCCCCCCTTTACCGTCGAAACCAAGGAAATCATCTGTGGAGTACTCCAAGGATCCTTGCTCAGCCCCACCCTCTTCATCACTTATATGACAACTCTGATCAGCATCACAAAAACCCATGGACTCAATATCAAATCCTTTGCTGATGGCACACACCTCATCCTCTCCCTCTCCAAAGGCACCACCAATGCAAGTCCAACTTCCACAACTACATGGCAGATGTCATTTACTAGATGAAGGACCACTGCCGGAAGCTCAACACGGACAAGACAGAGGTATGAATTTTCGGAAACAAAAGCTCCCATGGGACGCATCCTGGAGGCCCTCGGAACTCTGACCTACTCTTACCCCAACTGACCACACTAGGAACCTAGGCATCATTCCGGATAGAAAGCTAACTATGATGACTCAGGTCAACTCTGTCTCCTCCTCTTGCTTCTTCATCCTCCATATGTTTTGTAAGTTATTCAAATGGCTGCCCAAAATCTCCAGATGCATTATCATCATCCAGGCCCTCATCTGCAGCTGACTAAACTATAGCAATAGTCTCTATGCAGGGCTCCCAGCTAACCCCTTCCGACTACTACAGACCATCCAGACTCATCCTGGATATCCCTAGATGAAGCCACATCACCCCCTACCTCGGGGAACTCCACTGGCTCCCTTGCTCCCTGTACAGGAAAGATGGCAGTTGAAGCTCCAGACCTATGCATACAAGGCCCTACACAACTGTGGACCCCCTATTTGAACCACCGTCTGAACTTCCATCAGCCTACTAGACACCTCCGCTCCATATCTCTGCAACACTCATCCTTGCATTTGATGTAGCAGATGCAGCGGACGCTCTTTCTCCTACCTAGCAGTGAGGACACTGAACAAGCTACCCTTTCATCTATGGACCTCCCCATTTCTTCCAGAGTTCCGAAAGTCCCTGAAGACTTGGCTGTTTGGCTAATTAACTGGACCCTGCCAGCGCTTGGGTACCCTCACGGGTGACAAGTAGAGCTCTATAAATCTACTGATTAACCGATGGATTGAACTGCTAGCCTCAGCTCCTTCTTATCAATTAACAATTGCCCATGAGAAATATCAGCTTGTTAGAAAGAAATTCAGTATTCATCTGTTTCCCAGCATCTAAAATCATTTTGCAAGTTCCTATGGAGATCAAACTTGTTTGTCCCAATAGGTTTTTATTACTGCATAAATCTATATTTGATATCCATACCATGAAATACACCATCTGGGGTCACAATTATGTGTAGGCTATTAAATTGAAATCCCTGTTCAAGTCCCAGTTTGAGGCCAAACAATGTGTATTGTGTATTGCTTTGCGTGAAGTTATGCAAATCATCAGACAATGTACACAGAAATATGTATTAAATTGTCAAAAAGTACTTTGGCAAATTTTCAACAAAAATTGTATACGAGGACATATCATGCATTCAGAAGTCAATCAAAATGCTAGCAAGGGGATTGTTTTCTGGAAAAAAATTATCTTTCAATAATTTCTCCCAAATCTGTCCCTTGTCAGGCATTTTCTGTTGGAATTAGTCCTCTGAAACACAAAAAGTGCAACAATTTATGCCGGTGTAATTTCTGACATTTTGTGTAATTTGGGTACTACAAAATAACAAGAATAATTTATTTTACACAAAATGTTGAATGGGCCTGTTTAGTGCCAGAATCAGAACTCTGATAGTTGCCGTAATTGATGAACTACCATAATATTCCTCTGATGGAATTTAGTGTTGCCAAAAACAATGAGCATGTTTGGTAAGCAACACACCGTATGAGCATCCAGGTTTGCAGGCAGAGCAACTGTACTACCAAGTTAGCAGGCATTGTAGTAAACTGCATTATATTACTCCTGTGCTAGGAAGCACACATTCCCTCCTCTGAAAAATAAGTAGAGTTGGGCAAGGAAGGAAAAAACCTCTGAAGAAGTTTGAGCAATAATAATCGAACTTCACTCATTACATACCAAAGAGCACATCTCTTGGTTGAACAGAATCCACTGTTTTTGCCTTGCAAATGGGAGTCCTGGCTGACCTGCAGGAGATGTTACTGTCAATCATCAATACTTCTCATTTGGTCCCTGTTCAACTGCTCAACGCTGGGCAAGATTAAGCTGTTGATCTGACTTAGACAATCTCCCAGTTTGCCAACAGAGTCAGGGGAATGCTCCTGATTTTGAAACAAAGCAGGGTGTCGATAGCATCTGAAATGGCTTGAAACCAAATGCGCTCTGCAGCACCACCAAAGGCTGGACATAAAATTAAACAAAAGGTGAGAGAGGGAGATGTGTCCAGAAGAACCCATATATGACAGGAAACATTGCAGACCCAAATGGCATGAGATGGCACCTATGTGTGCCCAGTTTAAAAGACGCAAAGCAATCCAGCTCAAGTTTTAGCTGTTAGGTCATTCTCAACAACTAACTTCAATTGGTTGACTTATCAAAAGCTACAGGAGGGTTTAAAAGTAGAAACCTACTGGTAGGTCTTCGTCCAGAGTATCATGCATGTCACCAAGAACAGACAACATGACTGTTTCAGTTCTTTGCTTTGAATAAACATCTACCTTCGAACAATCAATGAGCTCTAGCAAGTCAAAGGGATGAGGTATTCATTTAGTCACAAGTTTGTTTAGTCTTTTATTAAGTATAGAAATGACAGTGAGAAGAGCGAAAGAACACCTTCAGGTCTATTCACAAAATGCATTTCTTAGTACCTCCGGTAGTGCGTCAATAGTACTACTCATGTACCCTGAAATGCTGTGCACAACCCTAAATGTGTTGGTCTCTTCCTCTCCTGTCTTTCAATCTTTTATGCGTGTAGATCCCTACTCCAACTGCAGAGCCCATTACTGTTCACAAACTGCACTTCTGAAGTTACTAAAGCCAAAATGTACCCAAAACAGTTGTAAATGTACTCCAGCACAGACCTGGAGTATGTTCACCACCACATATGGACGACCACCCATAGAAAATAATGAAGGTAGGCTCTAAAAATAGAACCCTATAGAAAATAATGTTAACATAAATTCATTTAGTTCAATATTTTAAAAGCATACATAAATGTGATCTAATATTAAAAAATGATCTATAAACAAAAACATGAATTACTTTAATGCAAATTATTGCATTAACCTTTTTGTACATAAATAAATATAATTTTATTTTTTAGAAAATATTATATTGATTTAAATTAATTCTATATTTACCTTTTATTCATTGTTATGTCTTTTGTGTCTCTGAAACACAGCACAGTGTCACATCCTTCTTGACAGGTTTGCAAAGCCACATGTAACACTTAAACATGAGAGAATAGGGTACCAAGACAATTGCTATGTATCTACTGTCTGGCTCCTGATGGACCCTGCTCTTGCCCTACAAGATATATGTCTCTGAGTTTTACATATAACTTGGGGAGCTCTTGAAAGGTAGGGAACAGAATACCAAAGCAATTCTGTCTGGTTGCCAAATGGCTCTGCTTTTGTCCTACTGGCCCTCTGTTTCTGGGTTTATTATGGGTACAGTGGCAGCTACAACCTTTAGTGTTACATGTGGGAGGACAGTAGGATAGCCATAGTACATTCAGCACACACAACCTCACCCCCTTAGAGCCCATGTTTAATGTGGTCAAAGACTTTAGTAATCTTGAAAATAACCAAAGTTGGTAGAGTTGGCACTGGGAATGTCTACTCCATTGGTTAGGGCATGTCCGAGAGTCATTCACGCCCACTAGCTAGCGTTAGGCATAAATGTGGCACTGCTATGCACACAACCCAGGACACTACTGGATCTGGGAAAGAACAGAAGAGGACAGGACCTGCTGTCTGTGACTGGGTAGGAACCCTGAAAGACTGGACCTACTCCTTCTTCTACCAAGAACAAAGACGTGGGCTCCAAGGCTCATAAGACATGCCTCCTTTACAGTGACAAATGAAGCAACAAGAGACTTTTACTACAACTGCTCAGCTGACCAGCATCAACTGGATATGGATTGGAACTTGCTGTTGGCCGCTCCATGAAACCTCTAAGTCTCTATGTGCCTACTGAGAGGTCCTGGGGGGTTTAGAAGTGTATGCATGTGGTTGTTTGGGATGTACAGAACTAAGGCAGAGGGTTCATGCTAACTAGAGTTGTTCCTTGAAATCAGCAGTTAACCATCCCAAAGAATACTCCAAGTTCTTACAAAGTGAAAGAGTAAAGTTAAACATGTAAACTCACTCTCAGATAAGTTTATCTTTGAGAATAGGCGCAAACTCCTTCAGGTTGTCAGGTTCTGCTCCTAGCTTCTTAATAAGACTCCATGAAATTTTGCTGGCACACATGCAGGGTGTCTGGTGTTACCATCCACTCAGTCTGGGAAAAAGGATAATCACAATATGTGTCTGTTCATGCACATTAGGAAATTAGCAAAATATGCACTATCCAAGTCTCCGTCAACAAATACTACCACGTAAAGTGCACAGAGTCCTATTGCCAATAAAATAACAAGTTTAGCAAAAACAGGATAGTGAAGGCTAAATGTCTGGTGGAAGACCACACCAAAGGTTTTCAGTCTAACAGGCCTTTAAGGTTTCCAAAGGCAGTGGTTTGATGCATTTTCTGCACACATCCTGCCAAGTTAAAGTTCAAAGTTTGGTTTAGGTGAGATTTTATCTCCCATTTTAGATTATTTTGTTGTTACAATACTTTTGTACTGCCTGTGATCATAGTATCATAATCCACTTGTGTTTGCCTCACCCCCGGTCCTACCTACTACACCTCTTTTATTTCCATCCCTTGTCCATGTAATTCAGATCACACACATTACTTTTGTTTCCCTTTGGGGGCTCTCTTTGTTTTTCTATTCACAGCTAATCTACTCTTTTTTGCTCCCTTGCTCCTTGTTCATCCTGCACACTAGAGACTGGTCAGTGAGCAACTCTTTTCAGAACCAGCCTGCACCTACTCAGCCAACCATTTCCACCACCTCTATCCATGCCCAATAGCTAGGTGCCATTACCAGCATTTATTTTGGCATCCAGTGCCATAAAAATGTCACATAATGCCACAATAAATAATAACTTATGAATTCATGAAATGGAAACTTGCTTTAAAATAAATAAAAACGATGCACAAAGAACAATACAGTCAAGATACAGTTCCAAATTACAGTATGAGAGCTAGAAAGTGCAAGTAGAACTACAAGGGACATTGTAGCTAGGCAGTCCTGACCAGTTTCCTTCTGATGCGCCACACTCCTCAGAGGAATTTGGCAACTGAGATGGCAATGGACAGACTAGGGTCAGATTTTAAAATCCTTATGGCTGCAGCATGATCTTTAGCCCCCAGCCATTTGCAGGTTTGCGCAAGCCATTTCCTGGGTAAAGGAGTGTAAGATGGACATACGAAGAAGACATGGGCAATTGACTCCTGAAACAGGTTGCAGCTGGGACATGACGTCTTAGTAGGAGCCCTATTCTGCCACCTATTAGTAAAGGTTTTGAGACAGAGGGTACCACATCTAAATTGTATATAGAGAGCTTCCTGTCGGTTGTGTCTAGAATGCTAGACTTGTAAGGCTCTAGCAGCAATGTAGACTTGAAGTCCAGAAACTCGCTAGTTAGTCGCCCTAAAGAAAATTAGCGAGATATAGACTGAGTTACCCACTCCCAGTAACAAGACTTCACTCTTTCTTTGGTGGGTGGTGACCCTGTGAATGAGGAGTTCCATTTGTCTGCCATCCCACTGGCAATCAATGGTGACAACTGAGTTGATCCACTAGATCTTGTTGGAGGTGTCCAACAAGCAGACGTCCCTAAACGCAGTGGCATAGGAGGAAAGTTCAAGAGTAGCCATGATTCTCCTCCAAAACAGCAACGGTCGAAGACCAACTATAGCAACTAATGGTTTATGGGCCAAATCCAAATGCAAAGGAAGGAGCAGGGTACTCGGGGCAGGGAGGTGAGTTTTCTCATGAAAGTTTTTTCTATACAGGTAAGTTCCTTTACATCCTCGAAGCCCCAGAGTTCGGTCCGTAAAGTGCTGCGCTGACTGACTTCATGTTATAGATCTGGAGAGCAGCCGCTATTGGTCGTGTAGTGGATGCATGGTGCTCCTTTAGAAGGACACCACCAGCTGGCTAAATTTTAATGATATAGAATTAATATGGGCTTTCCATACATTGAGATTGACATTGAGACTGATAGTTTAATCCCCAAATATTCAGAGGTGTTAACTCGCTCTAATTGATACCCACCTAGGGAAAGGTATCCCCTGTATAGTCTGTGTGGGTTGATAACCATAAACTTGGTTTTAGAGGTGTTTATTTCTCTCTTGGAGCAGATGTCATCAAATCGATTCAGCAAGGATTGGAGGTCCATCAGGGTTTTGAATACTATCAGGGTATAATCTGCGAACAGAAGTGTTGCAATCTTTTCATTGCCTAGGGCTGGTGCATCAGAGGGCTGTAATATGATGTGTTGAATGACCTGGTTCAAATATAGGGAAAAGAGATTTGGAGCTAATGTGCATCCCTGCCAGACACCCCTGACTACCCTGATTGGATCGGTGAGGTCACCCTGGTTCCCCCAACGTACCTTTGCAAAATTGGCTTCATGTAGTCGAATGATTAGGGTCAGGAACCCTGGAGACATTCCTATCTCATTGAGGACCTCCCAGAGTTTACTTCTGGGGACCAGGTTGAAGGCAGATTTGAAGTCTATAAAAGCTCCATCTTTCCTCCTCCCAGTCCTTCCTGGCCTTGTTCTGCATCTTCTCATACAGGTTCTGCAGAGTCCTAACGTGGGCAACATCTTTTTGCTTGATTGCACTAATTAGATTTGCTCGGCCCAACTGACAGTCTTGAAAAAAACAGTTATCTCCCTCGCGGGGTTGAGCACTATAAGTGTTGTGTGCTGCTGGCATTTTAGCTGGGTCAAGACTGATTTGCATATGGCTGGGTCCAAACTGGGGTGGCATGGTGAGCAAAAGAACGATGGATTAAACCCAGATCTGTCACTGGGGGTGAGTGTTTGCATTGTCAGCACTCCGTCTATCATTCTTTTGTGTTGCTAAAGTTGCCCCAAGTGGGAAGGGTATGCTCAGACGTGGGTCCCTTGCTCACTGTGCCACTGGATTCAAGCTAGCCTGGCTGAAGAAGGGTGATACCCTGAAACCGGTCCCAGGATGCTTGTTTCCGGTCCAAGGAGGACCTGGCCTGGCAGTTCGGGCTGGACTGTTCCCATGAGGAACAGGGTCAAGGCTGATTTGCATATGGCTGGGTCCAAACTGGGGTGGCATGGTGAGCAAAAGAACAATGGATTAAACCCAGATCTGTGACTGGGGGTGAGTGTTTGCATTGTCAGCACTCCGTCCATCATTCTTTGGTGTTGCTAAAGTTGCCCCAAGTGGGAAGGGTATGCCCAGATGTGGGTCCCTTGCTCACTGTGCCACTGGAATCAAGCTAGCCTGTCTGAAGAAGGGTGATACCCTGAAACCGGTCCCAGGATGCTTGTTTCCATTCCAGGGAGGACCTGGCCTGGCAGTTCGGGCTGGACTGTTCCCATAAGGAACAGGGTCAAGACAGATTTGCATATGGCTGTGTCCAAACTGGGGTGGCATGGTGAGCAAAAGAATGATGGATTAAACCCAGATCTGTGACTGGGGGTGAGTGTTTGCATTGTCAGCAGTCCGTCCATCATTCTTTTGTGTTGCTAAAGTTGACCCAAGTGGGAAGGGTATGCCCAGACGTGGGTCCCTTGCTCACTGTGCCACTGGAATCAAGCTAGCCTGGCCGAAGAAGGGTGATACCCTGAAACCGGTCCCAGGATGCTTGTTTCCAGTCCAGGGAGGACCTGGCCTGGCAGTTCGGGCTGGAGTGTTCCCATGAAGAACAGGGTCAAGACTGATTTGCATATGGCTGGGTCCAAACTGGGGTGGGATGGTGAGCAAAAGAATAATGGATTAAACCCAGATCTGTGACTGGGGGTGAGCGATTGCATTGTCAGCACTCCGTCCATCATTCTTTTGTGTTGCTAAAGTTGCCCCAAGTGGAAAGGGTATGCCCAGACGTGGGTCCCTTGCTCACTGTGCCACTGGAATCAAGCTAGCCTGGCTGAAGAAGGGTGATACCCTGAAACCGGTCCCAGGATGCTTGTTTCCGGTCCAGGGAGGACCTGGTCTGGCAGTTCGGGCTGGATTGTTCCCATGAGGAACAGGGTCAAGACTGATTTGCATATGGCTGGGTCCAAACTGGGGTGGCATGGTGAGCAAAAGAACGATGGATTAAACCCAGATCTGTGACTGGGGGTGAGTGTTTGCATTGTCAGCACTCCGTCCCTCATTCTTTTGTGTTGCTGGCATAGGAAGTAGCTGTTCCAGTCTTTTGAAGAACCCATTGTGTACATCTAGTTGAGAGGAACAGTTTCCCATTTCCTCTTCCATCGTCGATACTAATGCTATGCAGTGTGTCAATCTTGATTAATGGTAGAGAAAATATTGTCTCGAAGGACGACCTTGCTCCATCTTAGACGCCGTCTGCTGTTCTCGGCCTGGACCACCTTAGTTCCTTTGGCAGTGGTTGTCACAATAGATGCCCTTCCCCAAGGGGGTTCTAGACTAAAACAGAGTAGGTTGTGGTCACTGTCCATTTGGTTCAGGACTACCATGCCATCTACCAAATGCCAATGTCTGAGGTCCATCAGGATGTAGTCGATGCAATTCTCCTGTGTGCAGATGAATGTGTGGGTAGCATGCCTATCAGATTTGGTTCTTTCATTGACTGCCCTCAGGCCTAGGCCGAGGGTCAAGGCATTTAATTACAGGGAAGCCTGCTGCCACTTCTTAATGGGGGGGAGCTCAAGCCTAGGTATGTGCCATAGGTTTTCTATTTCCAGAAAATCAACCATGTTATCCAAACCGAGGGGTTCGATAGTGGCATTGAGGTCCCCCGCTCCAATAAGGGCATGTTTAGATGGTCTCTCACCCACATGGGTCTCAGGAGACTGCAAGGTGGCAGAGTAGTTGGGCCCCCTTGTCCCACTAGCGTAGATGTTGAATACGTCAGTGACTGTGGTCCCAAGTCCCTTAAGACTGATGCCAGGAATATCAGGGCTATTGGTAGGTAGCAATTTCACTGCACACTGTAGTGTGATTTTCACCCATATTAGGGGGTCCCCCATTGGGCGACCCACCTTACTAGAATTAGCAGGTATGTGGTAGGTTGCATAACCAGGTTTGTAGGCAGGTTCGGTTTGCCAGGATTCCTGGAAAATGCATATGTCATGTTGGTCAATAAAGGTCTTCTAGTGAAGCAATAGAATTTTGGATTTAAGACCTGCTACATTCCATGAAACGATGATTGCTTCCTAACAGGCAGAAAATGGCTGCCTCCTGGGGCCACAAAGCAGTCTAGGATATGTACTCCCTCTGGTCTCGGTTAGCACGCCCCGCTCTGTGGTTTCCTCCCTCACGCTTTGTAGCGCCAGTTGGAAATGGCAGGTGGAAGAAGGTGATGCAGAAAATGGCTGCCTCCTGGGGCCACAAAGCAGTCTGGGAAATGTAGTTCCTCTGGTCTCGGTTAGCGCGTCCCGCTCTGCGGTATGCCCCCTCCCACTTTATAGTGCTCGTCGGAAATGACAAGTGGGAGCAGATGATGCAGACAATGGGTGCCTCTGAGGCCCCAAAGCAGTCTGGGGTATGTAGTCCCTCTGGTCTTGATAGCTGGGTGCATATACGGCATCCCTACATGTTACCACCACAAATCACACACTGTAATTTCTCTTGAACATTAATGCCCTTCACCTTTTCATCAGGAGCATAGAAATTCTGATCTAACTGACCATCAAATCTCTTGATATCACACGCATCAATGAACACACCTTTTGATCTTAATCCCCTTCCTGATGAATTACTTTCCTGGGTTTAATGAGTAGGGTATGCTATGCTGGGAAGGGGTCCTGTGGGATGTCTTGGCTGCTAGCCTGGTTTTAGTCACCCCTCAATAACGACAGCTTTTCAGATCATACTAGCTTGGGTCCTGTTTATTAGTACTACTGCACTACTCTTCTCTCGCTCACTCCCCTGTCTCTCTGTTCCTCCTATCCTCCTTTCACAGTTTGAGATAAATATCACAAGCTGAATCTGTTCATAAGAAGATATCTGCAGACTTAGTTGTGAATGGTTATCATAATAGTCTTTGTTCTATGCAACGGTGTACTCTTACTGTTTTGACAAAAATGCACACAAAAATATTTTAAAAATAGACAAAGAAGAAAGTAATATAATTCACTCAATTTACTTCAAGCTGAGTGAGAGGAAGAAGCACTGAAGTAAATGAGGTATATATTGTCTAGGTAGCGCCTGAGCCCGGTTCCCAATTATCCTAGCTACTACTTTGTCAGTTAGGCATTCAGATTGGCCTAAAACACCATATAAGCTACTAAGAAACGAGAAGCCACCTAAAAGATAATGGACCACTGATATGCCTAGAAAAGCAACTAGGTGTGGCTTGAGGAGACCGGACAGCCCAGGGCCCACCAGGGCAAATAGACTACATTTGATACAGTACGCAGCCAAGTGAATGAAACAAACAGAGGACTTGGTAATTTACTCAAGGTAGATGCCTAGCTCATTTACGGAGAAGGTCAGTTTTCTAATAAGTTGGAACTGCCAATGCTGTAAACATGTTTGATTTAATGTTGAGATTGCAGCCGATTGGTCTATTAAAATCCCTACATATGGAAGCACAATCACTCCTTATCTTATTGAACATCTCCCTTGCTCAAAGAATCTTCTCTGATGCACTAAAAACTGAAGATCCTCCCACTAATGATGAAAGCAACCTCAATTATGAATAACCTAGTGAGCCACTATCCAGTCACTTACCTACTACTTCTCAGGAGGCCATTAAAAAAACAGCTGCTGTCAAACTGTAACACTAAATTAAAAGAAACCACCATATGATGGCTACTAGCCCTTCTTAAAACCTATGTACACCACTGAGCTGGTCCGGCAAATTGATTTGAGGCCTGGCATAGAAAAGATGATAGTAAATACTATCTCTGGCCCTGTTACATTTCTCCTCAATTTGTCATGCATATCTTTGCAACTCCATTACTGCAACAGACTCATGGAGTGTTTGAAACATCTGTCATTTTCTCATGATCTCCTACTTGCAGTGGGATGCTAACCATCCTGTTCATCACTCAAAGCTCACTAGTGCAGTGATATAACATGTGCAGCGTGTGTTACCAAATGTGATCATCATCTACATTATACATCACTCTTTCTGACATTCACATCAGTGAAGTACATTACTGAACTCGAAGACTGCACCACCCTCACTCAAGTCATTGAATTTATACTCATGATCAAGGGCCGCAAACAAGCATATGCCATGTATTAATATGTCTCTAATTTTTATGCACAACAGAACAACTAATATTAAAGTCAAGAATTTTGTTTCAATCTTGAGGTAGAACACAGGAAACACCGATACGTTTCAACAGATGTTCCTCATTGTCACTGTCTCACTTACAGCCTCACAGGAGGTTACTTTTTTCTAGATTACAAGTAGGAAAAGAGCTAATACATTCTACACAATCATTTAAGGATCTGAGCACTCATCCTATCTTTATACTCAATTATAACACATGAAAGGGAATCGATCAGTCCAGTAAGACAAATATCAAGAATAAAACAAAGTCTAAAATAATTAATTGTACTACACATTTATTTAACTTATTGAGCCTGCTCCCAAAATTTCCAACTCCTTTGCTTCATAAGACTGTGTTGTGCCATTTCCAGCTTATGTACATGGGACAATGTCTTCCTCCAGAGTAATGATACTTTTATTTTGTGCACTTTTTTCCCTCTCAATGCATCATTTCCAAGCTTCAATTAGCTCCACCTTAATTATGTGCACTTAAAATTTAAGGAACACCATTGTCACAAAACATCCCACATTCAGCCGCCTACTGTTTTGAGTCACTACAATGGGTATGATTCGACAAAATATTTAATGAATTGATCCCTAAATATCCAACTTCCTCTTAGTAAAAGCGCAAAGTGTGTGTGGTCCTTTTTATTTGTACTAATTGTGTACAAATATTACCGAAATTGTTCAGTTATATTACCATTTTAGATGTTTTGGGGATAGTTCACAAAGGAGTACTCCTTTAAAACCCTGAAACACCTTTGTGAATAGGTCCCAATCATTGTGTTTACACATAGATGCACTTTATTTCGACATTGTTTTGCCACCAACCCTAGCAACTGCATGTTCATATGCCTTTCTAATCCAAACAAGTATTCTTTAATTTGATTCAATCTGTCAAAAACTTCCCTACTACTTTTCTGAGCTGTTTCACCTGCTGTGCATGCACCACTTGAACAAAAATTACAGTCCACTTTATTCCTTCCTTTCAACTACTCTAGGCCGAATCTACACAGCAACATACAGCTTCTCAACAGATCTAATGGACTCACCTCAGCAACAATGCGTGCTATATGTTTAAATTCTCATTCTCTATTCCTATTCTTTTGATTCCCCATTTAGCTCTTTCCTATTTCATCACGATTATCTTCTTGAAGACACAATTAAACTTCTTCAATTATCCTTTGCTTTGTGGCTTAAATATGACAACACCCAATTGCTTTATATTATCTAAAAGAATTTTTATTTCTTATGTTACACACTGTGCTTAATTGTGTAATATAAGAACTTCAAGTTAGTACCTTTCACGACAGTTTCTTGCTAAACTTTTAAGGCATTTTATTGACTAATGTTCCGTCAACATCCTGACCACTTGGAGTTACAATGTGTTTGCACAGTGGCAAGCCTACATTTCCCACAAAGTATTAAATGGTCCAGCATTGTCTGATACAATGTTCTATCAACTATTTCCTGGCTAATTCCTCCAACTGCTGAAACATTGTCTCAAATCCTTTGAAAGCGGTATACTTTGACAGCACATGCACCTTCGAAGACTTCATAACCTTGTTGTAAATCTCAGTCTGTCTCTATTCAGCCATCCTTAAAGCCCAGTAGTAAACCACTCATTTGGGTCAGTAGTTACAACATCGTTGTCCTCTTCATTAACTTCTTTCCTGCACAAGGTAGATATTTATTATAAACCGTTGTATTCTTTCCATCCAGTAGTACATATTTTTTAATTTTGAAAAAAGCCCTGAGATCTCCTCTACTGACATGCTTTCACTTCAGGGAAATAGAAGAGTGCATGATTGGTAAGTATTATTAATAGTTCCAATGTTTAGTGTCTGAAATAATCTATTTCTCATATAAAAACAGAGTATTCTTTTTGCATGAATGACTACAGTTTGTTGGAAATACAGAATTTATATCTCATTCTCAAACAGATACTGCAGCTGGAGAGGATGATCAATAGCATCATGGACTGCACTAAAGATTTAGACCTATCATGGCTGTAAATTGCCCATACCTGCGAAAGAAAACACTTGACTTCTTGTCTGAAATGAACCCATAGTGGAAAATATCTTAACTCGGCCCACTCTAGGAATTTGAGCGATTAGGGAAAACTAGAAAATCCTTTGAGCTTAAAAGTAGTGTGTTATAGTTATTGAATATGAGCTGTTGTCTTTAGGTTTAATATCACAGATCAGTTCATCCAAACTAATAAAGTTCTTAAGCTTTGTTCTGTATGAGAACTTTATTTAGCGGAACAGAGTTAAAAGTCAGCAAAATTGAATGCAAATAAATGCTTTGATATTTGTCTTTGGAGCTTGTAATTTTTCATCCCACGTGAGAGATTGCCTCAGGCTTAAACTTGAGCACTCTTACTGTCTGTGTGGAATGGTTCCAAATTAGGATTTCATGAGACACACTTGAAAGAAATCTGAATTTGTGTTAACCACACAAAGACAAACATAATCTTACCTTTTGTTGTATTGCAGACTTAAGGTGTGGTTCAGTCTTTCATAGTTTTCTTTTTCTTTCTTTCTAGTTTCAAGATGGACAGCATCAGCGTACAAAGAAATGTGAGAACTAATGGTCTTAGCTTGTCTGCTAGAAACAAAGTTCTTCTAAAGTGTTTGCATGTGCTCTCTACTTCAAAAGTCATCCAGTGGTGGAAAAAGAAAACGGATAAGATTGTTAAAATTATGCAAGTGTTTCTTTTGCGGCCATACCATTGAGAAGTCACTCATGAAGTGTGATAAAGCTGAAAAACGTTCCATTTTTCTGCCTCGGTCTGTAATAGACTGTGGATAAGGAAACGCATTTATTTAAATCTTTGTTTATATATTTAAATGTTGTATAAGGCACAACTGCACAGAATCAATTTCTCGTGTTTTACATAGAACACTGAATCGTCATATGCTGGAGAACATTTAATCATCCATGAAATATGCAAGACCATAATGAAGTGCTTACTTTTCTGAAAAATGAGTTGCGTTTTTAGGTAGATTCACGGAGTGATTCTGTACAGGGTCAACGGCAACGATGCAGTCAGAAGTGATTGGCGGGGAGCTGAGTTCTGAAAATGGAAATTCTCTTGTTGCATCATGATGTAGTGTTCTTTAAAGTGTGTATCTTCGGCTCATTCTTAAATTGGTGCATGGGTGGGGTATTTTGATGGTTAAGGGATGTTGTTTCAGATTATGGGTGCCTAAATTAAGAAGGCTTGTTGTCCTGCTTTTCCTTTTTTGCACCTATTCATTTAAAGCCTTATCGTGTCCTGGCTGTGTGTGTGCTGACCGTCTCCAGAGATGGTGAGCTTGCCAGCTTAGATATGTAGGGGTGCCAGTTATGATGGCTTTGAGGTGATGCAACTCGGTTTGAATGTGGAGTGGGACAGTTTTTTTGCAGCATTTGAGAATGTCTAATTTAGCACTTTACATAAATTGATGAAAGTTGTATATTATTTGTCTTTAAGTTAATTTTTAAACTATCTGTAGATCACTTACATCAAAGAAGGTTTTCATTTTTGTGAAACATTTGAAGAGGTGCAGGAAGGTCTAAAGAAATTGGCTGTGTAAAACTGAAACTTTGCCTTTCATGTATGGCTAGTTTGAGTTCGTACTTTCTTTTTTTATTCTATTGAGTTTGCCTCAAATGGAACTTTTATGCCATATACTTCAAATCTAGTCTCACTGGGAGAAAAAAGTGTACAAAAGGCTCTCAGAAATGGGAATGGCATGCAGTTCTTTTGAGGTTTTTGCTGATAATTTGCAGGGCAATGCAGGTGCCACTAGTCATACCTGGATATCATCTATCACCCACTAGAGTATAGCATTCTTTCGACATGTGTGAATGGTGCTAAATTGTTCTTTGATCTCATGCAAGCCAGGTTAGGGTCACAGCAGTCCTGCTTGAAAACAGAAGAGTGTATACTTCATATAGTGGCCATTTCTGTTAATTTTCGATCCAAAAGTAATGAGGGTTTATTGTTTAATGACTTTTACCACAGGGCATTGTCACGTTAATTTGTTTATGAATGGACAAATTAATGCCTACATGTTAAAAGTGCTCCTTGTGGGAGGACAATGTAGACCGAAGTTGGACCAATAAGAGAAATATCAAAAACTGGGAGGCCGCCCTTTTAAGAATACTACATCATAAGCCAACAATTGGGGACAGATTCACTAATTTTTCACAGTGTAGTAACCAAATTTGCTGTACTGCGTTGTGTAACAGGGAATACAGTGCAAATCCATATCTGCTAAGATTGGCCTGCTCCTTTTGATATTTCCACTCCTGGCACATAAGCAAACTGCTTGGGTGACATGCAGGTGATCAACATGGTGCAGAGATGAGTGGGTTATGTGTAGCAGAGGATTTCTACCAGAACCATTCTCTTCTGGCACACATTCCTATGCCTACACCTATTCACAAGGATCAGCTGCATTTGATGTGTGCTGTGCACTGTAACGTACAAGCAATTTTTTTTTTTTTTTTTTTTTTTTATAGAAATAAGCACATTTGTTAACTCCTGCTTCAGGGAATTCGTTTTCGATGCATTGCCCAGTCTTGTCACTTTAGTAGATATATTAGTAGATTGTGATTTATGTCAAAACAGATGAGTGTTTGCACTGATCTGCCTCAGTAATGCTGTCTTCATGCAAAGGAATTCCAAGCACAGAAGAAAGGGGTTTTAGCTGAGTAAAAGCCACTTTTACAGAACAAAACACCTTTTGCACTGGAAAGTAAATACCCCTGAAAGATGTGCATTACTCTGGGAAATATTTACTAGCTCCAGATGTAAAGCAAACGCAATAAGACAACTTGCTGCACTGCATCAACTGAAGAGAGCAGGAATGTGTCATATTTACTAATATATGGTGCATTACTCCCAGATCCATCTAGTCCTGGTTCCATGCTTCATTAATTGGAGATAACTATCTCTACAAAAGAAAAAAGAACATGAGCAATGCTGGGATATCCCCTCTCCAGCCCCTCCCACTGGTAGTGCATGAGCTCTTCCAACAGGACGAGGACATAGGGATTCCGTCCCTGCTGGGCTTGGACGACTGCTTTTCCTGAGCTGTTTGCCTGCAGTCTACTGGGATTACTGTGGTGGCGCCGCTGTTTGCCTCACAGTGGCCACTGGGCGGGCCTTGTTTTTCAGTGTGATAGTCCTCTGTGGCTCACTGGTTCAGTGGCAGGTTGCCGGTGGCTGCATGGGCGCAGCCCCACCCCTTAGGAGTTGGGGGTTCTGGACCATTGTCTTCTTTCTAGTGGTGGCGGTCTGCTTGGCGAGTCTCCTGGCCAGCTGGGAGCCTTGTGGAGGAAGCAGGAAGTTGGGCGCTTGCCTGACTTGCTCCTTGGGTTGCTGTTGTTGCAGACCACATGCAGGAGGCGTTTCTTCACTTTCTGTGAGCCGTGCTGCTGTTTGGTGAAAGATAATTAATTACTACATGCTTCAGTGATCGGTGGCCTGCTCTCCGGTGCCAGGGGGGCCAGTGTTGGCATTTGCACTTTATGGCTGCCTTCTTCGTGGCATAACAGTTCTGGGCTCAGTCCCTCGGGCTGAGCGGCAGCAGGTGCTTTCCCGCAGCAGCCCCCCCCCCCACAGGGCGTGGCGGTTGGTCTGGGTCAGGCACATGGTCCCCACCATTCAGGAGCAACACTTCCACGCAATATTGGTATTGTACTATGCCATACATGGTGGGGGGTGGTGGTGCCTCCCCGTTCCTTTTTTTTTGTGAGGTTAGGCTGCAGGGCACACTGGGAATGTGCTGTCCCCCTTGTGTGTGTCGGTCTGGGTGCTTGGCAGGTGGGGCAGGGGTCGCTCAGGTCTGCACTGCTTCTTCCATCTCTGTGACGTGTCTGGCTCTGTTGCCGCGCCCCTCATTTTTGTTCTGGACTGTTGGTTCTTTGCGGTACCTTCAACTGGCCCCTCTGGATAGCACCTGCTGTAATCTGTTCTCACCGGTTTTTGCGGGTCAGGTCAGCTGGATACAGATTTGGGACTCCACCTGTGCATGCCTTGGGCTCTTGACCTCCCACAACATTTTTGGGCCTATACCCTGCTGCCTTAGCTTAGTTTGTAATGTTTTGGGTGCACAGGCTTTGTATGTGGCTGGTGTAGCTGCTGTGGTGCCCTGACTTTTTCTTTCTCTTCCAGCCTTCTTTGCATCCCACCAGATTGGTGTGGCTTCAATCCTGGAATTTCTGTTGTCTATTCTCTTTTGTTTCCTGTGGGGTGCTGTCAGGTTTTTGGCACTCTGCGTGGCGAGGGTCCAGGTGTTTCTGTCTGTGTCCTCTCCTTTCCCTCCTGTTTGTTCTAGTGCTGTGTCTCCTTTGTGGTCCCTGTTGACAGTTGATGATGTGTCAGGGTTTGCTTTCCTTGTCTTTCTGGCGATGCCCTAAGAGTGGTCCCCTTTTCATGACCTTGCACGGATGGCTGTGGATTCTGTCCTGGGTTTGTATGTATCCGTTCCCCTCTTGTCAGTCCTTTGCAGGTCACTGCCTTTCATTTACTGCGTGGGTAGCGTTGACCCTTTCTTTTTTATTTTCTGTCACTGATGTTGTTTTCTTCCTGTAATGACCTTGGTTCTGCTGTATATCTTCTGTCCTGGTCTGTTCCAGTTTTTGTCCCTCATGGTATGAGGTGGGGGTTCTGGTTGGCCTGTGTCTGCTCTTGGTTGCAGTTCCTCGCATGCTGCACTGCCTGTTCTTTACTATGTGCAGCCTTGTTGTCCTGGTTACAGCCTCTCAGGCCATGTCCTAGAGTTCCCCAAAAGTGGTGGCTGTAGTCATTTCTCTCTGTTGTTCCATCTCTTTCTTGTGCCCGTTCTTTCTCCTGGCAGGATGTGCTCCTCCTTGGTGTTTCATTTCTGGCTGCTTTTGTCGTGGCCAGTCTGGTGGGTGTGCTTCTAGGTCTTCTTGGGGGTGACGGACCATTTTTTGTTTTTGTGTCTCTCCTCACTGTCTGCTTTCCTGATGGTGCTTCCTGCATTCTCTGGGTCTGTGTCCTGTTCACATGGGTGGTTTGCGACCACCTGCATGCCTCCCCACGGTACGGGGTTCCTGCCTCTTTGTTGGGGCCTGTTCAGGGGTGGGTGTTTGTTCTGTGGGGATCCCCAGCCTAGCTGCGGTCTCATTTTTGCGGGGGGGGGAGGTTGTGTTGCCTTCCACCACAAGGGGCTGCTCCTTGCCTATGTTTCAGGAGTCACTTGATGGCCCTTCCTCATGGTGTTTCTCCCTTCAGTGGACTCCTGCTGATTGGTTGTTGCCCGCTTTGATATGGTGTGGGGAGTTCGGTTGCATTCTTCTGGCCTCACAGGTCTTTCTGTGCCTGTTTGTGGGTGGTGTCCCTTTCGGACTGGGACTCTTCAACGTTGTTGGAACTGGCTTTTTGACAGGGTCATCCCCAAACATTTTGCC